>NC_047086.1:26686739-26986966 GCF_902459505.1 Geotrypetes seraphini
TGTTGAGAGCCCTGAGATCCAGAATGGGTCACAGATCGCCCGTCTTCTTCGGAACAAGGAAGTAACGGTAGTAAAACCCCCTATTCTGCTGTTCCAAAGGAACTGGTTCGATGGCATGGAGATGAAGCAGAGCTTGAGCTTCCTGAAGAAGGTCAGTCTGGAATGGACTGGAAGGATACTCTCTTGGAGGAAGCTCTGGTGGAACTTGAGTGAAATGAAGATGATGATGGACAGCACCCAGAGATCGGATGTAATTGTCTTCCATCGGTGGTAAAAATGATGGCGATGACCTCCTATAGGGGGAAGAGAAGTCAGAGACAGAACGATGGAGGTTATGCTCTGTTTTAAACAGTCAAAAAGGCTGATTAGCCTTAGGTGCAGCAGAAGGTTGAGATTTTTGTTGCTTCTGAGCCTGCTGTTTCTTAGGAGGAGGGCGAGTGTAAGGAGCCGTCCTTGGAGCATAACACCTCTGGTAAATGGGAGGAGGGCGTGTAGGCTTGGCAGGAGCTGGCTTTGGCTTAAGTCTGACAATAGAAGCAAAGGATTTTTCATGTTCAGACAATTTCTTGGTGGCTGCCTCGATAGATTCATCGAAGAGGTCATTGCTTGCACAAGGAATATTAGCCAAGCGGTCCTGAAAATTCGGATCCATGTCAATGGTACGAAGCCAGGCAAGGCGACGCGTTGCTACAGAACAGGGGCTAAAGGGTCTCCCGTACGAGGAAAGACTGAGCAAATTGCAGCTCTACACTCTTGAAGAGCGTAGGGAGAGGGGAGACATGATTGAGACATTTAAGTACATCACGGGACGGGTCGAGGTGGAAGACAATATCTTTCTTCTCAGGGGACCCTCGACCACAAGAGGACATCCGCTTAAACTCAGGGGAGGGAAGTTTCGTGGAGACGCCAGGAAGTACTTCTTCACGGAGAGAGTGATCGAGCATTGGAACAAGCTTCCAGTGCAGGTGGTCAAGGCATGCAGCATCCCAGACTTCAAGAACAAATGGGATACCCATGTGGGATCCCTACGAGGTCATGCCAAGGGATAGGGTCACTAGGACTTGAACGAGCGGGTCAGTAGAGTGACAGTATAATTACAATTATACTTAAGGGGTCAGAAGACCGTCATCTTTCTATGTTTCTATGTTTCTAACAAGCAGCCGCCTGGGCAGATAACTCGAAGGCATCATAAGGAACTCAAAATAAGTGACAAAATGGAAATTGTAATTGAGGACTTTAGAGGACATCATGGCATTTTGATAGATGCGACGTTTAAATTTGTCCATCGTTTTCCCTTCTCTTCCAGGAGGAATGGTAGCATAAACCTTGGAAGGATGGGATCTTTTCAAGTAAGACTCCACAAGTAGGGATTGGTGAGATAACTGTGAATTCTCAAATCCTTTACAATGGAGAGTTTTATATCTGGAGTCTAATTTGCCTGGAACAGCTGGAATTGCATAAGGATTCTCCAGGCATCTGGTAAAAGTTTGAGACAAAAGCTGGGTCGAAGATGAAGCTTCGGCTGGAAAAAAGGCATGAAAAGAATAGGGAGACTTGGACAAGGCAATCGAAACCGCTGAGTCTTCGAGGTGTGGAAGTCTTGAACGAGAAGTCGGTAGTCTAGTAGAAGTATGTGTAGAGCGAGGCTTAGTTGAAGAAGGGCGCTCCTTAGAAGAAGAACTATGCCTGGAAGGATGCCTCGATGAAGGTCTCGATCTTCGGTGAGAATGGTGCTTGGAAGTAGATCTCGAAAATCGAGGAGACTTCGCCCCGGAGAGGGAAGCTGAACAAATTGCTCCCTAAAATGGTCTGGAAAGAAGCTGGCAAGGATGGATCTGCATCTGAAACCAGACCACCTGCCTTGGCTGGAGGTTCCACCGAGGCAGTGGAAATGTGCTTCGACTAGAAGTCTTAGGCACCTTAAGCACCACCGGTAGAACTGTCTGCTGAGCTATCTGACCTGAGGAAACAGGAGAAGATGCTGCAGACGTCGTCGAGGAAAGAGCCGCTGCAAACAAAGAAGGTCTAATGAGGCTTGAGGTCAAGCAGTGGAGGCAAGAGGGCCCTCAGTCGAAGGCGAGACCGAGGTCGGCTTCGGAGTCGAAGAAGTGGTCGAATCCATCTGGAAGAGCTTCTCCACTGAAAGTAGACGACGTTTAAGGGCTCGAGGTTGAAGAGTAGCACAGCATTCGCACGACTTTGGATGATATTGTGGCCCAAGGCACTTGAGGCACCTGGTGTGTGGGTCCGTGAGAGAAATCGCACGTTGACACTGGCTACACTTCTTGAAGCCTGTCGCTGGCCGGGACATATAAGTTCAAAGCCCCTGGGCTGCGGCCGAGAGGCCTGCCCCGGCAGCCGAATGGAAGAAATACATTTTTTTTTTACTAGAAATAAAAGAAATAAAGTAAGTACAGCGATTCGTGAAGAAAAATAACACAAACCGCGGTGAGAGAAGGCACGAAGTGAGAAAGTTAAATGCAGAGAGTCAAAGACGGACTTCTCGGCTCCGCGGAAAACTCAGAACTGAGAAGAAGCGCCCTACGCTAGGCGGGAAGGCACTCGCACATGCGCGGTGCGGCTGACTTGAAACTTCTAGTTTCTACAAGCAAGTCTGCTTGCGAGGCTTCCGCATCCAGGCTCTGATGACGTCACCCATATGTGAGAATAGGCTGCCTGCTTGTCCTGGGATAATACTTCTGTCAAACTAATAACTGGTAAGAGAAAATTTGTCATTCCCTTCTTATAAGTAGCCCACTGGCTACCAGTCCGACATTGTCTAACTCAGGGGTGCCCACACTTTTTGGACTTGCGAGTGAGCTACTTTTAAAATGACCAAGTTAAAATTATCTACCAACAATAAAAAAATTTTTAAAACACAAAGCACACTGTACGCAGAGAAAATGTTAATTATCATTTATATTCTTTCAGCTCTCCTCTTTTATCTCTCCCTCCCTCCTCCATTATCTGGCATTTTCTCTCCTTCCTTGCCCCTGGTCTGGCATCTGTCTCCTTCCCTTCTCTCTCCTTCCATGGTCTGGTTTCTCTTTTCCTTCCCTTTTCTCAGAAGCCCGTGGCATTTACTGTGCTTCTGCTGCCGCCTCCGTGTTTGGTAGCCAGGCTGGAGGTAAAGGGCAGCATCACCTCGCATGTTACAAGGTCCAGTTTGGACCTCTCAGACTTGCCAGCTAGTGGTCAAGCAATATATATGCATTATATTTTTTGTTTTATTTTTAATCCCTACTTGCCCTGCCTTCTGGAGAAGCCCCAGTGAAGGAACGGGACGCAGCCACTTGCCTTCTCTGGCTCTAGGGAACATAAGAACTGCCATCTCTGGATCAGATCCTGAGTCCATCAAGTCCGGTGATCCGCACACACGGAGGCCTCGCCAGGTGTACCCTGGCATAGTTTTAGTCCCCATATCACTGTATGCTTCTCAAGGGAGATGTGCATCTAATTTACCCTTACCCATATCACTCTATGCCACTCTTAAGGAGATGTGCATCTAGTTTACCCTTAAATCCTAGAACGGTGGATTCTGCAATTACTTCCTCTGAGAGAGTATTCCAGGTGTCCACCACTTGCTGCGTGAAACAGAACTTCCCGATATTCGTCCTGGACCTGTCCCCCCTCAGCTTCAGTCTATGTCCTCTTGTACGTGAAAGGGTGACAGAAAAGTTGGTGGGGAGAGTGGCACTCACCCATTTATGTTCAGCGGTGCTCTCCTCGAGGGCGGACATGAGCGGAAACTTTACACAGGGCGGGAAGGCGACGCTCAGAGCAGGGCTGCCGCGTCCTGCCCCTTCGGCAGTCCAGATATGTGCCGCTGTGGCTGCGCGGGATGTGTCTGCGGCTGTAGCTAGCTACCGAGAGTGTCTCATCCTGAGGCCAGAGTTTATAGGGTGCATCATTCCTGTTTCAGAGCACGCATTGTTATATGAACTGAACCACGGGGGGGGGGAGGGGGGGCCTCTAACACTGCGCACGCCGGCTTCCCTTCTCTTCTGAAACAGGAATGACATAACTTCATGTATCTGAGAAGGAAAGCCAGCGCAGGCAGTGTTAGAGCCCCGCAGCCTGAGTTCAGTTCGCTTGTGGGCAAGAGGGCAGTGAGTGAATGGAAGGGAGGGAAGCTGTCTTCACCAGGCAGTCGGGGAGAGGAAAGCTGATCGGCTGGTAGATTGTGAAGGCAATGCGAGTCTATCACGGACCCCGGGATGGGCTCCAATCGACTCACTTTGCCTTGACGATCAACCTATTGGGCACCCCTGGTCTAACTTATAAAATTCTTCTTCAAATCAGACAAATTTCACTCTCTCCTACTTGAACAATGTTCTCATCCTTTACATGCCCACTTGTATACTCTGCTCACTAGTTGTACCCTAACTATGGCAGATTAATCTAATCTAATCTAAACCTTAAGTTTATATAACGCATCATCTTAATGGAAGTGGAGCTTGGCACGGTTTACAAGAACTTAAATATAAGAATAGAAAGGAAAAGGTTTACATGAGCTTATATATAGAAGGGAAGAGTAAGGGGGAATATAGAATTACATGTTAGAGAAGAGCCAAGTTTTCAGTTGCTTGCGGAATAGTTGGAGAGAGCCCAGGTTCCGCAGCGGGATAGTAAGGTCGTTCCAAGACCTGTGATTTTGAAGATAAGAGATTTTCTCAGTTTACCTGCATAGAGAATACTGTGTAGAGAGGGGAAGGATAGTTTATATCTTTGGGCGGGTCTGGTGGAGTCAGGATTCGAGGAGTTAAAGGATAGTGGGATTAGGGGAGGAAGAATGCCGTGAATGATCTTAAAAGCCACAGGAGCATTTCTAGGTATTAGGTCCAACTTGTGAAATGCACTGCCAATGAATTATAACTTTAACCTTCCATAGAACGCTTCAAATCATCATCACATCAATCACATTTCTTTTCAAAGTTTTCTTCATCTTGTTATTAAATTCAAATTGGGGTGAGCATCTATAGCAGCACAACCTTTTATTCTTCTCTCCCCTTCTCTTTCCTAATGAATTATGTAGTTCATCTCTCTCTATTTGCTCTCTACCTCTTTCTGCTTTGTCTCCTGCTTCCCCTCTTTCTCTGTATTATTTACAAATTGAAAACTGTATTGATGCCTTGTGAATATGCGGTATATCAAGCTAAATAAACTTGATACTTAAACTTTTTATTTGTTTTTGCTGCCACAGATTAGCAGCAGAATGTTGAGAGTGGGGTGATATTGGTGGTCTCTTCCCCCTCCGGATTCTTGGGGCTCCCCCCATTCTGACACCTATAGTCCTGGATGATCCTGGCACAATGCAGACCCGGATAATGGTACTAAAACATAGGTCAAGAAGTTCCCACTAGTATGAAGGCAAAGAAGCTATTTATTATGCAGAGATCAAAATGTGTTGCCAGCATGTGGCCCATAGTTTGCTTCTAGGCCACACTCCAAGAGAAAGCTGTCAGTATACTGGTGAATAAGCAATTGCTAATATGCAACTTAAGAAGATGCTGTCCATAGGCAGTCTAAGAGGCTACTGGCAAAAGGGAGCTGAAGAGATTTCTGCCCAAAGGCAGCTCTAGAATGTGCTGACAATACATAACCCAAGAGGCCACACTAAAAAAGCAGCCCATGAATCTGATGGCAATACACAGCCCAAGAGACTGCTGCCAATATGCAGCCCTAAAGGGTACTGGCAGTACAGCACAAGATGTTGCCAGAAGAAAACACAGCCAAAGAAGCTACCACCAAATCGCAGTTCAGACTACCACTAATATTCATCTAAAGATGTTACCATTAATATACAGCACAAAATAATCCCACCAAAATACAGTCCAAGATACTGTCACCAGCATGCAGCTGAAAAATGTGCTACCAGAACACTGCCTTAATTCTAGCCACAGACTACTTGAACTATGCAGACAGGAGGCTGCCACTCCTTAAGCTAGGAGAGTGTTGCCCTTATGCAATCAAGTAGGATGCTATCTGAATTCATTCCCCAAAGGCTGCTACCAATATGGATTCCTTAAGGGTGCTGCCATTACATGGACCACTAACTTACTTCCTAAGAGGTTTGCTGCCCACTAATCATCCAGCAGCAGAGAATGCCGACATCACAAAGCAGAGGAGGACTTTGCTACCCACAACAGAAAGACACATTGATCCTGAATAAGGAAGAATTTATCTCAATAAGTATGTAGCACCAGAAGATGCTTCTACAGCCGAGGGAGATTTTGCCTCACAAATTTGCTTGACTTCTTTGCAGGTGTGAATAAACATGTGGATAAAGGTGAGCCAGTTGATATAGTGTATCTAGATTTTCAGAAAGCTTCTGATAAAGTTCCTCACGAGAGGCTCCTGAGAAAATTAAAGAGTCATGGGATAGGTGGCAAAGTTCAGTTGTGGATTAGGAATTGGTTATCGGATAGAAAACAGAGGGTAGGGTTAAATAGTCATTGTTCTCAATGGAAGAGAGTAAACAGTGGAGTGCCACAGGGGTATGTACTGGGACCGGTGCTGTTTAACTTATTTATAAATGATTTGGAAATTGGAATGACGAGTGAGATGATTAAATTTGCAGATGACTCTAAACTGTTCAAAGTTGTTAAAATGCATGCAGATTGTGAAAAATTGCCAGCAGACCTTAGGAAATTGGAAGACTGGGCGTCCAAATGAAAAATTAAATTTTAATGTGGACAAATGCAAAGTGATGCACATTGGGAAGAATAACCTGAATCACAGTTACCGGATGCTAGAGTCCACCTTGGGGGTTAGCGCCCAAGAAAAGGATCTGGGTATCATTGTAGACAATACGATGATTCCACCCAATGTGAAGTGGCAGCCAAAAAAGCAAACAGGATACTTGGAATAATTAAAAAAAGGAATGGTTAACAAGACTAAGAATGTTACAATGCCCCTGTATCGCTCCATGGTGCGACCTCATTTGGAGTATTGCGTTCAATTCTGGTCTCCTTATCTCAAGAAAGATATAGTGGCACTAGGAAAGGTTCAAAGAAGAGCGACCAAGATTGTAAATTCCTCTCGTATGAGGAAAGACTAAAATGGTTAGGGTTCTTCAGCTTGTAAAAGAGACGGCTGAGGTGAAATATGATTGAAGTATACAAAATCCAGAGTGGAGTAGAACGGTTACAAGTGGATCGATTTTTTACTCTGTCAAAAATTACAAAGACAAGGGGACACTCGAAGTTAAAGGGAAGTGCTCTTAAAACCAATAGGAGGAAATATTTTTTCACTCAGGAATGTGTTGCCAGAGGATGAGGTAAGAGTGGATAGCATAGCTGGTTTTAAGAAAGGTTTGGACAAGCTCTTGGAGGAAAAGTCCATAGTCTGTTATTGAGAAAAACATGGGAGAAGCCACTGCTTGCCCTATATTGGTAGCATGGAATATTGCTGCACCTTGGGTTTTGGCCAGGTACTGGTGACCTGGATTGGCCACCATGAGAATGGGCTACTGGGCTTGATGGACCATTGGTCTGACCCAGTAAGGCTATTCTAATGTTCTTACAATATATCAGAGGATGTCACCATATCATTACGTAAGAGAACATTATTTTGTGCTGGATAGGAAGGTAGCTACAACATAAAAGATGCTGACAGCTGCCAGCATCCTATATAATAAAATCCTAGCCGCGCATACACACTCCTACCTGCGTGTTCCATTTTCCCTGTTCCGTGAGATGTAGGTCCGTGGTGGCAGGAGTGCGCATGCGTGGGTTCCCAGCCTTATACCACCTAACTACACTCGCCGGCAGGACTGGCCGCCAGCACTTGGCTCCCTGCTCTGGTAAAAGTAAGTTCTTTGCCTTGCCATCCCCTCCCCTTCCTGCGGTCCCGACTTCAAACCTGCCAACTCCAGCAGCGTCTGCATCACTCTAAACACGCTGCTGGAGTCGGCAGGATTGGAGTCGGGACCGCGGAAAGGGAAGGGGGGGGGTGGCGGAAAGGGACTACAAGAGCCGACCAGACTTCTAGCACCCGTTAATGTAACGGGCTAAAATACTAGTAAAAACATACTGCCATAGTCCAGCACAAAGGAATTGGAATTGTGCAGGATAAAAGGTTAATATCACTATACAGCCTACCAGTTAGCTTTAGAAACCCCAAATCCGCTTGTATACTGTCAGCCTCCAATATGCACCCCAAGGGGCTGTTGAGGTTTAAATAGGCTAGGTCAAATAACTCATAACTGTCGTGCCACTAAGGAATATAGCAAGTAATAGAAGGCAGACAGCACTGACAGCTACAAGTGAATTAATGTAGGAGCAGAATACAAGAGGGGCTGTTACAACAAAACTGGAAGCTACAGAATAAGTCATACAAAGAATCTCTCCGAGAATGCCATAGCTGATAACAATAATAATAATATAACAGTTTATATACCGCAGGACCGTGAAGTTCTATGCGGTTTACAATGATTAAAAGATGCTACAAATTGAGTGGATTTAACAAAGTTAAAAGCTCGCGATTAACAGCTCTAGGGATCAGTTATTGTGGAATGAGATTGTGCAGGTTAGATGCCTAAGTACTTCAGGAACAGATATGTTTTTAGGCGTTTCCGAAATTCCCCATAAGTAGTAGGCGTAAGCAATTGTTCTAGATCTTTACCCCATAGTGCTGCCTGATGTGAGAGAAGATGTTGATGATGTCTTAAATTTACATCCTCTAACCAGAGGGGAAACAAAATTCAAGTGAGCTTCTCTTATGTCTGTTGGCTGAGAAAGAGAAAAGGTTCGTTATGTATTTAGGGGCTATACCGAATAGTACCTTAAAACAGAAACAACCAAACTTAAACTTCACATGTACCTCCATCGGTAGCCAATGCAGAAGTCAGTAGGAAGGTGTTACATGATCGAACTTCTTCAACCCGAAGATCAGTCTGATCGCTGTATTTTGCACTAGTTGTGGTCGCCGCATATTCTTCAGGGAAATTGCCAAGTAGGTGATATTACAGTAATCAAGTTGACTCAGTATGAGGGATTGTACCAGAATTCTGAATGATGACACATCAAAATATGCTCTAATGGACCGAAGCTACCAGCGAGTGAAGAAACCCTTTCCGATTATGGAGTCCACTTGGTCTTTCATGGTTAGGCTCTGGTCCAGTGTTACACCCAATACCTTCATTGTAGATTGAATAGGATAACTGAGTTTATTGATGCATAGTGATGTTTTAGTATCAAGTGGGTGTGACGAAGCAACAAAAAATTTTGTTTTTTCTGAGTTAAGTTTCAGTCTGAATTCTGTCATCCATTGCTCCATCAAATTTAGTACTTCTGTTGCTTTGGGAGTGACTTCCCAGAGAGAGTTAGTGAATGGGATAATGATAGTGAAGTCATCTGCGTAGCTAAATAATTTTATCCCCAGCTAGGACAATTGCACACCTAATGAAGACATGTAGACATTGAAAAGCAATGGGGATAGTGGTGACCTCTGCGGCATGCCAGATGGATTGCTCCAGGTATCAGAGAGATCGTAATTAAAAAGTACTTGATAGGTGACATAAGGAAACCACGAAATCAGTCTAAGACCCCCATACAATAAAGAAAGAAGTGTAAGCATGTGGAAACTTTGGGTAATACAGGGAAGATTCAGAATGAAAATCTAATCTGAAAAACTAGCAAATTAAAACAATATAGTGACAATTCAAAATATATAGAACCAACTTAGAATAAAACATGTTCCTCTGCTATCCAGCATGAAAGAGTGGGCAATAAGAGAAACAGTGCAATCTCAATGAGGGAAAACACTACATATGAACGTTTAACTATGCTACGACAAACAAAATCAGGAGAGGGGATTTTTTTTTCTTCTTTTTTTTTTTTTAATGAAAGCTCAGCTTACCCTGAGGAAAGCATATTCAATCAACTATAACCAAAACAGCCAACATCAGAGCTCTAACAGCGCTACAAAGAGATCATGAACCATCTGACTAAGTGGTGGTTACTGCGCCGAGCAAGAAATAGATGGGTGATAAAAAGAACAGTCATGCAGGCAATAAAAAGAAAAGCAAATGCCCTTCTCAGGTAAATATTTAGACATCCACTCACCAAGAAGGGAAATAAAGTTGTGAGAAAAAAGTTTCAGAATTAAGACTAATAAGCAATAAAAATAGATTAGGTTCTTATCTTGCTAATATATTTTCCAGTAGATGTCATTCTGGACAAGCAGGTTACCTCCCCCAGGCCTTGAGCCTCTGCAGAAGGAATCCACTCTTGATTTTTTCTGTAATTCTCCTACTTCACTAAGAACTCTACTGCCACCTAAAGTTAGTCACCAAACAAGCAAGAGGTCTACCAAAAATAGGTGAAGTAGGGATATGGGAAATCACCCCAACAAATAAATCTGTTCTACTCAAACAAATAAGACATGAACTGAGAACAATCCAACAACAATATGCCAAAGAGTTCAGGTAAAGCACAGTAACAGTTATTATCCATGGACAGCAGGCAGATATTCTCAACATGTGGGAGACGTCATCCACGGAGCCCAGTAGCGGACAGCCTCACAAGGAGACTTGCTTGAAGACCTTTCAAATAGTTCACGAGTGCTGCACCGCACATGCGCGAGTGACTTCCCGCTGAACGTAGGTCGTGCGTCTCCTTTGAGTTACCTCAGTTCAGATAGCTAGCTAAGAAGCCAACCAGGGAAGGTGGGTGGGTTGTGAGAATATCTGCCTGCTGTCCCTGGATAAAACTGTTACGGTAAGTAACTGTGCTTTATTCCAGGAAAAAGCAGGCAGCATATTCTTAACATGTGGGTGAACTCCAAGCTAACCAGAATGGGATGGTGGGAGTGTTGGCAAATTAGGAGAATAAATGTTGCAAAACTGCCTGGCCAAATGGCCATCCCGTCTGGAGAAAGTATCCAGACAATAAAGTGAGGTGAATGTATGAACCGAGGACCAAGTGGCAGCCTTGCAGATTTCCTCAATAGTAGTTGATCTGAGGAAAGCTACAGACACCGCCATAGCTCAAACTTTATGGCCCGTGACTCGACCCTGCAGAAGGAGACCAGCCTGGGCATAGCAAAAAAAGATGCAGCCATCCAGTTGGAAATTGTTCGCTTGGTAACAGGATGTCCCAACTTATTTGGATTAAAGTACCGTATTTTCACGCAAATAACGCGCACCCGTATAAAACGCGCACACGGGTATAGCGCGCAGAAATCACGATGATATGTACAAAAACTTTGGTATACCGCGCTCACGGGTATACCGCGCATGCTGCCCGACGCTCCTTTCGCCCGCCCTGACTTTCCGTGCGCTGTCCCGACTCTCCGTTCCCCCCCCCTGACTTCCGTGCACTGTCCCCCCTTGAAGGTCTGTCCCCATCCTGAAAGCCTGATGCCCCCCCCGACGTCCGATACATCCCTCCCCCCGAAGGACCGCCGACTCCCCAACAATATCGGGCCAGGAGGGAGCCCAAATCCTCCTGGCCACGGCGACCCCCTAACCCCACCCCGCACTACATTACGGGCAGGAGGGATCCCAGGCCCTCCTGCCCTCGACGCAAACCCCCCTCCCCCCCAACGACCGCCACCCCCAAGAACCTCCGACCGCCCCCCAGCCGACCCGCGATCCCCCTGGCGACCCCCACGACCCCCCCACCCCCCTTCCCCGTACCTTTGGTAGTTGGCCGGACAGACGGGAGCCAAACCCGCCTGTCCGGCAGGCAGCCAACGAAGGAATGAGGCCGGATTGGCCCATCCATCCTAAAGCTCCGCCTACTGGTGGGGCCTAAGGCGCGTGGGCCAATCAGAATAGGCCCTGGAGCCTTAGGTCCCACCTGGGGGCGCGGCCTGAGGCACATGGTCGGGTTGGGCCCATGTGTCTCAGGCCGCGCCCCCAGGTGGGACCTAAGGCTCCAGGGCCTATTCTGATTGGCCCACGCGCCTTAGGCCCCACCAGTAGGCGGAGCTTTAGGATGGATGGGCCAATCCGGCCTCATTCCTTCGTTGGCTGCCTGCCGGACAGGCGGGTTTGGCTCCTGTCTGTCCGGCCAACTACCAAAGGTACGGGGAAGGGGGGTGGGGGGGTCGTGGGGGTCGCCAGGGGGATCGCGGGTCGGCTGGGGGGCGGTCGGAGGGTCTTGGGGGGGGCGGTCGTTGGGGGGGGGGGGGGGTTTGCGTCGAGGGCAGGAGGGCCTGGGATCCCTCCTGCCCGTAATGTAGTGCGGGGTGGGGTTAGGGGGTCGCCGTGGCCAGGAGGGTTTGGGCTCCCTTCTGGCCCGATATTGTCGGGAAGTCGGCGGTCCTGCCGGGGGGGGGAGGGGGGAAGTATCGGACGTCGGGGAGTCGGCCGGGCAAGAGGGCTTGGGCTCCCTCTTGCTCCGATCGTGGATGCGGGTGCGGGTGGGAGCGCGTGCGAGCGGTCGTTCGGGGTGGGGGTGCGAGCGGTCCTGCTGGGGGGGTGAATCGGGCGTCGGGCGGGGTGGGAACTATGTTTTAAAACTTTTGTATACCGCGCTCACGCATATAACGCGCGAGGGGTATGCGCGGTAGGTAAAAACGCGTATAACGCGCGCGTTATATGCGTGAAAATACGGTAGATAAAAAGTTGAGGAGCAGTTCTGTGAGGTTGAGTGCGTTGCAAGTAGAAAGCCGAACCACGTTTACAGTCCAGCGTATGAAGAGCTGTTTCTCTAGGATGAGAATGAGGCTTTGGAAAAAAACACTGGAAGAACAATGGATTGATCGAGATGAAAATCTGAAACCACTTTAGGTAAGAATTTAGGATGAGTACGGAGGACCACCTTGTCATGATGGAATACTGTGAAAGGTGAATCTGCGACTAGAGCTTGTAGCTGACTCATCTAGCAGAGGTGAGCGCAATGAGAAAAACCACTTTCCAAGAGAGATATTTAAAGGTGAGTCGAATCTATTGGTTCAAAAGAGGCTTCATCAATTGAGCAAGAACAACATTGAGATCCCAAACCACTGGAGGCGGCTTGAGAGGTGGTTTGACATTGAAAATTCCTTTCATAAAACTTGGAAACCACAGGATGAGCAGACAGGCTGATGAAAAGCAGCAATTGCATTGAGGTGGACTCTATTGGATGTGGATTTGTTGCCAAACTGAGGTAAGTGCAACAGGTAATGCAAAACCGAAGACAAGAAGGTAGATTGCGGCTCCTTGTGATGAATAGTATACCAAGCAGGGAATCTAGTCCATTTCTGGATGTAACACTGCTTAGTGGCTGGCTTCCTGGAAGCCTCTAGAATATCCTGTACAGATTGAGAGAACTGTGCAGTTAGGTTGAGAGGTACAAAGCTGTTAGGCGTAGATACTGCGAGTTGGGATGAAGCAGAGACCCTTAACTCTGTGTAAGCAGAGAGGGAAATACTGGTAGAAGTAGAGGCTCCCTGGTGCCGAGTTGAAGTAGAAAGCAGTATCATGGTTGTCTGGGCCACCGATGAGCTATCAGAATCATTGTCCTGAGTCATGCCCGTGCTGTGCTACCCTTCAAAAAAGAGCTCTCTGGAGATGGCTTCTTGGCTCCGCGGAAAAACGAGAACTGAGGTACCCCAGAGGAGACACACAACCTACGTTCGGTGGGAAGGCACTCACGCATGCACGGTGCAGCACTCGCAAACTTTTTGAAAGTTCTTCAAGCAAGTCTGCTTGCGAGGCTGTCCATTATGGGGCTCCGTGGATGACATCACCCACATGTTGAGAATATGCTGCCTACAGATGCTAGAAATATACTATTAATAATAATAACAGTTTATATACCACAATATCGTGAAGTTCTATGCAGTTTACAAAAGATTAAGAGAAGGTACAAAATGATTGAACATAGGAGAAGTGAGCGAAAGAGGGTAAAAGGTCTAGAAAATCGATATTGAGGAGAGAGAGAAATATGGGTCAGTTGTCTAGATACAACAGGAACAGGTATGTCTTTAGGCACTTCCTGAATTCCATGTAAGTGGTGGGGGAGAGCAATTGTTCTAGGTCTTTACCCCATAATGCTGCTTGGTGTGAGAGGAGATGTTCATGGTGTTTTTTCAGTTTACAACCTCTAACTGGGGGGGGGGGGGGGGGAACGAAGTTCGAATGTGAGCTTCTCTTGTATCTGTTGGTGGAGAAGGAAAAAAGGTCCGTTAAGTATTTGGGGGCTAGTCCATACAGTACTTTAAAGCAGAGGCAGGCAAACTTAAACTTTACACGTGCTTCCGTCGGTAGCCAGTGCAACTGCCGGTAATAAGGTGTCACATGATCGAATTTCTTCAGCCCGAAGGTAAGTCTGACCGCTGCATTTTGCATTAGTTGTAAGCATCGCATATTCTTTTGGGGGATAGTTAAGTAGGCGATGTTGCAGTAGTCAAGTTGACTTAGTATGAGGGATTGCACCAGGATTCTGAATACTGACGTATCAAAATATGATTTAACGGATCTAAGTTTCCAGAGAGTGAAAAAACCTTTTCTGATTAAGAAGTCCACCTGGTCTTTCATGGTTAGGCATTGATCCAGAGTTATACCCAATATCTTCATGGTGGACTGAATAGGGTAACTAAGTTCATTGATGCATAGTGGGGTTTTGGTGTCAAGTGGGTGAGGAGAGGCAACAAAGAATTTCGTTTTTTCTGGATTAAGTTTGAGCTTGAAGTCTGTCATCCATTGCTCCATCACTTTTATAGCTTCTGATGCCTTGGGAATGGTTTCTGAGATAGAGTTAGCAAATGGGATGATGATCGTTAAGTCATCTGCGTAACTGAATAGTTTTATCCCCAGTTGGGTTAATTGCACGCCCAATGAGGACATGTAGACATTGAAAAGCAATGGGGATATCGGTCACCCTTGTGGCACACCAGATAAATTGCTCCAGGTATCGGAGAGATCATAGTTGAAGCATACCTGATGGGTACAAAATGTAAGGAAGCCCCGAAACCAGTTCAATACCTCTTCCCTGATACCAATGGTGTCTATGCATTGTATCATTTTCCCATGATCTACCAGATCAAAGGCAGAGCTCATATTGAATTGCATGATCAGGGCATTGAGGCCCTTGCGTGAACAATAGGCGAAGGTTGTCTAAGATAGCCGCAATTACTGTCTCCGTACTGAATGAGGGTCTGAAACCGGATTGAGTTTCATGTAGGAGAGAGAACTGATTAAGATATTCCATCAATTGGGTGTGAACCAATCCCGCCATGATTTTTACAATGAATGGGATGGATGCTATAGGTCTGTAATTGGTTATTAGCGCTGATGATTCTTTTCTGTTTTTTAGGATTGGGGTTATTATTATGTGACCGTTTTTAGTGAGGAACTCCCCATTTTTTTAGGTTATGGGCTAAGTAGTGTAGCAGCGATAGTTTAAATTCTAATGGCGCTGCTTTCATAATTTCTGGGGGGCACAAGTCTAGAATGCAATGAGATTTAGAGTATTTGTTATATAGTCTGGTGTAGTTATTCCAATCTAAATCTTGAAAGGAACTCCAGATCATGTCTGCTGGTATTTAATTTCCTTGTATGTTAGCTATTTGGTGATCACTAGGGGCGTTTGTTAAACAGTTATTTCTTAGGTTTTTAATTTTTGAATCAAAGTTCAGCGCTAAGTCATTTGCAGAGGGTAACTTAGTGTTGTGCACTATTCTGCACAGCCCAAAGGGATGACTGACATCCAAACTACAGACTTGGAGAAAAACAATCTGAATGAGACAGTAGGTAGGTGCTTGAATGAAGGGCTGGGGTCCAGAATGACACACCTATCTACTGGAAAAGATAAGGTAAGATAAGAACCTAATCTCTTTTCCCAGTGCAAGAGGTGTGCCATTCTGGATAAGCGGGATGTACAAAAGCAGTCCCAGAAAACTAGGGTGGGATGATTGTTCCAGCACTTAGGACTCAAAGGCAGAGTTCTTCCTCACCACCACATCCATTCTATAAAACTTAGCGAATATATGTATAATGGACCAAGTTGCCACCCTACAAATCTCCACCGGAGAGATCGCCCTAGTTTTGGCTCACAATGAAGACACACTCTTGGTTGAATACACCTTAGCAGAAACAGGGGACTGTTTCCCCACAAACAATAATATATGCTGATGAAATGGCCCTAATGATGCACCTGGAAATCATGGCCTTGGAAGCTGGAACACTTAGCTGGATGAGTCAACACAAAAAGATGGTCAGAGAGCCTAAACTTGTTGCTGACCTCCAGATATCGCCAAGGTCACAGCTACAGGAAAACTGTCTTGAGTGTCAAATCCATCAGCAATGCCTCTTTTAGTGGCTCAAACAGAGCTTGACTCAGACCCCTCAGAACTACATTTAGATCCCATGAAGGGAATTGGGCTTTGACTGTTGATCTGACGTGCGGTGCCCCCGTCAAAATCTGGCTGTGTCTGGTGAGACACCAGAGTAGACCTTCAGTCCTGAGCCCTAAAACAAGAGTCTTGTGACTTGGATTTGAAGGGAAGCCACAGTGAATCTATGTCAAGGCTGGCTTGGAGGAAAGCCAACACCAATGATACCAGAGCTGAAAATGGCTCCACATTTTCATGGGCACACCAATGTTGGAAAGTCTCCTATGCTTTAGCGTATGCTGAGACCATAGTCGACTTCTTAGAATAAGAAGAGTGGTAATGACCACTGGTGAGTACGTTTTACATGCTAACATTTCGTGTTTAAGAGCCATTCTGCAAGAGCAAAGCAATCCGGATCCTCATTGAACACTGGACCCTGGAAAGAGGATCTGGATTCACCTGTAGCCCGGGACCAGACCCTGACCGAAGATGCACCAGGTCCTTATACTACATTTTTCATAACCAATCTGGAGCTACTAGAATGACTTTTCCCTGATGACTTGCAATTCTTTGAAGGATTCATACTATCATGGGCCATGGAGGAAAGATGTATAAAAATTTGTTCCTTGGCTACGGCTGAACTAGACCTGCACTTCCAGGCTCAGATCAACTGAAGAACTTGACCGCCTTTTTGATCTGTGCCGTTGCCAAGAAGTTAAACTATGGCTGACCCCCAGCAGTGAACAATGGCTTGAAATGCTGATGCCAACAGCGTCCATTTACCCGGATCTAGACCCTGTCTGCTGAGGAAGCCTGCTTGAACATTGCCCACTCCTGCTACATGCGCTGCTGAGAGCACCTGCAGATGATGTTTCACCTAGATGAAGAGCGGGCGGGCTTCCAAACAGAACTGGGCACTCTTGGTGCTGCCCTGGTGACTGACATATTGTCATTGCTTAGCATTGTCCGAGAAGATCCAGACCACATGGCCTTCCTAGTCTTTTGCAATTTCACCAGAGCTAGACGAATGGCTCAGAGCTCTAGCCGGTTGATTGATCACTTCCTCTAGGTGGGCGACCAATGCCCTTAAATCAGTTGATGATTGCAATGAGCTCCTCAGCCAAGGAGACTGGAATTTGTCATCGCTACTATCCAGGATCCTATTCGAAGGGGCATCTCCTTGGTAAGGGACTGAGAGCGGATGCACCACTCCATGTTGGCACAGGCCTCCAGCGTCCAAGGTAGAGACTTCTGTAATGAGTCTTATTGCGGAGACCAATGCATCTAATGCATGAGTAATGCTTGCTGAAGGGGACGTATGTGGGCTCTTGCCCAAGGAACCACATCTATCGTCGACATTGAACCTAGGACTTGAAGTCCCATGCTGATGGAGCTGGCTTGGTCAGAAGGCACTGTATCTGAGACCAAAGCTTCTTCTGGGTGCCTAGGAAGAAAGACATGGCCTGCAGCTGTGTTGAACCAGACCCCCAGGTACTTCAGGGATTGTGTCTAAGACAAATGGCTCTTTCAGTAAGTTACAATCCAACACAGACCTTCTAGGATTCGGATCACCTCATCTACTGTGCACTGACCCTTGGCCAATGAGGCAGCCCGGATTAGCCAGTCGTCCAGGTAAGGACTGCCGCCACCACCACCATCACTTTGGTAAATGTGTGGGGAGCTGTCACCAGGCCAAAGGGCAGGGCTGAGAATTGGAAATGCTATTCCAGGACAAGAAACCTGAGAAACAATCTGTGGTCTGGGAAAATGAGAATATGCAAGTAGGCCTCTGTCAGATCTAGAGAGGCTAGGATCGCTCTCAGAGTCACCACAGCTATGACAGACTGAACCATCTCCATGTGAAAATGTGGGACCCTGAGCACTGCATTCACATGAGTAAGGTCTAGAATGGGTCTCCAATCAGAGCCTTTCTTTGGCACAAATGAAGTACATGGAGTATCTGCTCGAGCCCGAGTCTTAGGCCATAGAGCCTGTACTGCCTGAAATCTCTATCAGTCTGCGAACAGTGGCTTTGTCCAGGTGCCTCCCTGGAGAGTTCACAAACCAATATTTAAGAGGTATGTATGGTTAACTCCAACTTGCAGCTGCTCTGGATGATGTCTAGGACCCAGCAATCAGATGAAATCTGAACCCATGCCTGAAGAAGGTCCAAGAGCCGACCTCTATCCTGAGAAGGACCACCTCCAATCTGGCATCATTATGATTTCTTGACTGAGGAAATAGAATGGAGTGCTGAAGACTGGCTGTATCTGGGTCTGGAAAACCTCTCCCTGAAATTCTGGGAGAATCTCTGGGAAGTGATGGAGGAATACTGCCAAGATCAGCTGGAGCCATGAAAATTAGAGCAAATGGCCAATCAGGGACTTCCTTACGCTCCTTCTTAAGGAAGTCCCCGATTGGCTCAGATGCCTCAGGGGCCTGAGTCAATCAGGGCCTTAGGCCCCTCTCCATGCATCACATAATGCACCAGGGAGGGGCCTAAGGCTCAGTGTCGTCATTGAGGGAGGAGGAGCAGGAGTTTTCAGTACCTTCTGCTTCTAACTTTTAAGGTATGGGGTAGGGGGACCTGGAGGGGGAGTAGGAACCTTCATGGAAGAAGGGAGCAGGCATTCCTCCTGCCTTTTTTTTTTGGGGGGGGGGGAGGGAGGGAGTTTCTTCGTGGCAGGAGGGAGTGGGCATCCCTCCTGCCATTTTGCTGCGGGTCGGCAGGTCGGGGGAGGTAGACGGTGGCTCAGGGTGCTGGTGCAGGATGGGAGGGCATGTCGCGGGGGCTTTTTTTTTTTTCAATGGGACAGGTTGTATTTAACACAGCACAATATCTGTGCTATTAAAAAAACCAAAAACAGAAGCCCTAACAGGCTGCTTTCCTGTCACTGCTGCTAGGGGTTTGTGCATGTGCCAATCGCTCACTGAGCAATTGAATTGGTTGGTTTGCATGTAAACTTGTTTGTGCATCAAACGCTGTTGTGGAATCGGACAGTGAATCGGCCAACAGTGATCCAGTCGGTAATACTGAATGACTTTTGTGCATCTAGGCCTAAGACATTAATGTCTGGATGCCAGGGAAAAGTATTAGACTAAACCTTCACTCCACAGGAGAAAGTAGATGGAACTGTCTGAGTCTAGATTCAGCTCATGCAGGACTCCGAAATGAGATCCAGCAGAGCTGTAGGCTTACAGAAGCGCAAGACCATGGGATCATCCCCAGGATCCAAAACCAAAACAAGTTCCAAAGTGCCAGACAGTGGGCATGCATCCCCTAAAATGGGAGGCACATCTTGAGACAATAAGGGAACAGTGAGAGACTCATCATCATCTGTGTCCCCATCCAAACACTCTCCTAGGTCCTGAGCAGTGTTAGACTGCGAGGCAAATGCACCCAGAGAGGTCATGCCCTCACATGCAGTGTCCAAAGCGCAGCCCGCCTTCACCCTGGTAGGACGGCTTTCCTGAAAAGCTTTCCATATTAAATTGATTAATTCAGATGAAAAAGCCATACCAGGTAGCGTAGAGTCACCCAAAGATGACTCTAATTTGCGTCTCTTGGGCTCTGTGGCTTCCACATCCTTTTGCTCAGGATAGTCACTGTTTCAAGGTCCAGAAAAGAAAAAAATGCCCAAACCACCAGGCTAGCTGCTCTTGCCTCAGTCCAAGAGCACAAAGAAAAGGTTAAGGTTAAAGAAAGTAAAGGTGGATGTTCCCGCCTCTCCCGCAAGTGCAGTGCAGCATGTGGCGTAAGAACACTGAGGAGCACAATTTGAAAATTTCTGGCATGAATTATTGGTAAAAGATCCCAAGGACTCCATCCCAGCAAGTTTTGAGGCAAAACTAGCAGTTTTGGAGCTACAGAGTACTTTAGAAAAAAAAGATTGCTAAAATCCAAGATGGCCACCGTCAGTATTTTGGCACCAAAAAATGCTTGAAAACCAATGAAATTAAATGCAAAAACTGGTGAATTTAGGATTTTTTGGGAAGGGGAACAAGCACAGACTACTGAAAACTGCAGATTCTGACACCTCCTCTGATTCACCTCACAGGCAATGTGCTGCAATCTGTCTCAGCTCTGAACAGTGGCTGGAAAGGGAGAAGAAATCACTTCCTCATCAAGAACATCTCCTCCAATGCTGAATATTCAGGCTGCTAGTCAGACACAATGTCTGACCGAGCCCCCACCCCCATGGACTGACAGAAGAACAATCAGGGGAGGTAAAAATGCAGCCGGCACCCTGCGAGACACCGCTGAGCCTCCTACGGATGCCTGACAGCCTGAACTCATTCCTCTGCGAAGCAGCAGGTGAGTCACCCTAACTGGGGATGGCCATGAACTCCAAAAATGTTTCTGCAGGCTGGCTAACAGATACCACAAGGGATTGGCCAGTCAGCTGCAGACCACCATCTGCTTGTTCTCCGCACATGCAGAGCTGGACCCACACACAGGGAAGCTCCAAGCACCAAACGAATGAAGAAAACCCAAAAATAACTTGAATAAAATAAAGAAAAGAGCAGAACAGAAACACTCATTCCGGTTTGTGTGCAGAAGGGAAAAACTGTAGGTGGCAGTAGAGCTCTCAGTGGAGTAGGAGGGTTACAGAAAAAATCCGGAGTGGACTCCTTCTGTAGAGGCTCATGGCCAGGGGGAGATAACCCGCTTGTCCAGAATGACACACCTATTGTACTGGAATAGAAAAACAAACAAACAAACAAAAAACCACACCTCAACAAGCAGGAAATTAAAGATATGTACTTGTCAGAATGAAGTCACACACACCAGAGGTCAAAGGAAGGCCATTTCTATACCTCACTTTACCACCATAGCTGCCATACAGGAATGAGTAGGGCTAGAGATGGGGGTGGGGGGAGGAGGTTAGGAACCTGGCACCACCAAGTGTCACTAACTGGAGGATATGGGACTCAGGTTCACCATGTATCATCCTTGCTCAGGCATTTTCAAGCAATAAGATGAGCAGAATAAACCAGCAGTGACCTCCTACACAAATGATATCCGGGAGAAACCAGGACAGGAGCTGAGAAACAGGCACCTAAAAGGAACTGCACAATCCATCTACTAGGAGGCAGAAAAATACTCAACATTTTATGGCTGCACTGCTCCCTTTAAGGGATGATTCACTTGGGACTACTTTGTTGTCTATTTTATTTTCTGTCTCCTTCCACTGGATGAACATAACCTATTTGCTCTGGACTGATCTGGTATGAATGAAAAGGAAGCAAAGATCTGCTTATGTGCTATTCTATAACATTGCACACCTAAATTG
This sequence comes from Geotrypetes seraphini, assembly GCF_902459505.1. NCBI lineage: Eukaryota > Metazoa > Chordata > Amphibia > Gymnophiona > Dermophiidae > Geotrypetes > Geotrypetes seraphini. Next base: position 26,708,300 of record NC_047086.1, read on the forward strand.
TCATAGGGGGCATTCCAAAATTTTAGATGCAGTGTTATAGAATGGGATCATTATACGCTCAACTGCCATTAGTTGCACACCAGCATTTACTCTATTTCAGTAGGCTTATGTCCTCGTGGTCAAAGTTGGGTGTGGGAATCAGAGCTAAGCACTGTTCCATAAAGGTTGCTTAGCATTAAGTGACCTTTATAAAGCTGGTGCTTAGTGTGGATCTTAATGGCACCTAACTTTGGACACCATTTACTAAATATGGCCCTCTGTAAGTAAAACTGCACACTGGTGAAGTACAAGAAAGAGGTATAACTGTAGACTCTGCCATAAGCTACACGAATCTCATAGTCACAGCACTGGTGACCTTTTTCTTTTCTATTATGGTAGCATCCCAACCCATTTGTGCCCAGTACCTCTACTGACCCAAAAGGGCACTGCATGTGTATTCAAAAGTCTCATGGATTTGCTGCAGAATCTCAGACTCTGGCAGGACCAGGAAGTGATATCAGAAGGAGAGTGGAGGTCGGCGCAGGCAGCAGGTTGGAGATGCTGCTCGCACCAGTGAAGTTAAAGAGGTATGGGGAAGGAAAAAGGTGCATGTGCAGTAGAGGAATGGGGGGCACCAATGCCCCAGGCATCTCCTATCCTCGCTTTGCCACTGTATACTAACAAACCCTCCCTTTCACTAGATAGGAACCAGTGCAGCTAACTACAAAGTAAATACAGTACAATGTTTAAAAATATATAAGCAGGAAATTTAACAGTTTATGTCAGTGGTTCCCAAACCTGTCCTGGGGGACCCCCAGCCAGTCAGGTTTTCAATATATCCCTAATGAATATGCATGAGAGAGATTTGCATACCTGTCACTTCCATTATATGCAAATCTCTCTCATGTATATTCATTAGGGATATCTTGAAAACCTGACTGGCTGGGGGTCCCCCAGGACAGGTTTGGGAACCACTGGTTTATATCATGCAAGATTAATCCTAATTCTATTAGTCATGCATGGTTTAAAACATAGAAACAGGTAAACTACCACAAAACTCCTTAACACTATGACATGGTAGCCTGTTTCCACAAGTTAACCACATGTTAAGTGCTAAACACTCTTTCACAGGATGGCCCCTATACTATTTAAAAAGAATTGGTAAGTAGAACATAAGAATTCCTATTTAATAGATGATTCTGCTTTGTGTGAATTCTAGAGCTTAGTTATTTTTTAGCAATAGCACTTTAATGTCAGAAGATCCTCTCAGATCCTATCAGGGGCTGAGAACAAATAGTAAGAGGTAGATGCATTAAAAACACCCCAGCTGAGCAACACAACTGTCAAGTTTTAACACATACAGGAAATATTTTAAAATAATTTAAATATAGGAGGGTGGTTTAAAAGCTTGGTAAAAAAACCAACAAGTTAAAAACAGCAAGTTACAAGCAAACAGCAAGTTAAAAATAACGTAGTCTCCATTGAGAGCCATACACTTGGTCCAGTGAGATTCCAGTTTTTTCATAAGCTATTTTTCCTACAATATGAAAAACTGGAAACTCGCTGAGCTAAGTGTATAGCCCTCAATGGAGACTACGTTGTTTAACTTGCTTTTTTACCAAACTTTTCAAACCACTCTTGTAATAGTAGCCTGAGCTATTCCAGTTTTTACCAGGGTCTTCATTAGGCATACATGAGTATTTGTATCTACATTTGACTGAGCCTCCTTACCTGAATTTGGAAGAGAGAGCTAGTCTTACAGTAAAGACTGCCATAGCTCAGAGAATGCTAAAGACTAAGACTCATCTATTCTGTTCAAGCCTCTAATTCAAAATGCAAAGACATTTCTACTTCCTCAGATATGTAATTCATTGTTCATGACTGTTGATTAGAATCTTGTTGTAAACTGCATTGAATCCTTGTCGAAACTTGCCGTATAGAAGAAAACGTATGGCATGGTATTTTGAAATATCACCTGAAGATATGAAGGATCACATGTAGTTTAAGATGCTCCTTCCATTGAACATTTATGGGACAATGCATAGAATATCTGGCCCACATTCTGCATAACAGTAGGACAACATTTTCATTTAAAAGTAGCTTTAAATAATCAGTCCACATAAATATAGAAAGCTGGAATTTACAAAGATAATCTTATTTAGGGAGAAACCCCCCAGAAAACTATTTGAAACAATCTGTCTGTCCTACCTAGAGTCCATTTTACTATATTTTTTTTATTATTATTTTTTTAAAAGTATTAACAAACATAAGCTGGAGAAGGTAGGCTGAAATGACTCCTAGCTCACCTAGAACACTTTTTTTTAAATTACATATTCATCAAGGAAAACACTTGGAAAGCTTTCCTGAAATGCAGGTGTAAATGTTATTCCTGCTCAGAGAAGTCACACATTCAATATCCTCTTTAATAACTAACACTTTCTAGTGAGTAAATACTATGACTCAATTAAAAGAGCTGATTAATCAAGCTAAGAAAGCTGGAGAACTATAATAAGCCTGACCTGGCAGGGCTGCAAAGAAAAACTAACAACTGCTCTGTGCTGCAAGGTTGATTTATTTTTCTATCAGAACTGAAGAGAAGTTTATGCAGATCATGCATGGAACATCAACCCACACCAGAAACAAAAGAAAATGTGATTACTTTTCAAGCAAGAAATAGGCTAAGCTGTTTGGATCAAAAAGGACTGCACACACATCTTGTAACTAGCCAGCTGTACAAATATGAAATGGCCAACAAGTGGTTCTATAGCAGATTGAAAGGTCCTTGGAAAAAGAGACTTTCTTATGTACCTTTCGTCTAGTAGTGTGCTATAAAGCATGTGGTAGTCTACCATTTCAGTTTTAAAATTCTGGATCAAATCAGATTTTCTTCACATTTGATTTGTACTAAGTGTAAATTAATGCAATATAATGTTGCACTAGTTCTTAGGTTTTCTAAATAAATCCTTTACATTAGAATACGATAGGTACTTGGAATGACTATAAATTGGATTAGAATTGGCAGCCTTCTTTCTCCTGGTTCCTGTGTTATGGAACTCACGGCTCCTTACCTTGCACATTGACGACAGTTACAAAATATATGCAAGCTGGATCTAAAGGCCCATTTCTTTAATGTTTATCATGGCCTTTGGTAACCCATAATCCCAGCACCAGTCTCTTGGGTTCTGGTTGGGTGTAGCATGGCTACTCAGCATGTCTCTATCTTTTCTTTTTTGTAATGAAATGGAGTTTTCCATCCTTTTATTCCATATTAATATTGATTGTAACCTACCTTGCTACCCCCTTGAAACACAGAATATTAAATAGGTCAAAAAATATAAATTTAAACAAAACTGAGATTAACTGGCTAAAATCCAGCTTCTGACAAAAGTACAATATAAACCAAAGATATTATTTTAATATTGTTTTATATGAACAAATGTACATTGCCTGAAGCATGTTTGACCGAAGGATTAACAAGTTTAAATAAATTATTCAAGTAGGGCTTCATGGATTTCTTGTATTTCTAAGCAGGAAAACCATGAAGCAGACTGGTAAAGATATTGGAAAATTAAGCCATTCTTGCCAAATTTTCATTGTACTAATTCATTTTCTTAGGCAAAATATTTTTTCTAATGTGATGGATATTAACTTTTTGCAAATATAAACTGTAATTACTAGGGAATCACTTCCACAAAGTGCAAATGAAAAATATCAGAATTAGCTATAACAGTAAATCTCCTTGGGTTTTCATAATACACAGTATTGGTAAAGGAATACTGCCATAGCTAATGCTGGTGCATTTGCAAGACAACATTTGAGTATGAGGGACTCCCGCATTTTCCCTCATCTATACAGAGATCATTATCTAGATAGTCATTGGCTTTGAAATTACATGACCCAAGTGAGTGGTACAGAAAAACAACACAAAACTCAACAGAAGACATGAATGCCAAATAGTGTATACTTTCCATATTGTGCAATTTTTTTATATTTACAACCAGCTAGACAGTTATATTCTAGAAATTACTTACATCCTCTATATGGAAATAAGTCACAATGGGGTCCTTTTATTAAGGCGCGCTAACCGATTTAGCACAAGCTAAATGCTAAGCTGCCCTTAGAATATAATGGATACCTTAGCATTTAGCGTGCGCTAAATCGGTTAGCGTGCCTTAATAAAAGGACCCCAATGCAAATAAGATTATGACTGCATCTAGTACATTACTTTCTTTTTACCAAAAATAATGCACCAGAATATTATAGATCATGAATATCATAATAAATGTAAGAAGAAAAGCTGTTAAATATTTCCATCCATTTTTCCCTATATACAAAAAACTAACTCGAAACTAGAATTTAGACCAGGAAATAAATCATCTTGATTCCTATTTGCTCTTTCTATCCTCCCAGTTCAACACAGAACAACATTTGTTGCATATTTGATCTCTGACCAGTATCTTAGTGCAATCTACAAAGACCTCTCTCAAGGAGACTACATCAAAGAGTGTCAAATAATATTCACAACTTCAGTTGCACAATGAAAGAAAGGAGAAAGATGTGACACAAAGATAGGTATATTTTGTTAAGTCACAAAATCATTTTAATAACAGATCCTTATTTCCCTTTATCCAGCTCAGTTAGTCTAACTACAGAACAACGGCTAGGACTAGCCATCAGCTTAGCTTTCTGGCAGTCATGATACTTAAAAGTACAGCAATGCCACAATAGTTTCCATTTAAATTCAATGATCTGACTCTGAAAATGTTACTAGATTAACAACAATGCACATTTTCAAGAAATAATTCCTTCCCTAAAAAAATGACTTATGTTTTATCTCCATTTTAAGAACCTTGTTTAAAACAAGCCAAGTTTTCTATTTACCGTACTACTGTACTCCGGCATAAGAAAAAGGATCACACATTCAACTTCACTATATGAAAATTTTCTTGAAATCTTAGTAGATCCCTTCTTCATGTGGTCTTGAACACTCATTTACTTTGTATTTTCACGTTTATTCAATGTACTGGTATTCCAACCTACAAAGATTCCAGTCTTGTACAGGAGCAAATGAGCTACTGGAACTCTGTGCTATGATTATTTTTATTTTTTAATGGATTCTCTTAAATAGTTTTGTGTACTTTGACTGCCAACTCCATGATTAGCATGACCATTTCCTCAAACAGCTTCTACAAGGTTCAGTGAAAAATTGAAACTCATATATAGTTAAGAAGAATTATTTTACTCTTAATTAAATCCAGTCTTCAAGCAGTTGCTAAAAGGGCTTGTTTTAAATGTGTTAACCTTATAAAATATCATCCGTCCCAGATAATATTAGTTGTTTTTATAACTAAATTTATTTTGGAGAGAGATATTACAATACTTATTCTGCATTTTGTGCAGTATTCTAGTCAGAGTATTAGTAAATTCCAGGAAAGCCCTGATCTGCAATAGTAGAGGATATGACATTTGCAACATCAAAACATGTATTAAATCCCTCTTTGGCACAATGCATATACTAAGACAAACACTACTGTAGCTGTAAATTTAAGAGAACATGGCAATGCTCAGTATATCTTGGCTTAGGAGCAAGGTTTATTATTGTCATCATACCTGTAAAACTAACCTATTTGCAGATACTGCCTAATTGGAAAGCAGTCCTGTGGAGCCCCAAAATGTGAGAAATGGATATACAATGTTATATTCTATTTCAGATAGAATACAAAATTTGAAAATATTTTGTTTCTTACCCTCATGATGTTTCACTGGTTAAAAAGTTTGCCAGACCAACTCCACTGATTTAAAAAAAAAAAAAAAAAAAATTACCCCCAAATCTTAGAATTCAAAATAGAAAAAAAGCCTAATAAGTATTCTGAGTTTATGAGGGATTGCTGAAAAGTTCTCAGCCTAACCAAGAAGAGAATGACCTGGACATGGTTCAATCAATGATCTGAAACAATATCAAAACATAAAATTTTGTTTCTGCAAATTGGCACTAAATAAGATAACACTCTTTTTAGCTACAGTGGCAACATAATGCTCAGAATTTAGGAAGTTGGTTGGCTTGGCTGAAAACTTTTTAGCAACCCCCTCCTATTTCTATCTCACAATTTCCAGTTTGCAACAGGTTCAAAAAAATAAGTATATCACATTCACCACAATGGCTTCTTCATAATATCAGCAATGTAGCAATTCTGCCAAAAAGGTATCACTACAGAAATCAACCTCTAGCTCTGTCAGTGCTATATTTTCCAATACAGGAATTAGCACTGAAGTGTAGATAGATAGAAAGACTTTCTTCTAAAGCAGATAACCAGATGTACAACATAGGCTTTAAAGTAAAACCACATCATTGACAAGATCTCTTAAGAATGCTGTTGCGATATGCTGTAAAACATATAGATTCAGTCCACCAAGTTCAAATGTATGGTTTGGAAACTACACACAAGTACATGTATTTCAAAATGATTTACTGTCTTAGTATATAACATGATTATTAAGACTATACTGAATCTAAAAATATATTTTACCTTTCTGAAAAAGGCACTGCTAGAGGTTATATTGTACAGTATTTTAAAGAAACAAATCTTCACGAAAAAAGTAGAAAAATCAATACTAACACTTTTCCTAGTAAATTATCACTAAATTAGGATTACAGAAGCCCTCTATAGTCTGACAAAGTCGTCTGGAAACCCGAAGGTTTGGCTTCTGCAAGGTTTCGAGCATAAGGGCTTCAGAAATCAGTACCAATGCAGCTTTTTCTAAACCCCAAAGATGGGCAACTTCTTTTGCATTTCCATTAGCCAACATTAAATTGACATGCAAGGTTAAAAAAAAAAAAAAAAATAGCCCCTAATTTTAGAGCAATGTTTAAGAATAAAAGAATATACCCATATTTAGTCAATTTGAAAATGCTGAGTAATTTTTCATACAAAGTAGAACAACTGAATCTACACTTAGGGAAAAACTAATGGTAAAGTGTTCCAATGGCTTACCTATGAAAGCAGAAGGATTAGCATCTCTAATTAAAAGGTATGATCTTGGTAGTTTCTTCTCCCACTTTTAGTCCCTATTATAGTATCCTCTAAAGCTTACTTATGTCTACAGTTTGAAAACTTTATGATGGCAGATACTGCTTAAATATATATGCACCTAAATCTATAGATAGATATAGATAAAGAGAACACAACAGTCAAACGTCCAATAACCAATTGCCCTCAATTTACTTAGAGTTTGCGCACACAAACCAGCAACATGTAGAGCTTCGGCGGATCCTACGGTTAATAGTCCTGACCATGTACTATTGCGCGCGCGCTCTCTCTTGTTATTGAACACACACCATTTTCTCTCTTCAAGATGCTAAAAGGTTTTTTTTTTGTTGTTGCTGTTCTGTTTGTTTTACATTTCGACGTCCAGAAAGTTGCTGGTCCTTCCAATGGGTTGTCGACTACTCAAGCCTCTCCGCTCTAAGGGCTTTTATGTTTAGCTTCTTGACAAATTCAATTCGTTTGCCTTCCTTACGCTCTCCTACAACCGATGCAGATCTGCATTATGCTAGGGTGGGGGAGAAGGGGTAAGAAGGATAACCACCCCAATGAGAGGGGGGGGGAAGAGACACAAAAGCCCTCGATTGTCACTAGAGCCCCCCACCCCCCTCCCCAGTCCAACCTCTGCACCCTCTCCTTACCCGTCGCATCACCCAAACTCGACTCCTGCTTCTCCGGTCGCTTCTCTGGAGCTCTTGGCGCCGGGTCCTCGAGAGGTCCGCAACTGGCAGCCGGGAAGGAGAGAGAGAGAGAGAGGGGAGTCGCGCGTGCTCCCTGCCCGCGGGGCTCAGCGCGTAGGGAGCGGGGCGGAGAGGCGTGTGGTACCGCTGGGGTTAGAAGAACTAGTGGTGGTGCCTCCGCCGCGCGCTTGGCGCCTCATGAGCCGGGGCAGTTGGGCGCGCGCGCGCTCGCCGGCGACGGTGCGGAGCGAGGCGGCTCGCGCTGCTCGGCTCTCCAACCGCCGCCCCTGGACGCCCCTTACAATCCTCGTCTCCCTCCGCGCTGCGCAGCCTGGGCGTGTGTCTCCGGGCTGAGTGCCGCTCCTGCTCCTCGAACTGTATCTCTCTCTCTCTGGCGGCTGCTGCTCCTCCTCCTTCCCCCTTTCTTTTTTTCCCCCCCCTTCCTCTCTTTTCCACTCTTTTTTTTTTCTCCTCTCGGGTCCCATTTATGAAGCTGCTCCTCGTCACGTGTCACGCCGTTCCTGTCCTGGCACCGGCGCAGCCTAGCAGTGAGGAGGGAGAAGAGGATGGAGGGGGAACAGACTGTTTTCTCTCACACACACATACGCACACCCCGGTACCCAGGTTGTGGGACCCTCGGTGGCGGGCTCCTCTCTCTTTTCGGGTGGGGTGGGGGGGGCGGCCCGACGCCCCTCTGTATAACTCAGACCTGTCGTGACCCCCCTCCCCAGATGAGGAAACACCGGGGTGCCTCTTCTCACACCCTTAATGGTATCTCACGATCTACCTCATCTAATACCACATGGGTGGGGGTGGGGGTTTACTCTTAATTATTAATAATATCGTACGACTTTAAAGGCAGAATGGTTTGATTGCCTTCATTATGTCCCTTTAGGTGGCCGCATGTATTTGGATATAGTGAGGTGCATCATATGCCCAGCTCGAAGAAGCAGAGACCCGAGAAAACCAGTTACTGCCGCATGCAGGAGAAGAGAGGGGCAGCAACAGGCACATATTATGTGCCGTCTATTGGACATTGAAGCGCTTTTCTCGGCTATAATACAGGTACTTTTTTACCCTGTGCATTTGTTGATTATTTTTTTTAAAACGGAAACTGAATGGGTTCCCTTTTAAAAATTAGCTGAGTTGCACACTAATAAAAGCATCCCGTACTTTACACCTGCCCCTTCTTCAGAGCTGCTGAGTGCATGCTGGGGAGGAAGAAAGTGAAATATCACAGACTTAAAAAAAAAAAAAAAATCCCAGGTCCATGCACTGTTTTCTTCTCACAGACTAAATACAGCATCAAGCATGGTTTTGATCTGTTACATCTGGCTAACACTAAGTGTGTTGGGAAAGAATGAGTTAGGCAGGTGACATGGCATCACTGTTAGACCTACTGTAAGTTAAGTGCTCCCAACAACTGTCACCACTGCCCTCTCCCCCTCCCCAGTTTTATATGTAGTCCATCCAAGAGCAGCCGCCTCCCCTCCCCCAACAGACCTGCCTTAGCTCTTTATCAGGTTGCTTCACCACACTATTGGAAAGACATTGTAAAGCATCTATGCTGTCTGCAGTGGTGCTGACGAATACTGCCCGATTCAGGAAAAATAAATTTAGATTCAGCCTATTGAATCGATTTTCCTGCCCAATTGGGTGTTTTGTTTTGTTTTTTCAAACATCCTGGTGGCTTTATTTTATAGTCTCTTCACCCCCTTTGCCTTCTCCTAACCATATTGGTGCTGTGGTGTAAACAAAAGAAAACCAACAAAAAAGACTTTTCCTCTCTCTGTTAAATCCTAGCTCACGTTTGCGATCTAACACCAGCTCTAGCAGGATACACATTTCAAATCTGAAATGTAATCAGAAAACAGAAATAAAATTATTTTTTCTACCTTTTGTTGCCTGGTCATTATTCAAATCTTGTTTGTCCCTGACTCTGATAACTTGCTTGCCAGGGTCTCCTTCTTTCTTCTTTCTCTGTGCTAACCATCCCTTCCATCGCTGTCCTCCCCTTCCGTTTCCCTTCCCTCCCCTGGAGGTCTGGCATCTTTTTTTCATCTCCATCCACAGATCCACCTTTTCTCAACTACCCTTTCATCCAGCATCTCTCCCTCCTTCCCCACCACCCCAGGATCCACCATATCTCCCTTTCTTTTCCCAACTACGCTCCTATCCAGTATCTCTATACCCCCTCCACACCATCCCTTGTATCCAATTTCTCTCCCTTTCTGTTCCTTCCTTCCCTAAATCCCATTGTCCACCATCTCTCTCCCTCTCCTCTGTTTTTAGACCCATTATTTCTTCCCCACCAAAGTCCGGCATATGCACTTCTCTTTGAACCCCCCCTTCCCTCCCTCCGTATACTTCTACACCAGGGTCCCCCTCCCCTGAAGGTCTGTCCCCCTTGAAGGCCTGCATCCCACCCCTGAAGGCCTGCCTGTCCCCCTGAAAGCCTGTCCCGTCCCCCCCGAAGGACTGCACCCCCCTCCCCCGAAGGACTGTGCACCCCCCCCCAGAAGACCTGGGTGCTCCCCCTGGCCTCCTACTAGCAGCAGCCTGCCGTTCCTGCTTTAGGGGGCAAGGGGGGGAGGGTCAGTTACCGAATTGGGAGGCCGATTTTTTTTTTTTTTTTAATTGATTCAAATCGATTCACCCAAAGTGACGTGAATCGGGCAGTACTAGTGCTGACCACTTAAGTGCTTTAAAAAAAAAAAAATCCAAGCGACTTGAATGAATCATTTTGGAAGTATCAATATTATATGCCATCAATATGAGGGGCTGCTGAAAAGTTCTCAGCCCAACCAAGAAGAGAATGATGTAGATGCATGACACTTTTCACCATTTGTCCCCTTCCCGTCCCCACAGATAACAGTGGGAAACCATCCTGTGTCATTCTTTAGTGTTTATCTCAACCTCAGTCCTACACCAGCATTCTTCAATGGAAGGCTTCAGGGTCAGTTGTTGTGCCCATTCATATTTTGATTCTTCCCTCGCTCCGTAAATTAAGTTTAAGTTTTTTAAGTTTAAGTTTTTTAAGTTTTAAGTTTAAGTTTTTAAGTTTAAGTTTAAGTTTTTTTTTAAGTTTAAGTTTAAGTTTTATTAGGATTTTATATACCGCCTATCAAGGTTATCTAAGCGGTTTTACAATCAGGTACTTAAGCATTTTCCCTGTCTGTCCCATGACATGGGGATGGTTTCCTGTATTAACCACAGGGACAAATTCTGTCCCACTGTCATTCTCTAAATTCGCTGCACTCAATTATGGATGTGAGGAATTACACCCAATGAAATCAAGTATAAATCCCAGTGTGCAGGTTGGTGTGAATGTGCAATATTCTAAAACACTGTGCGTTTTAAGGGAATGCCTCTGACCCACCCCTGCTCTCCCAAAGCCACACCCCCTTTACATATCTACACAGAAACACTTGTGTTATTGTATTATAAACTAGCTGATCACTCGGCATTGCCCGGATATTCATCTTTCGTTTTTGATAATTTTTATATGCTACCCCCTTCTCATCCCTACAGTATTTTTTTCCCAGATAGTAAGTCATACGAGGGCTGTTCAAAAAGTATCAGGCCTTAATTTTTCTTGCATAAACAAATAAAGCTAGGGAGGCGTGTTTTGGTACAGTATGTAGGCGACCCTAATGCGCATGATTAAATATTTTCCCGCCTACAGAAGCTGTCGCCAACAGATTGTCGATGAGTAAGGAAGTGTAAGTGAGCGCTGTCGGATTTTCTTTTTTTATAAAATGACAGAAAAAGTTGAACAACATTACTGCATTAAATTTTGTGTAAAGCTTGGCGATTCCCAAGTGGAAACGATCTGCAAGATTCAACAGGGGACGAAGCAATGGGAGATAAAGGAGTGGTACAACTGCTTCAGAGATGGCCGCACATCAGTAGAGAGTGAAGCACGTTTTGGCAGGCCCTCAATATCCAGAAATTAGATCTTCATTGACCAAGTGAGGACCCTGGGATGCAGGATCATCGAATCATGATCAGAGAACTTTCAGACGAGGCGAGCATCAGCATTGAATCCGTTCATTCCATTTTGAGTGAGGATTTGGGCTTCAGCGAAGTTCGTGCCAAAGCTGCTAACGATCGAGCAGAAGCAAATCCGTTTGGAGATTGCACAGGACATGCTGGAAACTGAACAGTGATCCCAATTTCCTCAGCACAGTGATCACTGACGATGAGTCCTGGGCTTATGGGTACGACCCAGAAACCAAGTTGATGTCATCACAATGGAAGCATTCAACATACCCGAGGCCAAAAAGAGCAAAGCAGATCCGCAGCGATGTCAAAATCATGCTGACCGTCTTCTTTGACTCCAGTGGCATGGTTCATCACGAGTACGAACCACACAGCACAATCATCACCAACCATCACTACCAAGATGTTCTGTGTCGCCTTCATAATGCTGTGAGATGCAAATGGCCAGACCTGTGGGCATCGGGCAATTGGCAGCTCCATCACGATAATGCACCCGCCCATTCTTCACATTTGATATGGAGTTTCCTGGCCAAACCTGTGATTCCTCAGTCTCCCTACTCTCCTGACATGGCTCTGTGTGACTTCTGGCTTTTTCCCCCAAGCTGAAAATGCCCCTGAAAGGGACCAGATTTTCAGTCAAGAGAAGACATCATGTAGAATGCAACGGACAAGTTGCGAGCAATCTCAAAAGAGACTTTCCAGCGCCGCTTCCGACAGTGGCAGAACCATTGAAAGAAGTGTGTGGCAGCCTAAGGGGACTATTTTGAAAGAGATTAGTATAAAATTGTTGTATCTGAATACGAGTATTTTTTATGAATAAAGGTCTGATAATTTTTGAACAGCCCTCGTATGCCGTTTTTCAATTTTTGCCTTCTCGCACTGCTGTTTTTTCTTTCCTTTTCTTTCATTTCTACTTAGTCGCTGTGCAGTGCGTCTCCCAAAAAAATATATATATATGTATATATCTTTTATTTTTTTCTTAGTCGGTTTTCATCCAGCGAGACTTAGGCTTAGGCCCTGCCGCTGGCCCTCGTTCGGCTGCGGCTGTATTTTTCTTCTATGTCCCATCCTCTTACCGGATTCAAAAAGTGTAGCCAGTGTGGCCGGGCTATCTCTTTAACCGACCCCCACCAATGGTGTATAAAGTGTTTGGGACCCGAACATTGTCCTGAGTCCTGCCTGCGCTGTGCTACCCTTCAGAAATGAGCCCTTCACAGACGTCGTGCCAAAATTCTGGAGTTCTTTGGCCATATGGAGCAGTCTGCCAAAAAGGCCTCGGCCTCAGCCCCAGTGACGGCCTCGTCGTCCAAGTCCTTTACCTCAAGCAAGTCGACCTCGACCTCGAAAGCCTTGTCTGCTGTGCCTCTTAAGGTCTCCTCTTTCCTCCGCAGGTACGCTACCTAAGAAGCCTCCAGCTGAGTCTCAGGCAATCCAGGCAATGAGTGCAGTTGTGCCGGCCTCTATGAGACCTCCCTCCAAGCGTGCCTCCAAACATAGGGAATACTCATCCTTGAGGTCGCCCTCTATGGAGCGCACTGCTGCACCTTCCATACCAAAGTCATTGGTCTCGGTGCCTGTCTTCGAGGACATGTTGCAAGCCATCTTGGCCACGCAGCTTACCTCGGTTTTGGCCAAGTTTGCTCCTGCCTCGGCCCTGCTTTCTGCGAGCCAGTCTGAGCATACTGTCGAGGTGCCTCGAGCAAAACCTCTGTTCAAACTCAAATGAGAATCAGCCACAATGATTCTCATTGCTCCTCGGTGGCCCAGGCAACATTGGTTCTCCCTTCTACTTCAGCTCAGCTCCAGGGAGCCAATTCCTCTGTAACTTTTTCCTACTCTGTTTATGTAGCATCTGGGATCTCTTCTACATCTCAACCTGCACATATTAACCTGACAGCTTGGTTTCTCTTGGGCTGAATTCATCTGACTTACATCTGACTTCTTACATCTGAATTCATCTGACTTTCTGCTCAGACAAATGGTGATGGAACACACGAGGAAAAAAGCAATATTGGATCTGATCCTCACAAATGGAGAGAGTATCTCTAATGTTCGAATGGGTGCTTACCTGGGAAGTAGCGATCATCAAATGGTTTGGTTTGATATAATGGCTAAAGTGGAGAGCGGCCACACGATACTTAAAGTCCTAGATTTCAAACTAACGGACTTTAATAAAATGGGAGAGTAACTGAAGAAAGTGCTGTTAGGATGGGAGGACATAAGAGAAGTGGAAAGACAGTGGTCTAAGCTGAAAGGAGTGATAAAAATGGCTACAGACCTTAATGTGAAGAAAATAAATAAAAATAATAATAATAATTAATAATAATAATAATTTTATTTCTTATATACCGCTGTACCGTGAGGTTCTAAGCGGTTTACAGTAGAAACAGAAGAAATGCAATAAGTAAGATTAATTAAGATGAAGAGAAAGTACTTAGAGTTCCCTGACTGTCCCAAAGGCTCACATTCTTGCTAAAGTACTTGAGAAAAATAAATTAGTTAGGTTATAAACATAGAGTAGAAACAAGAGAAAAAGGAAACCAATATGGTTCTCCAAACTAGTGGCGGAGAAAATAAAGGCAAAAGAGATGGTGTTCGTGAAATATTAAAAAAAAACCCAAGAAGAGTGTAGAAGGGACTACCGGGTGAAACTGAAAGAAACCAAGAGAGACATACATCTGGCGAAAGCTCAGGCGGAAGAGCAAATGGCTAAAAATGTAAAAAATGGAGACAAAATTTTTTTCAGATATATTAGTGAAAGGAGGAAGATGCAAAATGGAATTGCTAAACTAAAAGATGCTGGGAATCGATATGTGGAGAGTGATGAGGAAAAAGCAAACGTGCTAAACAATACTTCTGTTCTGTGGTCACGGAAGATAATACTGGAGAAGGACCGAGACTGTGTGGAAAAGTAACACGAGAAAATGGAGTAGATTCTGCATTGTTCACGGAGGAAAGTGTTTATGAACAACTTGAAAAACTGAAGTGGACAAAGCGATGGGACCGGACGGGATCCATCCCAGGATACTGAGGGAGCTCAGAGGTTCTGGCGGGTCCTATTAAAGACTTATTCAACAAATCTCTGGAGACGGGAGTGGTTCCTGGGGACTGGAGGAGAGAGGATGTAGTCCCTATTCACAAAAGTGGTCCCAGGGATGAAGCGGGAAACTACAGGCTGGTGAGCTTCACTTCGGTTGTTGGAAAAATAATGGAAGTGTTGCTGAAAGAAAGGATAGTATCCTTCCTTGAATCTAATGGATTAACAGGAACCGAGGCAACATGGCTTTACAAAAGGTAAATCGTGCTAAATGAACCTAATTGAATTTTTTGATTGGGTGACCGGCGAGCTGGATCAAGGACCTATGCTAGATGTAATTTACTTAGATTTCAGCAAAGCCTTTGATACGGTTCCTCATAACAGGCTCTTGAACAAACTTGAAGGGCTGAAGTTAGGATCCAAAGTGGTGAACTAGATTAGAAACTGGCTGTCAGACAGATGCCAGAAGGTGGAAGTCGCTCTGAGGAAGGAAAGGTGAGTAGTGGAGTCCTTCAGGGTTCGGTGCTAGGGTCGATCCTGTTCAATATGTTTGTGAGTGACATCGTTGAAGGGTTAGAAAGAAAAGTTTGCCTTTTTGCGGATGATACCAAGATTTGTAACAGAGTAGACACCGAAGAGGGAGTGGAAAATATGAAAAAGGATCTGCAAAAGTTAGAGGAATGGTCTAATGCCTGGCAACTAAAATTCAGTGCAAAGAAATGCAGAGTAATGCATTTGGGGATTAATAATCAGAAGGAACTGTATATGCTGGGAGGTGAGAAGGTGATATGCACGGACGGGGAGAGGGTCCTTGGGATGACAGTGTCTGAAGATCTAAAGGCAAAAAAACCCCAGTGTGACAAGGCAATGGCTGCTGCCAGAAGGATGCTGGGCTATATAAAGAGAAGGAAGAAGGTGTTGATCCCCCTGAACAGGTCATTGGTGAGGCTTCACTTGGAGTATTGTGTTCAGTTTTGGAGACCATATCTGGCGAAGGATGTAAGAAGACTTGATGCGGTCTAGAGGAGGGCGACAAAAATGATAGGAGGCTTATGCCAGAACTCGTATGAGGAGAGACTGGAAGCCCTGAATATGCGTACCCTAGAGGAAAGGAGGGACAGGGGAGATATGATTCAGACGTTCAGATACTTGAAGGGTATTAACATAGAACAAAATCTTTTCCAGAGAAAGGAAATTGGTAAAACCAGAGGACATAATTTGAGGTTGAGGGGTGGTAGATTCAAGAGCAATGTTAGGAGGATATTCTACTTTACGAAAAGGGTGGAGGATGCCTGGAATGCACTCTCGAGAGAGGTGGTGGAGAGGAAAATGGTGACAGAGTTCAAAGAAGCGTGGGATGAACACAGAGGATCTAGAATCAGAAAATAATCTTAAATATTGAACTAAGGCCAGTACTGGGCAGACTTGCACGGCCTGTGTCTGTATATGGCCGTTTGGGAGAGGATGGGCTGGGGAGGGCTTCAATGGCTGGGAGGGTGCAGATGAACTGGAGCAGGTTTTGCTGGATTTTGGTAGTTGGAACCCGAGCACAGTACTGGGTAGAGCTTTGGATTCTTGCCCAGAAATAGCTAAGAAGAAAAAATTTAAATTGAATCAGGTTGGGCAGACTGGATGGACCATTTGGGTCTTTATCTGCCATCATCTACTATGTTACTATATATCTCTCTCAGCCTGTACGTAATATTATTGACGCCTCCAGGAAACCGGACACTCAACAATGTTATCAACAAAAGTGTACTCAGTTTTCTTCCTGGTGTCTTCTTCATCATCACGATCCTACTTCCTCGTCAGTGGACTTTGTGTTGGATTATCTTCTTCATATGTCTGACTCTGGACTCAAATCTACATCTATCAGAGTCCACCTCAGTGCTATTACAGCTTTTCACATGCCAGTACAGGGAAAACCTCTTACTGCTAATCCTTTGGTCTACAGATTCATGAAAGGACTTTTCAATGAGAAACCACCTCTCAAACCTCCTCCTGTAGTCTGCGACCTTAATGTAGTTCTTTCCAAGTTGATGAAGCCACCATTTCTTACCTGGAAAGTTGTTTTTCTTATCTCGCTCACTTCTGCTAGGAGGGTCATTGAGTTGCAAGCGTTGGTAGCATATCCACCCTTCACAATTTTCCACCATGATAAAGTGGTTCTACGAACACATCCTAAGTTTCTACCGAAAGTGGTCATGGAGTTTCATCTCAATCAGTCGATTGTTCTCCCAGTTTTTTCCCTAAGCCTCATTCTCATGCTGGAGAAATGGCGCTGCATACTTTGGACTATAAATATGCTTTGGCTTATTACATCGACAGGACAAAGTCACATAGAACATCTCCCCAACTTTTTGTCTCATTTGATCCTAACAAGTTGGGGCATCCTGTTTCCAAGAAAACAATTTCCAACTGGCTAGCGGCCTGTATATCGCTCTGCTATGCTCAGACTGGGCTGCACCTGGGGAGTCATGTCACAGCTCACAAAGTCCGAGCTATGGCAGCTTCTGTTACTTTCCTTAGATCTGCTCCAATTGAGGAAATCTGTAAAGCTGCCACCTGGTTCTCAGTTCATACATTCACCTCGCATTATTGTCTGGAGCCTTTCTCCACACACGGGATGGGCACTTCGACCAGTCAGTATTACAAAATTTATTTTCTTAAAGGCCAACTCTCCCACCATCCCTTTCTAGTTAGCTTGGAGGTTGCCCATATGTAAGAATATGCTGCCTGCTTCTCCTGGGATAACTTCTCCTGGGTTACTTACCATAACAGATGTTATCCAGGGACAGCAGGAAGATATTCTCACAACCCACCCACCTCCCCTGGTTGGCTTCTTAGCTGGCTTGTCTTAACTGAGGGACCACGTGCCTACGTCGGGCGGGAAGGCACTCGCGCATGTGCGGTGCAGGCTTATCGCAAACTTTCTATAACTTAAAGTTGCAATGACACCATCGATGACATCACTCATGTGTGAGAATATCTGCCTGGATAACACCTGTTATGGTAAATAACTGCTTTTTCTCCGGTTTGTTTTAAATCTACTACTTAGTAGCTTCATCGTATGCCCCCTAGTCCTAGTATTTTTGGAAAGAGTAAACAAGCAATTCACATCTACCCTTTCTGCTCCACTCAGTATTTTATAGACCTCTATCATATCACCCCTGAGCCTTCTCTTCTCCAAGCTTAAGAGCCCTAGCTGCTTTAGTCTTTCCTCATAAGGAAGTCATCAAATCCCTTTTATCATTTTTGTCACCTTTCTCTGCACCTTTTCTAATTCTGCTATATCTGTTTTGAGATATAGTGACCAGAACTGCACACAGTGACTGTACCACAGAGCGATAAAAGGGCATTATAACATTTTCATCTTTGTTTTCCTTTCCTGAGAATTCCTAACATTCTATTTGCTTTCTTAACCACCGCCTCACATCGAGCCAAGGGTATCAACATATCTTCAACAATGACACCTAGATCCTTTTCCTGGGCAGTGACTCCTAACATGGCTGCATCACATAGCTATAGTTCAAGTTCCTCTTTCCTATATTGTAGATATACAAGGGGAGTGTGTAGTGTAGTGGTTAGAGCTACAGCCTCAGCACCTTGAGGTTGTGGGTTCAAATCTCCTGCTGCTCCTTGTAACTCTGGGCAAGTCACTTAATCCTCCATTGTCCAAGGTACATTAGATAGACTGTGAGCCCACCAGGACAGATAGGGAAAAATTCATGAGTACCTGAATGTAAACCTCTTAGACTTTAAGTGGTATATAAATAATACCTTAGGGGGTCACGTGATGTGCTGAGCCGAGCAAGATGTGCTTTGCTCGAGCTCCGGGGCTCCGGGTCCCTCCGCTCCTTGCCTACCTTTTGTTGACGCCTCTGCACCACGTTTCTTGCTCCTATGGTGCATGGATAAGTTCTTGATGCCTTGTAGCCCGACTATGAGCGGTAAGACGACCCGCAACGCCAAAGATCGGGAGGCGAGAGCCTCACGGCCTGACCCTAAGATGGCGGCGGTGGCTGACATGGGTTCCGTGCTCACATTGAGGCGTTGTCTGCATCAGTGGTGAGGGCTTTGGATGCCCGCTTTGACCAGCTTTCCAACCAACTTACCTCGCTCGAATCTCTCCTGACGGACACCACCCGACATACCGGCGAGTTGGAGACCAGAGTAGCGCACGTGGAGAACGCCCATTCCGCCTCTGCGGCGGATCTTGTGTCACTCAAAGAACAGCTTATGCGTCAGGCAGATAAAATTGAAGATTTAAAGAACCGATCGAGACGCGATAACCTGCGTCTGATCGGTCTGCCGGAGGCGGTGTCAGACTGTCGCCTGCTTACTACATTGGAATCCTGGCTTCAGGCGGAGTTGCCGCTCCCTGCTGGCATGGGACCTCTGAGGCTGGAGCGAGCTCACCGCCTTGGCAGGCGTGTCAAGGACCATACCCGCGCCCGAGTCACCATTTTCAAGTTGCACAACTCGGCTCATAAGACGGAACTCATGCGACGCTATCGACAGAAGCGCAACACTCTTACTTATGAGGGGGCTCCGGTCCGTCTGTTCCAGGACTACTTCCCTGCGTTACAGGAACGATGGCGCCGGTTTTCCCGAGTTTGCTTCGCCTTGTTTAACCGCAAACAGCGTTTCCAGCTATTATATCCTGCGCTATTGAGGATTTGGACGGCTACCAGGTGGCATAGCTATACCTCGGCGGAGGATGCACAGGCATACTTGGATGCTCTTCCGGGGGAGTCTGGGCCTTCATCGGCCCCATGATGTTCCAGGTCTCGTCGCTGATGTTCCTGCTTATTTGAAGTCTCTGCTCTCCTGGATTGCTTGTTGGCCCTTCTTTTTGGGGGGTCTACCTCTTCATCCTGAATGAGCTTTGGTCTTAGGCTCCCTTGCAAGAGCTGTTTCCTTCTCCTCAGTGCCTAGTTGGGAGCCCAGTGGTAGCAGTGTGATTCCGTGGTTGCGGCCCTTACTTGCTGCTATCCTTTGGGTGCCTGACAATTTGGTGGAGTGGGGGCATCCTTGGACTCCTGGAGCCCTCACTGGACTGACTTGTTTAGGAGATTTTTTGGTTTCAGAGTGCTTGTGGTATGTTTCTGGGGTCTGTGATTGAGTCTGGGGGTTGATTGCTTGGGTATGCTAGGTTTGGGATTGGTCTCCCCAGGGGGGGCATGTCTACTTGCTTGAATGGCGTAATGTTCTTGAATCTGGGTTGGTTTAGCCTGTATAGTGTTGGGAATGCATGGTTGGCCACTATGTGTGTGTGGATTTTGAGGGGTGGAAGCGTGCGAGATCTGGAGATAGTTTCCGGATAGGCTTTTTGGAGGGCTATGGTGATCTCTGGAGGCCTTTTGGAGACGATGCGCCTTTGTCTCCACACTTGTTTTGGCTTTATTGAGATTTTGAGATCTTCTTGGGTAGCTGGGTGGGTGAGTATGTGGAGTGGCTGGTTCGGTGTGAGTGTGCGTGTGGGGTTCTTGTTTCAGATGTGATCCTGGTGGGGTGTGTCTGGGGTGGGTGGGGTTGGGGGGACTGGGGGCCCTGTTCACATCATAACATGACTCCCTCTCCACTCCACGTTCGTCGGACGGGGTGTGAGATTGTGGTTGGGATTATGGGGGGATTGGTTTGGGAGGGTGGGGCTGGTGTTTGGGTAGGAGTGGATTGGGTTTTCGGGGGTGGGGGTACTCCTTCAGTATGTATATCCAGTTTTTTAGGAACGTGCCTTGCTTTTGTTCAACTTTTCAGGCTATGCCATATGTTTCGTTAAGACCAAACACAGGGACTTTATGTAAACTGAAGTCAGTAAAGAGCTATGATTATAAATCATTTACATTTATGCCATATGTTTGGCACCACTGCTCTTGGGGGTGGCTGGGCTCCTGGAGTAGTCTCATACTTTTTCTTTTTTCTTCTCTATTTTGCTATTTTCCTGACTTTCTGACCTGAGTACCCCCTTTAGGCTTACCTCTTGGAATGTTGGGGGCATTACGTCACTGATAAAGCAGTCCAAAATATTAGCTGCT
Organism: Geotrypetes seraphini; assembly: GCF_902459505.1. Lineage (NCBI taxonomy): Eukaryota > Metazoa > Chordata > Amphibia > Gymnophiona > Dermophiidae > Geotrypetes > Geotrypetes seraphini. The sequence goes on from NC_047086.1 coordinate 26,729,079, forward strand.
CTGCATCGTTATCACTCAGATATTGCTTGCTTACAGGAAACTCGACTGACTGACGCGGAACATCTTAAGTTGGGCCATTCCTGGGTGGGGGAGGCATATTTTGATTCCTCTCACCATACCCCGATTTGGGTAGATGTTCATCTGGATGCCATGTATCTTCGGACATCATTCTGGCGTTTTCCGTTCTATCTTGCTCAGGACAAGGAATTTCAAACCTTTTTGCAGGCCCAATGGGAGGATTACTCTACTAATAATGCTCCCCATATGGATGATCCTATTTTGTTTTGGGAGGCCACCAAGACAGTGATTCGGGGACATATTTCTTTTCTGAGTGCTCGCAACAAACGTATTCACAGAGGTATCATTGCCTTAGAATGGGTCTTACAAGTAGCTAAGCGGTCGTTTAATTTGAATCCCTCAAGGGAGGCTCAAGAGCGCAATTTGTCTACCCAAGAGGCTCTAAATTCGTTAATTCATTCCCGTTCTCAAAAATGGGTGGCTTTCCATAAACACCGCTTCCAACGTTTTGGTAACAAGCCTGAGCGCCTTATGGCATGATTGGTAAAGGTTGAGACTAGTAGGAAACCGATCTTGTCTCTTCGGACCCAGGGTGGGGGTATGGTGACTAATACGGCTGACGTCTCAGCAGTTCTTTTTGATTTTTTTAGACATTTATATGATGCTCCTGGTGATGTCTCTCCGGACTTAATGACAGACTACCTTCAGTCCTCTGGACTTCCTCGCCTGCCAGAGGAAGTAGTGTCTTCCCTCAATAGTCCATTTAGAGCGGCTGAATTAGAATCAGCTATCAAAGCTCTCCACTCCGATAGGGCCCCAGGTCCGGATGGATTTTCGGGAGATTTTTACCGTCTTCTTTCTTCCCATCTCTGTGGTCCCTTGCTGGTTTATTTCAACGCTGCTATTGCTCAGGGCTCCTTTCCGCATTATGCTAATGAGGACCTTATCTCTTTATTGCTGAAGCCTGGTAAGGAGGCTGACTCACCGGGTTCCTATCATCCCATCTCCTTGATCAACGTGGATCTTAAGCTCCTTTCGCGCATGTTGGCCGACCGTCTCGCTCCCCATCTCCCTAAGATTATTCATGAGGATCAAGTCGGGTTTGTCTGGGGACGTCAATCAGTTTGTAATGTCCGTAAGGTTCTCTTTGCACTAGCTCACTGTCAATCTCACCAGATTCCGGCTTTGTTTGTCAGTTTAGATGCTTCTAAAGCCTTTGATAGTGTCCATTGGTCTTGTTTCGTACCCTGGAACATGTTGGGTTGAGTGGTTTTTATCTTAATGCAATACGCACTCTCTACTCTAACCCGAGGGCTTCTCTTCTGGTTTATGGGACACGCACGGATTCTTTCCCCATCCTTCGTGGTACCCGGCAGGACTGCCCCCTTTCCCCATTGCTGTTTCTACTTTCTTTAGAATTGTTGCTTTGCACTCTTCGGGGGTTTGCGGCGGTACAGGGCCTTCATGTTGATGGGGTAGAGTTAAAGACCTTAGCATTGGCGGATGACGTGTTTTTGATTCTTACTAGGCCTGAAGATTCTTTACCGATGGCATTGGACCTCATTTCTGAATTTGGCTTTTATTCTGGTCTGTCTCTTAATTTGGATAAGTCCTTTGCCTTGCCTTTTCCCCCTGAATTACGTACCACATGGAGGGGTGTCTTTCCTCTTCATTGGGCTGACTCTACTTTGAAATATTTGGGGGTCTTTATTTCTCAGGACTTATCTAGTCTGTATCGTTTGAATGTGGAACCATTGTTCCAGGCCCTTCAGAATAAACTACAGCTATGGGGAACTCTTCCCTTTTCACTTTTAGGTCGGGTGCATCTTTATAACATGCTCATTGTCCCATGTTGGCTATATGTTTTTCAGGTCCTTCCTCTTTATTTGACTTCTCGAGATGAACGACGACTGGAACGCTTGGTTCAGAGATTTCTTTGGACTGGGAAGCAGCCTCGACTGCCTTACAAATGGGCGGCAGCTCTGTGGTACAAGGGTGGACTGGGTTTGTTGAACCTTCGCTATCTGACTATTGGATGTGGCATGGACCACATTAATGATTTTTTCAGGGGTATTTCAGCGTTCACCAACACTTCTTTGGAACTTTCCTGTTCGATCTACTCACTTTAGTGCATATCTTCATTCTCTTCCTTCTCTTTTGCCTGAGCCTCTCTCTACGAAGGCGCTCCACTGTCCCTTGCGGAAGGTTTGGCGCTGGGTCTGTAAATACCACGCTCTTTCTGCTTCTATAACTCCTTTTCTGCCTATCTGCTTTAATAGCTCCTTCCTACCTGGGATAGATGGGCCAAGTTTTGCTCGGTGGGAAACAAGGGGCATTCATTATGTGTTTCAATTGGTTGATGATGATGGCAAACTTAAGTCTTTTGTACAACTGCGAGACAAATTTGATCTCCCACCCACTGATTATTTTGCTTACATGCAAATTCAACATTACATTTCTTCTTTACCTTCTCGTTCTTTGCAGATCTCTTGTCAAGAGATACTGTCTACGGTTTTTACCATTGATTCCCAATTTCCTGTTCCCCTTAAATTCCATCATCGCCATTTGAAGGATGAGTCCCCCCTTGTTTGATCATTCTAAATTGCGAGATGCTTGGGCTCGTGTCCTTGCAGTAGAATTGCCTGATGATGTGCTTTTGCAGGCTGTCCGTAGGTTGCCTGCCTTTCGAAAATATACCACCTTTTGGGAGCAACAGTATAAGTTGGTCTTCCGTTTGTACATTTCTCCTAAGAGGGCTTATCTATCTGGACTTCGTGAGACCGCTGCCTGTCTTCAATGCCAGGCTCCAGAAGCGGGCTTGGGACATATGTTCTGGACTTGCCCTGATTTTCAAGATTTTTGGAATGCCATTTTTGTTTTTGTGGAGTGCATTTGGAACATTACAATCCAACGCTCCCCTTTGTTCTTATTTGGAGCTGTTCCCCATTATTACCCTCGTACAAGGGGGGCTGCTGCTTTCCTTAAGTGGACAGTCGTTGCCCTGAAATGTATCTTGTTGAAATAGCTTGAGGATGACGCTCCGGATTACTCCCTTTGGCGCTTCAGATGATTACTCTCTTGATGTGGGAAAGGAGAGATGTGATGGACTTTTCCTTTCTCCCAGGCTGCATCTTTCAACGCACTTGGGAACCATTTTGGACTACCATGAGTCCTTTGGCTCGCAGCCGTTTGCTTAACTGTTGAATCTCTGTTTTCTGTCCCATTATGTTGCAATTGGTATGCCTGTTTCCTTTTGTGTTTTCTCTTTGCTAATGTTGTACTTGGAAGGAGGACTCAGTGGGGAGGGGGTGCTTTGGGGGGGGGTTTGTTTGGGGGTGGGGTGGGGTTGCTCGAGGGGGAGGAGATGTGTAGGGACGGGGTTCTGTAATCTAAAAAGTTGAGCTTGTCTGTACTTAGTTTTGTTTCTCTGTTTGGTGTTTTTGCTGAGCTCAATAAAATATATTTGATCATAATACTTACCTTAGATAGAGGCAGAAATAATGGTTTCTATAGATGGGCAGACTCGATGGGCCTTTTGGCCTTTATCTGCCATCCATGTTTCTATGTTTCTGATAACATTTCAGCAGTATTGACATTATTGATGTCATTAGACCCTCATTGCCTCTTGTTACGGTCTTCCTTCAACTCCCTGACTCGCAGGACTTTCTACATGCTATCTCACTGTTAAACTCTTCTGCTCCAGCCACTGACCCTTGACCATCTTCCTTATTTAAAAAACTATTACAACATTTATTTACATTACTATCCCCTTTGATTTATCACAGCCTTGGCAAAGGTCCTGTCCCTCTTTGGAAATCAGCTCTAGTGTGTCCTCTTCTTTAACCTCATCTAGACTGCCTTTTGGCTACTAGCAGTTTATCTGCAGAATTACATCCATGCACTCTCATTGAAAGACCTGAACCACAACTGATAAGTGTTCTTTGATTTTATTCTTAATTGTAATCTCGTCACATAATAATAAACTTTTATTAGTTATGGCAGGGGTTGCCATTCAACATATTACCAATAATTGGAAAAATCACAAGAATCTTAATTATACATTCTGGTGGAATTCGTTATGCCATATTTTTAAGATGGAAAGAGCAATTGCGGTACAAAAAGGGACATATAATAACTTTATAAAGATATGGGGCTATTGGAAAAGTATTGTGATGAATAGACATCATTTCTTTTCTGTTCCTTTTCATTTTCATTCTTAGTTTTATCTAGCACACTCAAGGGGGAGGGTGGATTTGGGATGTAATTTAATACAATATGTTATAATATGTTGTATAATATAGTATATTCCATTTTAGTTGAGAATGTGATGAAGGGTGGGTGGATGGGGATTTTACACTATTAGATTTATGTGTTAGATACTATAGTGCTATATGGAAATTAATTTTATGATATATTTTTGTGCACTTATTGTTTGATTTGAAAATGAATAAAGATTTTAAAAAAAATTTTAATCTGTCTGGTTATAGGGTTTGCTACCTAATATCTAGTCTCTAAATTTTAATTACTTAGTTAAATTGTGTTGACTCTATATATTGTAGTGTACTGCTCTGTTTTCAAACCTAGACCTCTCCTTCCTCAAAAACAAAAACAGAAAAGCTTTCTCTCCCTCTCTAGCTAACTTTTCAAACTGACTCGTTTTTCATGCTGCTAATTTTTCTAAACTTTTCAAACTTTGTTTCTTGAAATGTAGACTAGCTCAGTAAGGTTTATTTTCCATTGCCAGAGCTTGAATAGGTAGCATATCAAGTCTTGCAGCTGATTTATTGGGCAGGAACCTGCTATACAGCATACGGTACTGCCCTGAAATTTGTGGGGGTTCCGTTCCAGGAGCACCTGCAAATTTTGAAAAACTGCAAATATTGGACGCGGTTTAGGAGCGGATCGGAAGCAGGAGAGGGCTGCGATGTAAGTAAGTCATTCACGACATTGAAATATATGCAAGGTGTGCTGAGCTAAATAATGTTCTGAGAAGCTGGGGAATCTCAGGAATCAAATTGTTAGTGAACTTGTGACTTTATCTGCAGAGTGCTGCAGAGTGCTGGCTGTTCCTCACCTGGTTATCTGCAGAGTGCTCATCCAGGTGAGGAACAGCTTTCCTGTTATACTCACCTGGATGTGGGGAACTTTGTTTGTCACTGATCCTTGGAGCTTGCAAATTAGGGACGGCGGCAGGTGTCTATGTAAGTCATTCGTGGTATTTTCTGACCGCCTCTTCCGGGAACTAAAGTCATGCTACACCAATCAGGAACTGCTTTGATACGCTATCTGGTGCGCCAAAACAGCTCCTGATTGGTTTAGCCTGACTTTAGTTCCCGGAAGAGGCAGTGAAAAAATACCACGAATGACTGAGTCCACGAATCACGGATCACGAATTTGCGGGGGAGTACTGTACATTTATTGGGGATTTTTTGGCTGTAAAGGGAAAAATTAGATACCAGCAGATTTTGATTGTGTTATGAGGGCTTGCCCTTCCTCCAGTGTAGATTGAAGGGGGGGACTTGGCTGACTCATTATAACTTATAATCCCTCCCTCCCCATACTCCACCCAACCTAGGGTTTGCTACACATATATAGACCACACAATAATAAGGAAAACTCCTCAGTCAATACTCATTCCAACCAGTCAGGATGACTTTTATTCAGTGCAGTCATTATTTAGTTCCAAGGCACACCATCTGGAGACTTAGGGTTTGCCCCATCTATCCTCAGCTTTCTAGTATTAAGGAGGAGCTCTGTAATCTTAAACAGGAATTGGATGCAATCAAAGCAGCTTCCAGAGTCATACCAATTTACCACCACTGCCTTAAAAAGTAATGCAATCAAGGAATAAATGGATCACAGTAGGGTTAGGTAGACTGCGACATGTAACACAGAAACATCCACCCTCACAGTTACACCTATAGAATTATTTTGTTCCATTAGAGTATTGCAGTGCTCAAGAAAGAACTGAAATGGAACCGGATACAATGAAGGTAACTCATGAAGAAAAATACTCATAAAGGAAAAGTAAGTAAGCTCAAACCAGAAAATTATTGCTCATATGGGATTCCATCATCAGAGCCTAAAATAGTGAAGTGTCTCCCAGGATCCTCGGCTACCAGGAGTACCAAACAAATACTGTCTATAATTAGGGAGAAAACTAAGAATTCTAAAGCTGGATATTGTTATCCATTTGGAACAAATGACCTGGCCAACAACTCCCCTCTTGTAGTGCAGAAAGCTTTTTGGGAGCTAGTGGAGGGCTTAAAACCTTTTGTAAAGACTGTAGCTTTTTCAGAAGTACTGCCTATATATGGAAAGGGAGAAGAAAGAAGACTTCAATAGGTGGCTCAAAGCCTGGTGTCATTTACTATGTTAACTTTCGTCCTGCCGGAAAAGGAACCTTTGAAGGAGTAATTTGTTCCAGCTTTTGGCGCTTAGCAACCCCTCTGGTTTCGTTTTTAGCTTGTGTACTTTCCGTGCTCCTGCACCGCACTACACTTCTTTGAAGCTGAAAAAAGTAAGGTATCTTATTTTTGACTAAATAACCGTTGCCCAGGTCGGAGGAGCGTCGCGATCACACTTCCATTTTGTGTGCGCGCTAAGCCACGCCCCTTATAGTTCATATGTTAGATAATATAGTGCTATATTGAAATTATTTTTATGATATATTTTTATGCACTTATTTGATTTGAAAATGAATAAAGATTAAAAAAAAACAACTTTCGTCCTGTTTCTAATCTTCTATTTTTTCAAAGATTTATGTTAAAATAGATTTTAAACAAGTTCACTTAATTTACTGAGGACACCAACATACTTCATCCTTACCAGGTGACTTTCACAACCATCACAGTACTGAAACAATTATGTTAGCATTACATGATTCAATACCTACCTCATTTGTTCTGTTGTTCTGGTATCCTTCACATAGTAACATAATAAATGATGGCAGATAAAGACCCGAATGGTCCATCCAGCCTGCTCAAACGTATATGCTCTATAAATTAATAATGTAATTTAAATAGTCCTTTTTCTTTGATATTTCTGGGCCAGAAACCCAGAGCTCTGCCCGGTAGTGTGCTTAGATTTCATTTACTGGATTCTCCATCAAAGCTCACTCCAGCCTATCTAAACCTTCTTAGCCATTGAAGCCCTCCTCAGCCCATCCTCATCTGAATGGCCATATACAGGACTTAGACTGTGCAAGTCTGCCCAGTACTGGCCTTAGTTCTTCGATATATACCCATTATTTTCTGATTAGAGATCTTCTGGGTTCATCCCATGCTTTTTTGAACTCTGTCACCATTTTCCTCTCCACCACCTTCCATAGGAGTGCATTCCAGGCATCAACCACCCTCTCTGTAAAGAAGAATTTCATAATATTACTCTTGAGTCTACTACCCCTCAACATCAAATTATGTCCGCTGGTTTTACCATTTTCCTTTCTCTGGCAAAGATTTTGTTTTACGTTTATACATTTCAATTATTTGAACATCTGAATCATATCTCCCCTATCCCTCCTTTCCTCTAGAGTATACATATTCAGGGCTTCCAGTTTCTCCTCATAAATCTTTTGGTGCAAACCTCCTACCATTTCTGTCGCCTTTCATGGGACCACTTCAAGTCTTCTTATGTCCTTTCCAGATATGGTCTCCAAAATTGAACACAATACTCCAAGTGGAGTCTCACCAACGACCTGTACAGGAGCATCAATACCATCTTTCTTCTACTGGTTACGCCTCTCTATACAGCCTAGGTTCCTTCTGGCAACAGCCACTGCCTTGTCACACTGTTTCTGTGCCTTTAGATCTTCGGACACTTATCACCCCAAGGTCCCTCTCCCCATCCATGAATATCCTCCTCTCACCTTCCAGCACATATGACTCCTTCTGATTTCTAATCCCAAAATGCATTACTCTGCACTTCTTTGCACTGAATTTTAGTTGCCAGATATTAGACAATTCCTTTACATTTTGCAGATCCTTTTTCATGTTTTCCACTCCCTCCTTGGTGTGTATTCTGTTACAAATCTTGGTATCATCCGCAAAAAGGCAAACCTTTCCTTCTATCCCTTCAGCTATGTCGCTCACAAATATATTGAACATGATTGGCCCCAGTACTGAATCTTGGACTCCACTACTCACCTTTCCTTCCTCTGAGCAAATTCCATTAACTACCACCCTCTGGCATCTGTCAACCAGTTTCTAATCCAGTTCACCACTTTGGGTTCTAACTTCAGCCTGTCAAGTTTGTTCAAGAGCCTTCTACGAGGAACTGTGTCAAAGGCTTTGCTGAAATCTAAGTAAATTACATCTAGCATATGCCCATGATCCAATTCTTTGGTTACCCAATCAAAAAATTCAATCAGATTCATTTGGTATGATTTACTCTTAGTAAAACCATGTTGCTTCGGATCCTGCAACCCATTAGATTCCAGGAATTTTACTATCCTTTCTTTTAGCAACGCTTCCATTAGTTTTCCAACAAACAAAATGAAGCTTACCGGCCTGTAGTTTCCTGCTTCATCTCTGCGACCACTTTTATGAATAGAGACCACATCTGCTTTTCTCTAATCCCAGGAACCACTCCCATCTCCAAAAATTTGATGGTATCCTTCACATAGGATATCTTTAATAGAATCCACCAGAACCTCTCTGCGCTCCCTCAATATCCTGGGATGGATCCCATCCAGTCCCAATGCTTTGTCCACCTTCAATTTTTCAAGTTGTTCATAAACACTTTCTTCCGTGAACAGTGCAGTATCTACTCCATTTGTGTGTGTAACTTTGCTAGACAATCTTGGTCCTTCTCTAGGATTTTCTTCTGTGAACACAGAACAAAAGTATTTGTTTAGCATGTTTACTTTTTCTTCATCACTCTCCACATATCGGTTCATAGCATCTTTTAGTCTCGCAATACCATTTTTCATCTTCCTCCTTTCACTAATATATCTGAAAATAATTTTAACATAACATAACATAACTTTATTTTTGTATACCGCCACATCAAAAGAATTCTAGGCGGTTTACACAAGAGAGAAAAACTGGACAATCAGTGAAGTACAAAATATTAAAATGAGAATACAGCATATTAACTAAAAAGACAATAAAAATTTAAATTAACACAGTAAAATTATTATGTTAAGAATAAAAACATCGAATTAAGAGATAAATTTATCAAATAATACTGTCTTAATTTCTTTTCAGAAGGCACCGTAAGATAACATGGTTCCGTTAATATAGTTACCCAACCAGGACTGTTGTTTACTTGCTTGAAATGAAAATATCCTGTCTAAAAAAGACCTTTTTACATTTCTAGCCATATGCTCTTCCGTTTGCACTTACACTAGACATATACCTCTCTTGGCTTCTTTCAGTTTCACCTGGTAGTCCTTTCTGTACTTCTTGAGGTTTTAAAAAAATATTTTATGAATGCCAACTCTTTTGTCTTTATTTTCTCTGCCATTAGTTTAGAAAACCATATTGGTTTCCTTTTTCTTTTGTTTTTATTTATTTTCCTCACATAAAGGTCAGTAGCCATTTTTATTGCACCTTTCAGGACTGGTGGTGGGTCTGAGCTGCTTTATTTTCCTGTCAGTGCCTGAGCCAATCAGTGCTCAGGCATTGACAAGAAAGTAAGGCTACAACAGCTCAGACCCTACCGGTAAATATAGTCCCCGATTCCATGTAAATGGAATGGTGATCCTTTTTGAAAATTACCCAGAGAGGTCATTTTATTATTAATGACATCAGTATACTACAGTTTTAATAATGATCTCATTGTACTGCATTTGTATAGTACAATTAGAGGCTGCTAGAAAGCACGGGAAAGCCATGGTGAGCCGTTATAATAATTGAGTGGTAAAATCTGTGCATTTAACAGTGGTTTAGTACCATTGTTAAATGCACGGTGACTATAGGCTTTAATCTTCTTGTCTGCTCCTGCAGCAGGAACAAGGATAAGGAAAACTATATTTAAACTTTGCCACCCACAGTGGTAGGACATAAGGTATAAAGTGAGTGGAGAGAAGTGTTTGAGAGACTTTGTCAAATATTTTAGTTACAATTGTTACTCTGTTGTTTCTTTTACTGTCACCTTTATAAGTGACTTTAAAACAGAGGTGTCCAACCTTTTGGCTTCCCTGGGCAGCATTGGCCAAAAAAAATGTTTCTGGGGCCGCGCAAACGCTGCAGCAAGACAGAGGAGGGAGCCGGCAAGACGGTAAACACCCAGGGACAGCAGAGGAAAACACTGCATCGCCCTCGACCGGGGCCGCACAAAATACTTCATGGGGCCGCATGAGGCCCTCGGGCCGCAGGTTGGATACCCCTGCTTTAAAAGATAAAACACTGGCTTTTATAGAGCTTTGGTAGAGTTTTCTACCATGGGCCAGCAAGGTAAATGCTCTGACATTCATGGAGTTCCTATGAGAGTCAGAGCATATACCTTGTAGGCCCACAGTGAAAACCTCTACTTTGTAAAAGGAGCCCTAAGTTTAGCATTGACTCAGAACATCATATCTTGGCATCAGCTGAGTTATTGAGTGAAGTATTTTATTGGTCTGATAACTGCTTAATTCAAGTCCTGGATCATTCCAGTCCCAGCCCTGGTCTTGACAATAAATATATCTGTTTTTGTACCTGGTTCCTACCACTCTAGCTAGGTGAATACACAAACCCAAGGTTAGAATTCCTGGAAGATTGCATCCAGATTCTTATTCTGTGAACTAACCTGAACTATAACTAATATGGGCAGGATAGAAATACTAGATAATATAATGTAATATGTATTTCTGATAGACTGGAACCTAGGCACCTCCAGCTGCGGTAGGGAGACTAAGTTCCTGGATGCTGTAGGTGATTGCTTCCTGGAACAATTTGGCAAGGAAAATACGAGAGGAAAGCAATTCTGGACTTAATTCTAAATGGACTAGGTGTAGAAGTAGATGGGATGCTGGGAACCAGTGATCACGGTATGATCTGCTTCAACCTGGACACGGGGGCGAAACATCGATCCAGAACGACGGCCACAGCACTGAACTTCCAAAAAGGGAATTACGAAGGGATGAGACTCATGGTGGGGAAGAAGATTAAGAAGAGGATAAGCACTGTAAAAACACTAGGGCAAGCATGGTCCCTTTTTAAGAACACAGTCACCGAGGCGCAAAATCTATATATACCACGTATCAGGGATCCAAGAGTAAAAAGAACAAGGAACCGGCGTGGCTCACTGTAGCGGTGAAGCAAGCGATCAGAGCCACGCCGGTTCCTTGTTCTTTTTCCTCTTGGATCCCTGATAACGGACGAAAACTGGAAAAAGCACAAGCAGCATAAAAGCAGGTGCCATAAGGTGGAAAGAGGGGCCAAAAGAGACTACGAGGAAAAAATAGCCAAAGAGGTGAAAAACGTCAAGCCATTCTTTCGCTATATTAAGGGGAAACAACCCACGAAGGAAGCAGTGGGGCCATTGGATGACTATGGAATAAAGGAAGTGTTAAAGGAGGACAAAGACATCGCCAACAAACTAAACACATTTTTTGCATCGGTATTTACCGAAGAGGATATACACAACATACTGGAAGCTGACAGGCTATACGCAGGAAACGAAGATGGGAAACTGAAAGGGTTGACGGTCAGTCTAGAAGAGGTATGCAGGCAGATTGATAGGCTTAAAAATGATAAATCCCTGGGACCGGATGGCATCCATCCGAAGGTAATCAAGGAATCCTTCCCGATTTGATCAACAGATTGGCTATTAGTTGAAGCAGCTCAGCTATAGCTGCTTCAACTAATAGCCTGCAACAGGACATAAACACACTCGAGAAATGGGCCGCGACATGGCAGATGAGGTTTAATGTGGATAAGTGTAAGGTGATGCATGTTGGTAAAAAAATCTTATACACAAATACAGGATGTCTGGTGCAGTACTTGTAGAGAACCCCATGAAAGAGACTTGGGAGCACTGGTCGACAAATCGATGAAGCCGTCCACGCAATGCGTGGCGGCGGTGAAAAGGGCAATAAGAATGCTAGGAATGATTAAGAAGGGGATCACGAACAGATCGGAGAAGGTTATCATGCTGCTATACCGGGCTATGGTATGCCCCCACCTGGAATACTGCGTCCAGCACTGGTCGCCATACGTGAAGAAGGACACGGTACTACTCGAAACGGTCCAGAGAAGAGTGACTAAAATGGTTAAGGGGCTGGAGAAGTTGCGAGAGGTTAGAGGAACTAGGCCTCTTCTCCCTTGAAAAAAGGAGGCTGAGAGGGGACATGATCGAAAAATTCAAGATAATGAAGGGAATAGACTTAGTAGATAAAAACAGGTTGTTCACCCTCTTCATGGTAGGGAGAACGAGAGGACACTCTGAAGTTAAAAAGGGTTAGATTCCATTCAAACGTAAGGAAGTTCTTCACCCAGAGAGTGGTGGAAAACTGGAACGCTCTTCCGGAGGCTGTTATAGGGGAAAACACCCTCCAGGGATTCAAGACAAAGTTAGACAAGTTCCTGCTGAACCGGAACATATGCAGGTAGGACTGGTCTCAGTTAGGGCACTGGTCTTTGACCTAGGGGCTGCCGCGAAAGCGGACTGCTGGGCATGATGGACCACTGGTCTGACCCAGCAACGGCAATTCTTATGTTCTTATGCTATATAATGAACATATATTTCACCTGTTATGCTGCTATTATTTAAAGTAAAGTAGGCATACTGTTATAGACTTAACTCCTTCAGGAAATAAGGAAACACCACTTAGTTGAATCCCATATAAACTTTCATGTGCACCTATCAAACTGTAATTACTTTTCTATGCCATGTTTCACTCTTGCTCATTAGAAAGCAAAACCAGGTGGGTTAGAGTATTAGAACTGTTCACATGCCTTTTATTTTTTAATCTTTGCTGTGAGATCAACTAGCAATTGAATAGAGGGAGATGCAATTCTGTTCTCTCTCCCTCTCTTTCTCTCTCTGGGTTCAAGTAGCCTTTTGACTTTAAGATGGGAAATAGATATGATCTGAACATACAGTACTTTCATATCAAGTTACAGAGATAAACTTGCAATATTTCCACTGCCAGAATAATGTATTCATATGTCAATAAGTCATTAATAACCTAGCAGCATGTTTCTATCACCCCAGATGGCTCCCTTGCCTTTTTGAAAGGCATAGTTTTTAGGTAGTTACAGAAATACATATTTCTATTTAATAATATGCCAGTGAGTAACATCAGTCTCAGAAACTAGAAGGAATAGAAGGATATGGAAAGGTATTATTTGACTCAGCATGATATTTAACAAATTACAAGATCTCAAGAAAATCATCAGTGAGTAACATGGCAGTTTAATTAAAAAGTTTAATGTGTTTGAATGGATGTAATATACAATGTATGTTTCAGCATTAATTTGAAGACAAGATTAAATCAGAATTTAATGACAGAATTTAAAAGAAAGTATGAAAGAAAAAAAATGTCCATTTTCTTCAATGTCATCCAACTACTGAGTTCAGGAAGACAAACCGTGGGCCAGAGCTTCCCAAACTGTGGGTCAGGACCCTAAATGGGGTCACAAAGTCTGCCTTTGTGATCACAACCTGGCTAAGTTCTCTACATGTGCCTCATTATTCTGTACCTTTGGGGAAAGGTGTGGGGGGTGGGGGTAGCACAATTTTATTTGACTGTGATCATGGGCTCATAGTCACAAAAAGATTGGGAAGCATGGCTAGACCAAGAAGATGATCTGCACAGCTTCAAGCTAACTGAACCTGCTCACTGAAAATGTTGCAACTTTGAGTGACATCATAGAAATTTGGCCATATACCATCCTGTAAACAAAGCTGTTTTAAATACCTATAGGGCTCTGGGCAACCTTTTGTGGATATGTTCTCATCCAGCAGTGCCTCCTTCCTCACCCAACATTCAACAGCATAGCTTCCTTAGTGGTCAAGCTGCCTACTGCCTATAATAATGCAACATAAAATCTGAGACACTGTCTAGGCCAGTGGTTTACAATGCAAAGCCTGTGAGCCAATGGTGGCCCATGGAGACCTGGGCGGCCCTCACACCTATCTGGATTCCGGAGTGCCCCTCCCCCACTCGCCTTAGTGAAATCCAGTGCTTGCTCACTGTTCTCATTCTCAGCAGCGCTGAACTTATTCTTCAGGCAACCAGCATCATGAATGAAGTAAACACGCTGTCTTTAGTGGCCCAGAAACTTTTTCTCTGCTACATCAGCACTGCTGAGAACAAGAAAAGTGACAAGTACCATATCTTGTGCAGGGAGAGGGAAGAATCACATGAGAAGTGTAACAGAGAGTTGCTGGACCATGGGAATGGGGAAGAAAGGGAAAGAAAGATGCCATTCCTCCAGGAGAAAAAAGGGAAGGAGCAAGAGATGCCAAACAAGGAGATGAATGGGAAGGATGGAAGAGAGATACCAGACCCCAGACAGGCGGGAAAGGAAGGAGAGAGATATTAGAACACTGGAGGGGGAGGTATGGAGAGAGAGATGCCAGACCATGGAATGTAATGAAAGGAAAGGAGGAAGGAGAGATTCCAGACTAAGGTAGGGGGAGGGAAGACAGAGAGATGCCAGACCAAATGGAGGAGGAAGGAAGGAAAGGAGGAGAGAGATGCCAGACTGGGGGAAGGAAAGGAGAAAGATCCCAGGATGATGTAATGGGTCCATTTGACAAATCACCTGTACCAGATGGTATACACCCCAGAGTGCTGATAGAATTGAAAAAATGAACTTGCAGAGCTATTGTTAGTAATTTTTCTTTAACATCCAGCATAGTACCGGATGACTGGAGAGTGGCCAACATAACACCAATTTTTAAAAAGGGTTTCAGAGGTAATCTGAGAAATTATAGACCAGTGAGTCTAAAATCAGTGCCAGGCAAAATGGTAGAGACCATTATAAAGAACAAAATGACAGAACATATACATAGATGCCACCAAATACTCAAGAATTTCATAGTATCTGGCTTTATGCATCAAATCCTCTTCGGGTCAAATATTAAATAATTCTAAATTAAATCTACTATTTAGATTCTTAAGATGTTTAGGTACTTAGCTTAATATTTGTGGTCAGGTTTACAGGGACTAACAAGTCAACATGTTTCACCCTGGCGGGTTTCTTCAAGGCTATTATCCCTATAAACAAAAAGTTTAATGCATTAGTTTATTGTCCCCTATTCTATATCTTATTTATTTATAAGTTTTCTATTGCAAATGCAAGCACTGTCTCACTTCCGGCTCACCACACAATTGTTTCACACGTATTCACCTTTATATGACCCCCAGGGACCCCTGAAGAAGACTTTTTGTCGAAACGCTGACCGTGTTGGGTCCTGTATCCCTAGCAGACTAGGTCCTTTAAGGCTTTTATGTGGATAACTTATTTTTATGTGGATGAATTTATTTTATATGGATGATTTCAGTGTACCTTTGGAACTCTGACACTTTCAAATAAAGTCCATTTAGGAACATCGTCACTCTACAGAGTTTTTTTTGGTTTTCTCTTCAATATTTACAAACCAAGTAAACAAATGCTTGTACAGAAAGTGAATTAGTCAGAATACTACGTCGTACAATGTAAATCATACCTTTTGACTAAGTTGCTCAAGTCCTCAACCTAGGATTCCAAGTTACACATAGACGAAAAATAAAGGAAAATATACTATAATATAGCAAGATAATGTTGAGGTAGGAGCATCTCTATAACTATTGAGCACATGATTTTCCTTCATCTAGCCGGAACATTGCCAAAAAAGCACTTAATTGTTGGGGTTCAAAGAAAATGTATTTAACTGAACGGTGGCAAATAATACACTTGCAAGGATGTCTTAAATAAAATGTTGCCCCCAGTGAAGTGACTCCAGGTCTCAGGAGAAGAAATTCTCTACAACGCTTTTGAGTTTCCCTTGAAAGATCAGGAAACATTTGAATTTTACACCCAAGAAATTCTTTCTGTTTATTTTTGAAGAAAAGCCTCAATAACCACATTTTATCAATCGAGAGTGCTACTGTTAATATCATCGTAGATGGTATAGCTGTCTCTGTCTGATGTTTCCAAGATTTCCGATACATTTAATGGTGCTTGATCAGTTACTTTAATCTGTAGTTGATTCCCTCCTTTATTAGGCAAATAATACACTTGGGAAAAAGGCAATGTTTCCTCTGGAATTTGTAGAATTTCCACCAGGTATCTCCTAAGCATCTCCCTAGGAGTTACCATCGTTAATCTTGCGAAGTTAATTAATCTCAAATTATTATTCCTTGCGTTATTTTCCAATGTTTCTAACTTCTTCCTAAGATTCAATTGATCTTTAACAAGGGACTGTTGTACTTGCTTAGTTAATGATAGTTCCTGGTCAAGCTTCTGAACAGAAGATTTTGAAACTGTCAGATTCTCTTTTAACACCTTAAGCTCTTTAGTATGTTGAATCAATTTTGCTTCGACATATTGGAAATTGGGGCTAATAGTCTTTGTAAGGTTTGTAATTAAATCCCATAAGGACTCAAGAGTCATTTGTGCTGGTTTATTCAAAATGAGGAGCCTTTGCTGGGTATAGAAATGCTCACCATCTGTAGAAGCTGATTCTTGACTTTGTTCCAGTTGATTTTCTTCACCTCCAATAGCTGACTCTCCCCCGGTTTGTCCTACAGAGGCACCCTGAACCAGGGGCTCTGTTTCCAAACTCTCCAACGGTGGACTTCTCGCCTCTGGGGAGAGTTCCTCCCCCATCTCCGGGGTTTCCTCTACCCCTGGAGAGCTGGTAACTCAGGGTTGCGGGGGTGGGGCTCTTACGTTGGGGCTAAGTGTGGTGTCTGGCCCAGGAGAAGCGACTCTGGTTTTGTCAAGTCCAGGCGCCCTCTGCTGGATAGCTTCCGGCGTTGCAACTACTGCTCCTTGCATCTTCCGCAACACTGTTCGATGCTGCAAAGGTCGGGATGTCGGGACGCAGCGAGGCGCTAGCGGCACTCCTGATCAAAAAAAGCTGAATGAAAGTGAGCAGAGAGACATCTTTTCATTAGATACTGTTGAACCTTATGGATTGAATGGGGAGATAGAGTGGATTTCGGTTATTGGTTAGTGGTTTGACCAATCAGACCCGGGGGGAGGGGCTTAGTTATGAATGATAGGTGAGAGTATATATATCCCGAGGTTGGCCGCCGCCGCCATCTTACCCTTGATATGAGTCGGATGACAAGCGCGACCTCGGTAAGCACTTACAGGTTTTAAATTGTTAGGAGCTGAGGGCTAAACAGTAGGGGCGGTTAGACATAAAGAGGTACTAACGGCTTCCTTTTTACTGTACACAGGGAGACCCTTGATACAGTGCCAGTAGGTGCGAAACATGTCGGGTTAGACTCCCAGGCGTTGGCTGACATAAGCTAAGTATATATATTACTTCACAAATAAAATTAGTATTGAAATACTTTTTAGAAAATATTTACAAATTGATTAAAAATGATAAATACAATCGTTATGAGCAGCCAGTGATGAAGTGCCACATAATTCTCCCCGCAATCATGAGATAGAACAGTGGCGGAGTGGTGGGGCTGAGGCTTACTCATGAATGTTAACAAGTCTCTTTACACCATTTTTAACAATGGCATCAGCTCAACTTGTGTTTCTTGCTTACTCTCACCTCTACCAGGAGGGTCGGTGAGTTACATGCATTACTAGCAGATTCATTCTTCACAGTTTTTCATCATGTCAAGGTGGTTCTTTGTACATGTCCAAAGCCTCTTCTGCATCTTGATGGTTTTCATCTCACTCAGTCAGTTCTTCTGTCTGTGTTTTTTCCTGCGCCTCATGCTCCTACGGGAGCCCTTGCTTTGTATACTTTGGAATGTAAGCGTTTTTTTGTCCTCCTTAATTCATCGGTCAAAGCTGCAGTGTTTTTCTCCCTCACTTTTCTTTTGATTTAACCCAGTTCAGGTATCCTGTCTTCATGAGAATGATTTTCAACTGGCTGATTGCCTGCTTTTCGTTCTGCAAAACTCAGACTGGACTGGCACGGGGAAATCGTGGTCAATATTCTGAATGGAGAAGGGTAAATAGTGCAGTTCCTCAGGTGTCTGTGCTGGGACCACTACTTTTTAACATATTTATCAGTGATCTAGAGATGTGAATAACTAATGGGATAATTAAATTTGCTGATGACACAAAGTTGTTAAATCGTAAGAGGATTGTGAAAAATTGAAAGAGGACATTGTGAGACTGGGAGATAGGACATCAAATGGCAAATGACGTTTAATTTGAGCAAGTGCAAAATGATGCATGTGGGAAAGAGGAACCCATGATGCTGGGTTTTATGTTAGGCATTACTGCCCAGGAAAAGGGCAATGATATGTTGAAACCCTCAGCTCAATGTGTGACAGCTAAAAAAGCAAATAGAATGTTAGGAATTATTAGGAAAGGAATGGAGAACAAAGATGAAAATGTTATAATGCCCTTGTATCATTCTATGGTATGGCCTTGCCTCAAATACTGTTTGCAATTCTGTTTGTCATATCTCAGGAAAGATATAACAGAATTAGAAGAGGTTCAGAGAAGGGTGATGAAAATGATAAAAAGAATGGTATGACTTCCCTATGAGGAAAGGCTAAAGCAGCTAGGGCTCTTCAGCTTGGAAAAGAGACAGGGGTGATATGACAGAGGTCTATAAAATACTGAGTGAAATGGAAAGGTTAATGTGAACTGCTTGTTTACTCTTTCCAAAAATATTAGGACTAGTGAGCATGCAATGACCAGAATTGAACATAATACTCCAGGTGAGGTCGTACCATGGAGTGATACAGAGGCATTATAATATCCTTAGTCTTGTTAATAATACTTTCTTAAAATAATTCCTAGCATCTTGTTTGCTTTTTTTGGCTGCTGTCGCACATTGAACGGAAGGTTTCATCATATTGGCATCTTAGGGTTTTTATTTGGGTATATTAGGACTTTTAGTTTGTAGTCCTGTATTTGCATAGGATTTATCTGTGTTATGCACATGTGGCCAAGGCTAGGTTTTCTGGTAGGAATTAATGTCGTGAAGTTTTATTGGTGTTATTTCCTCAAGTAGAAAGATTTGTGAGCTCTCCTTCAGTCCTTTAGGATCCAAAACGACCCTTAAAAATTAACAAAGACCACTGGTCTAGGCTATGCCGGTTCCACCCCTCAAAAACATTCCACATTAGAAGAGGAGGGACTGACGGAGCCATTAACAGCACAACCTAAGTATGCACATATACCGCTGGAAATTGTGGCGTGCCGGGGAGGAGGGATTAAGGAAGGCTCTGCACAAACACAGGGGAGGGGAACGGAGGGAAAGAAGATGATGGGGAGGGGAACGGAGGGAAAGAAGATGATGGACCATAATGCAGAGATGCTAGTAGTGGCCCATCCCAAAGAGGGAGAGCAGGGACTGCTTTTTTTTTTGACAGGCAGGAGGAGGAGCTGTGCTAACGATTGCTCTTCTGAGCAATTGCTAGGCACAGTTCCTCCCCCACCTTTACCGGAGCATGCCAAGGAGTACTCTTTCAGCTTGAACCACTACCACAGTGTAAGATTTAAAGGGATCTTCTTATGTTGGCGGTCATGTGACCTTCAAACACTGCCCAATCAGCACCATGGTGCATCCCTATTGAATAACTGGAACGGGACTCTGCAAGAGAAAACAACAACACTGAGCACTCAAACACAGAGAGCCGAGTGAATAAGATAAAAGTGCCGTTGACTCTCATGTGCTGCCTAATCAGCACCTCAGTGCGTTACTATTGAGTGATTGGAACAGGACTTCCGGTGGTCATGTGACCCTCAAGTGCTTCCCAATCAGCACCACACTATGTCTCTATTGAATGACTAGAATGGAACTGTTAGCAGTCTACTTGGTTGATAACTTGGTTACCTAGTAGGGGCATGAGTGGATTAGTCAGGATAGGAGTTTTCTCACCTTGGAAATATGGATTTCCAAAGTCATCGTTTTGTTCCTTCTAATACAAAGAAAATCACTGCTGTTTGTGAGCTCTGAGTATAGAGGAAACCCCTCATTAACTATTTTCAGCTTCTCAATTGCTTCTGTTATACTACATTCCCTTCAATAGGAGTATTATAAACCTTCAGAAAAGTATTCTCTTCCTGCAAGTGTCTTTATCATTGAACTATAAATCAGTAATGAGGATACAGGTTATCTATCATTCGTACATCTAAATCAGCACAAAAATATATATACTGTGACTTAAAGATGTTTCTGTGCAAAAAATGCATTCAGTCTTAAGTAAAGGTGCATATTATCATAATGGAACAATTTGTCATATGGCTGATAACTTTAGAATTTGTTTGACTAAATGAAAATTGAATGGATGTCACCATTATAAATTATATATGTCAACAAATAAATTATAGGTGATACTTTTTTATTGAACTAACTAAATACTTTGTGATGAGCTTGTGAGAATTATGATCCCTACATGAAGTCAGAGCAAAATGAACTAAGGATGATGATGTTAGAATACACAAGTAAATTGTAGGCTGGATTACCACAGTATAATGTCTATCTTCAAAGTTATAAAGAGTTACATAAAGTATAACACAGTAGCTGATGGAAGATAAAGACCTCCATGGTCCATCCAGCCTGCCCAAGATAAACTCCTAGTATACAAGTAAATATGATAACAGATGCATACTTGATTTTGATCTGTTCATGCTATTTTCAGAGCATAGCCCATAGAAGTATGCCTGGCAATGGCTTAATTTTCAGTTACTGGAGCTGCCGTTGAAGCCCGTTCTAGTCCAAACAGAGAGCCCACTAGGGACAGAAAAAGTACCTGCATATAATGTGTACAGCACTACATACATCTAGAAGCACTATAGAAATGATTATTATTAGTAGTAATTTATCGAGCTATAATTGGGACACAGACTGTAGTAGTTTGCCCAGCACTAGCCTTACATCCCAACAACTGGATCTGCCGCTTAAGCACAACTATGATGTTTTGATTCCATTTTCTTTCCATACAGGAATTCTTTGTGCTTATACCATAATTAACAGAAGAAGAATGGAGGCAGGCCTGGGGATTTAGGCATAGGCAATTGCTTTCAATATTATGAGGAAAGACTAAAAAGGTTAGAGCTCTTCAGCTTGGAAAAGAAATAACTGAAAGGAGATATGATTGAAGTTTACAAAATCCCGAGTGGAATAGAATGGGTACAAATGGATCGATTTTTCACTCTGTCAAAAATTACCAAGACTAGGGGACACTCGAGGTTACTTTTAAAACTAATAGGAGGAAATAATTTTTCACTCAGAGAATAGTTAAGCTCTGGAACGCATTGCCAGAGGTTGTGGTAAGAGTGGATAGCTTAGTTGGTTTTAAGAAGAGTTTGGACAATTTCCTGGAGGAAAACATAGTCTGTTATTGAGAAAGATATGGGTGAAGCCACTGCTTGCCCTGGATCGGTAGTATGGAATGTTGCTACTCCTTAGGTTTTGGCTAGGTACTAGGTGCCTGGATTGGCCACCATGAGAATGAATTACTAGGCTTGATGGACCATTGGTCTGACCCAATAAGGCTATTCTTATGTTCTTAAATTTTCATAGGCACCAGAGTGCTGCTACCATTTTGTCATCCAGGTCTTCTGCCATGTCCTTTAGAATGGAATCTGACTGTAGTAACAGAAGTTCTGACAAGAGAATTCCACCTGTGGCCTGGGAGTCCATGTACACTAATAGGTTCTGCAGTTCCCTGCACTACAGATAGGATTTTATGGTAACAGAAAGTACAGTGGTGCCTCACACAACGAACTTAATTGGTTCCAGGAGCAAGTTTGTTATGTGAAACGTTCGTTGTGTGAAACGCGTTTTCCCATAACAATACATGTTAAAAAAAATAATTCGTTCTGTAGCATAAAATATGCTAAGATGACATAAAAAAAGATAAATTTTTGGTTATTATTTTTATTTAGATACATCTAAAAACATAATTGTTTTTTAAAACAACACACATTTTTTAAATTTAAAGACAGACTAAGTAGAGTCTAATTTTACAGTGAGAGGGCAGAGTCTCAGCGGCAAAAACTGGGACTTAACTGTTCATTTTTTTTTTTTTTCTACCGTGTTTCCCCGATGATAAGGCAGGGCCATCAAATAAGATAGCCCCCCCTTTTTAGAAAAAAATGTAAAATAAGGCACCCCCCCGCAAATAAGCCACCCACCGATACCTGCGCTTACCCGAATCGGGTGGTACGGTGGGTGACTCCGTGTGGTCCCTGGCACCCCCGACACGATCGGGGCAAGAGGGAGCTCAAGCCCTCTTGCCCCCCCGACTCCCCGACACGATCGGGGCAAGAGGGAGCTCAAGCCCTCTTGCCCCCCCGACTCCCCAACACGATCGGGGCAAAAGGGAGCTCAAGCCCTCTTGCCCCCCCGACTCCCCGACACGATCGGGGCAAGAGGGAGCTCAAGCCCTCTTGCCCCCCCCGACTCCCCGACACGATCGGGGCAAGAGGGAGCTCAAGCCCTCTTGCCCCCCCCGACTCCCCGACACGATCGGGGCAAGAGGGAGCTCAAGCCCTCTTGCCCCCCCGACTCCCCGACACGATCGGGGCAAGAGGGAGCTCAAGCCCTCTTGCCCCCCCGACTCCCCGACACGATCGGGGCAAAAGGGAGCTCAAGCCCTCTTGCCCCCCCGACGCCCCGACACGATCGGGGCAAGAGGGAGCTCAAGCCCTCTTGCCCCCCCCGACTCCCCGACACGATCGGGGCAAGAGGGAGCTCAAGCCCTCTTGCCCCCCCGACTCCCCGACACGATCGGGGCAAGAGGGAGCTCAAGCCCTCTTGCCCCCCCGACTCCCCGACACGATCGGGGCAAAAGGGAGCTCAAGCCCTCTTGCCCCCCCGACTCCCCGACACGATCGGGGCAAAAGGGAGCCCAAGCCCTCTTGCCCCGCCGATTCCCCAACTCCCCGACAATATCGGGCCAGGAGGGAGCCCAAGTCCTCCTGGCCACGGCGACCCCCTAACCCCACCCTGCACTACATTACGGGCAGGAGGGATCCCAGGCCCTCCTGCCCTCGACGCAAACCCCCCCTCCCCCCAACGACCGCCCCCCCCCAAGAACCTCCGACCGCCCCCCCAGCCGACCCGCGACCCCCCTGGCCGACCCCCACGACACCCCCAACCCCCTTCCCCGTACCTTTCTGTAGTTGGCCGGACAGACGGGAGCCAAACCCGCCTGTCCGGCAGGCAGCCATCGACGGAATGAGGCCGGATTGGCCCATCCGTCCCAAAGCTCCGCCTACTGGTGGGGCCTAAGGCGCCTGGGCCAATCAGAATAGGCCCGGGAGCCTTAGGTCCCTCCTGGGGGCAGGGCCTGAGGCACATGGTCGGGTTGGGCCCATGTGCCTCAGGCCCCGCCCCCAGGAGGGACCTAAGGCTCCCGGGCCTATTCTGATTGGCCCAGGCGCCTTAGGCCCCACCAGTAGGCGGAGCTTTGGGACGGATGGGCCAATCCGGCCTCATTCCGTCGATGGCTGCCTGCCGGACAGGCGGGTTTGGCTCCCGTCTGTCCGGCCAACTACAGAAAGGTACGGGGAAGGGGGTTGGGGGTGTCGTGGGGGTCGGCCAGGGGGGTCGCGGGTCGGCTGGGGGGGCGGTCGGAGGTTCTTGGGGGGGGCGGTCGTTGGGGGGAGGGGGGGTTTGCGTCGAGGGCAGGAGGGCCTGGGATCCCTCCTGCCCGTAATGTAGTGCAGGGTGGGGTTAGGGGGTCGCCGTGGCCAGGAGGACTTGGGCTCCCTCCTGGCCCGATATTGTCGGGGAGTTGGGGAATCGGCGGGGCAAGAGGGCTTGAGCTCCCTTTTGCCCCGATCGTGTCGGGGAGTCGGGGGGGCAAGAGGGCTTGAGCTCCCTCTTGCCCCGATCGTGTCGGGGAGTCGGGGGGGCAAGAGGGCTTGAACTCCCTCTTGCCCCGATCGTGTCGGGGAGTCGGGGGGGGGGCAAGAGGGCTTGAGCTCCCTCTTGCCCCGATCGTGTCGGGGAGTCGGGGGGGCAAGAGGGAACCAGGCGGAGAGAGGGCAGTTAAGCGCAGTGCCTGCGCGGAAGGATGCAGCTCGGGCGACTTCGTTGTGTGAAACGAAGTTCGTTGTACGGATCAAGACATAAAGTTCGTTGTGCGCAGCGTTCGCTGTGCGAGGCGTCCGTTATGCGAGGCACCACTGTATGTACAGGAGAAGGGTACAGGGCAACATACTAAAATTTCTTCTTAATGCCACTTTATAGGACAACAGATGAAATGACTCTGCAGTGAGGGGAGAATGCTGGGAGATGTTAACATTTAGGTGGTGGTTTGGGGTTCAGCTGGCCTCTACTTCCAATGACTTTTAGGAGGAAATATCCTCTGCACCTTATGATAATTTCTGGAATAGATACCCATTGTAAAGAAATGGTACCATATTAAATCCCCAAACTAAAACTAGGAAAAAACTGCTTACTCCAGGTAAGACCAAAGTGAATGAATACAAAAGCAAAAACCGCAGCACCCTTTTTACTTATGTAACTTTTTTTAAATATGCAAAAATGCTCAGAAACATGAATTCTGTTACATCCCTTATGAATTCCATATGCTAAGTATTCAAACCCACCTGGGTTTCAAGGCGCAGGCTGCCTTTCCTGTCTCCAGTCACATGGTAGAGGATGCGTAGGGGCGGAGGTTGTAATCAGTCTCTGGCCAACTGGCAGTCTGAAGATCTTCAATTCTGTGCATTTGGAGCTGTTTCTGAGGCAGAAGGTCCTTTTTCTCCACTCAGCTACTTTAAAAACACTGACAAAGGCACTACAGAAACTGTGAGTACCTCCATTATTTCCTTGGGAGCTTCGGGGGTAGCTTGTGGATCAAATTAAACTTCATTTTTCAGTTTCTGTGGGTAGGATTCTTCATTTTTCAGTTTCTGTGGGTAGGATTCAGGTCCCCACTCCCAAGACCCTAACTTGCTATTTTTTATTTTCGTTTTTTTGTTAATTTTTGCTGTTTTCAATGTGAATTTGTGATGGCGACCATCTTGGATTTTAAAATCGATCTTTTTTTTAACTTCTATTTCTCTCTTAAAAACCTCTTGATTTGACTCAAAATCGATTGGGATGGACTCCCCAACCCTTAATTTATTGGATGTGGACATTGATTGCACCAGATGGGCGCCAGATCAATGTTTATTTACCGCATAGCGGACTGAGGGTTGGGATTGAACACCTAGCGTATGGAATCCTCCAGGAACTAACAGGAAGAAGATTATCAAAGGTATAAACCTAATCTTCCATGAGAGACCAAGGTCGGGGTCAAGGCCCTCGCAATATGCCTCTGAATGACAGAGACATATTGCAAGGGGCTTGACTCCTTCTTTAGTGGTGCCTCTCACCCACCCTCTTCTCAGCCCCCCCACTCCTTCCCCCACCCCCACCCCACCTCCACCACGACCACCACTCGTGCATTCCCCTTCCCTTCCCCATACCTCTTTAACTTTCCGGGCACAAGCATTATCACCAACTTGCTGCTCGCATTGGCGTCGGCTCTCCCTTTGATGTCACTTCCTAGGTGCAGTACCCGGAGGTGACAGAGGGAGAGACAATGCTGGTGCAAGCAACAGGTTAGAATTGCTGCTTACGCTGGTGAAGAGCTAGAGATATGGTGGAGAAGAAATGAAGGTGCATGCATGATGGGGGAAGGAGCACCAAGACTATCCCCACCAAGGCATTGCCGGGGCTGAGTGGAAGCCATTAGCACAGATTCAAACTAACACCTATAGTACACTAATGCCCAAGTTAGCTATTTCATAGATTTAGTAAACATCCTCCTTAACATTTTAAGGCATGCTACCAAATCAATTTATATCACTTTCTATGGGTCATAATGAAAAAGGCAAATTGCAAACATTATATAAATTAATCTGAATTGAACTGATTAGGGCTTTGTGAAGAAATGACTGTGAACTACATATTTACATTTACCTTTATATTTTAATTTATCCTGGTCAGCACATAGGCAACGTTAAATGACTGATTGTATAATAGGAGAACTCAATGTCACTATTTTTTTTCATTTGGACATTTGAGGTTAACAAATAAACAGCAATTTAAAAAAAAAAACTGTTCAGAATAAGAAGAGAGAATAGTTTGAAAGAATTCAAAGGGTTGTAAAGAAGGCTATTGATCCAGATACTCAGAATCCTCTGAGGATATGTCTGGCACCATGCTCCAACCTGCAGATTTCCAGATATACCCTTGTTCTCCATATCTACGTCACTGGTTTATCCTGCTGTAGACTACAGTGCCAACTCATCCCATAGCCTGAGGGTGGAATCATTTATAATGGTATAAAATCTTATTTACAGTTTACATACAACTGATTAAATATTCATCACCAAGATATGGTGAACATTATAAATTCATACAACAAAACAAACTGGAATTATCCAGTTTATTTTCTGAGGTCTCATAGTTTTTTTTTTAATTTTTTTAATTATTTATTTATTCAATTTTCAAAATACAAATCAAGATTTACTTGTACAGAAAGCTTTAAGTCAAGAAAATAAAAACCACAACATTATAAATTCGGGGATACCAATTAACTTAAATCAGCTCAAGTCCACAAAAGATCCAAAATGTAATTTATAAACGGAGAAAAGCATAGTCTCATAGTTTTACAGTAAAATTAAAATAAGATCATAGGACTGAATTCTGAAGCTTGCTGATGATGATGATATAAAGGGTGAATATCTAACTATCTTCCTCTTCAAGCTGCATTTCTCTGTTGCTAGTTCCACCTTTCAGTTGTTTGTTTAAAATAAATAGCACAGATGTGAAACTTAAAACAATTTTTCACCAGCTTCTTCAAAATTAGACATGGGGAAAGTGATGTCCACTTAAAATCTACTTTAGAAGAGCAAAAACATAATAGTGCATGTCCTCCACAGGGTTATAAACAAAATCAACATATAGGTTTAATGTTTTGTTTATAAAACTTTTAATTATAAATAAACAGAGATGTGAGGTGGTGATGTTAAGGAAAAGGATTGAGGGAATACATTCACTTCAGCACTAGATCACATGATAAAAAAAAGAAATATTAGAATAAAATTACAAAATGTGCATCCCCTGGTTTTGAGTGTGTGCCTAGGCAACTACATAGTGTCTGCACATGGAGTGGGAACTGGGTTCACAATCAGATTTATTCTTTGAGGGACCAAGGTCATGATTAAAATTTCTCTAGGAGGCTGAATAGCAGTTCAGCCACCTATAGTTCTCCACAAATATAATTTAGCTGATTTCAGTGTACTTTTATCTGAATCAGAACCTTTAGAACATAAGAGTTGCCATACTGGGACAGACTGAAAGTCCATCAAACCCAGTTCATAAGTACCCAATTCATAAGTACCTGGCAAGATCTGAAAAAGTAAAACAGATTTTATGCTGCTTATCCTAGGAATAGGCAGTGAGTTTCTCCAAGTCAATACTGGTGTATGAACTTTTCTTTTAAGAAATGATCTAAACCTTTTTTAAACCTTGCTAAGCTATCTGCTTATACTAAATTCTCTGGCAACAAATTCCAGAGTTTAATTACACAATGAGTAAATAAATATATTTTTAGACCCCTCCCTGATGCATCCCAGGATGCACTGGGAAGGGGAAAGCCCACAATTTTGATGGGCTTGCTGGCTGGAGAGAAAAAGTTTTGTTTTTTTTTAAATTAGGGGGTGGGGTCTGAGCTATCAAGTCTTACTTTTCTGTAAGGCTACAACAGCTCATACCCTGCTGGAAAATTTTGCCCGCAAATGTGGCACAACAAGGTTAGGGAATTACCTGGCAATGATAGAAAATCACTCAGTGCTCCTTTAAATATTAATGAGCTCATTTTACTACCATTTTAATATTAATGACTTTGTTGTGCTACATTTGCATGGCAGAGTCGGAGACTGCTAGGAAGCTCAGAAAAGACCACAGTGAGGTGTTCTGATATCAGCCATTAAAATACTGGCATGCTAAACTGGCTGGAACCAGTTTAGTGACCATCATTAAGGGCATGGTAAGTTTTGAGAATCTGGCCCTCAGAATTTTATACACCTCCATCATATCTCCCCTGAACTATCATTTCTCCAGAATAAAGAACCCTAGCAGCTTTAGCTTTTCCGCATAGGGAAGTTATCATTTATCATTTACCTTTTATCATTTTCATTGTGCTTCTCTGTACTTTTTCTAATTCCACTGTATCTATTTTGAGACTCAGCAACCAGAATTGCACACAGTATTCAAGGTGTGGCCACACCATGGAGTGATACAAGGGCATTATAATATTTTCATCTTTGTTTTCCATTCCTTTCTTGATAATTCCTAACATTCTCTTTGCTTTTTATAGACACCTCTTCACACTGAACTAAGGGTTTCAACGTATCCTCAACGATGACACCGAGATCCTTTTTCTGAGCGGTGATTTCTAACATGAATCCCTGAATCACATACCTATAGTTCAGGTTCCCCACATGCATCATTTTTCACTTGCTCACATTAAATGTCATCTACCATTTTGATGCCCAGTCTCCCAGTCTCTCAAGGTCCTCTTGTGATTTAACAACTTTGTGTCAATCCTACTCTCGGTTTTCTATCTTCGTTATAGACCACTCTTACCTTTAATATCAGTGCGGTTTACAAAAGGTTAACAGGGAAAGGAACCCCATTTTCATAAGGACAGTAAAGCAAAAAAAAAAAAAAAAGTTACAGGTCTAGTAATTGCTGTGCAGCATTATCTACCCCGAGTTAGAATATATAAGGAAATGCCAAGATAAGTCTTCTAAAGAATCCTAAACCTAGGATGAGAGCAAATTTAAAATTATGTACTTAAAGATAAAAGAGATTTTTTTTTTTTTACTAAGCTGTGACTGAAGGTGGCAGTGTGTTCTTATGTGAGTCTTTTCCATGTACTGACCACATTTTGCCATGGCTGGAAAATAGCCAATTTTCCATTTTTTTAAATTTAATGGCCCTTCACTTGTATCACCGTTAGCATGTGGCCATTAACAAAAATTAGCTCATGATTCCTTACTGCCATCTATTTTGTAAGTGGCAAGAGCTCACATTCTAATCCTACACTAATCAGCTAGCACACGATAATGTACCTATGCTAACTGATTAATGCAGACCTATGTACTCTCTGCCCTTAGACATGCTCCAATAGTGTGCTCACATTCAAACGTAATGCAAGATGCCTCAGTGCACCCACAGTATGCCATTTTAACCTGAGGTAAGCATGCATTAGTGCTTACTGCAGCTTAGTAGAGGGGCCCCAATTTTTTCAAGTAGTTTTTACCCACTTTTATCCATTTTGTAGAAAAAAAAATTTTCTTTTGAATATTACCTGCTATTTCTGTATTTTTTTTTCTAGATAAAATATTGTTTACACTTTCAACAATACATAAGAATGTGCACTAAGAAGATCTTTTTCCTTTTGTCTTAAGAGGTAAATCTACCTCTTTACTCTTTAAAAAGTCAAAAGCAAAATCTCTTTCTGCTCCAAGTCACCTCAGACCTCCGTTACCTTCCCAAGGTCTGTCCTTCCAGCCTCCTGTTTATCAGAAACTCCTCACCACAGATGCTTTGATGTTAGCCTGGGAGGTTCATCTTGACAACATCTTGACAACTCAGGGAGTCTGGTCTTCTCATGAGAAAAAGTTCCTTGTCTAATAGATGCTGGCATTAATCTAGATGTAGGGACTTTGGATCATCTTTTGTTTTAC
Source organism: Geotrypetes seraphini (assembly GCF_902459505.1). Lineage (NCBI taxonomy): Eukaryota > Metazoa > Chordata > Amphibia > Gymnophiona > Dermophiidae > Geotrypetes > Geotrypetes seraphini. The sequence goes on from NC_047086.1 coordinate 26,758,868, forward strand.
TGTCCCCATATCTTAGCCTTCTGGAACTCAATCTGGGATCAAATAAATTGTTTATTGGAAAACCATGTAGCGTTATCTTATGATACTGTGATATTTGGAATGTCCATGAGAAAAAAAGAGTCAGATATCATCGAGTAATAATAAACTGTTAATGATCATGACTGGAGTTGCCATCCAACATATTACTAATAACTGGAAAGATCAAAGTAGGCTTAATTTTAAGTTTTGGTGGAATTCATTATGTCACATATATAGAATGGAAAGATCATTAGTGGTACAGAATGGAAATTATAAAAATTTTATTAAAATATGGGAGCCATTAACATCTTTTTGTCATGATTAAATGCCATTTTTCTATTAATTTTACACCATATAGTATTAGGAAGGGGGAGGGTTTCAAATTTATGATTTTATAATGAATAATGGGCTTTGAGGGAGGGTGGGGAGAGGGTTACATTTGTATTTATAGATTATAATTATAAGATGTTCAAGTGCTCAGATTAATTGTGTTTATTATGAATTTTTGTACACTTGATGAAAGTTTAAAAATGAATAAAGAATTAAAAAAAAAAAGAAAAATCTCCATATCAATCTTCTCAAACTCTGAGAAATATGCAATGCTCTCAGAACATTCCTTCACCAAATAGTTCTCATCCAGTTTGACAATAAAGTTTCCATGTTCTATTTGACAAAAAGGGGGCATGAGATCTTACCCTCTGCACATGGAAGCTATTCAGATTTGGACTTGGGTGACTGCTTATGGCATCTTTCTCTGCGCAGTTTATCTGGCAGGAAAGCAAAATGTGTTAGCAGACAAACTCAGCAGACTTCTTCAGCCACACACATGGTCTCAAAGCATTTATGTCCTATAATAATAATAATAATAATTTATTTCTTATATACCGCTATACCGTGAAGTTCGAAGCGGTTTACAATAAAGATACATTTGACAGTACATGGGATAGAAACGGTTTACAATAAAGATACATTTTGTCAGTACATGGGATGCAAGTGGTTTACATTAAAGATTCATTTTGTCAGTACATGGGATACAAGTGGGTTACAGTAAAGATATATTTTGTCAGTACATGGGATGAAAGTGGGTTACAATACAAGTGGTTTACTATCAAGGTGCATTTTGTCAGTGTAAGGGATACAGGTGGGTTACCATAAAGATACATTTAGTCAGTACATGGGTTACAATAAAGATACGTTTTGTCAGTACATGGGGTGCAGGTGGGTTACAATAAAGATACATTATGTCAGTACATGAGATTCAAGGTGGAAAGTATAATTAGTTTCGGGCCTTGGAATTAGGGGGCGAGGTGGAAGGGTCAAGGCGAGGAAGAGTTGGGTATGTCAGATTTTCTTCAAATGGGGGACTTCAGATATAGATCTTTTTGCTTTCCCTCAGAACAATAAACTTCCACTCTTCTTCTCCAGACTACATGCTCCCAATCACCTGGAATCAGATACCTTCCTCAACTGGGGAAACAGATTCCTATATGCATTCCCTCTATTGGGAAAATTCTACTCAAACTTCACCAGGATTGGGGCATCATGATCCTCATTGCACCTCGCCAGCTGCATCAACCTTGGTTCCTACTCCTTCTAGAGCTTTCAGCTCAGGAACTCTACAAAATACAACCATTTCCAATTCTGCTCATTCAGAATGATGGCTTTCTCCTATATCCCAACAATTACTCATTAACACTTAAGGCACCTCCTATAGCCTTGGATCTTAACATAGTCCTCTCTGCTCTCATAAAGCCTATCTTTGAACCACTCATGACTTGCTTCCTCAAACCTCTTAATTGGAAGGTAGTCTTTCTCATAGCCCTAATGTCTGCACGGTGGGTTAATGAACTTCAAGTACTTGTATCATATCCTCCCTATACAAGATTTTTTCCCATGACAGAAAAGCGCTCTGGACACATCCCAAGTTTCTGCCTAAAGTCACCTTAGATTTCCATCTCAGTTCATAGTTCTGGTTTTCTTCCCAAATCCACATTTCCATTTAGATGAAGCAACTCTCCACACTTTAGACTACAAACGTGCTCCATCATACTACCTCACAGAAACTCTACCAAACTCTTTGTGGCTTTCAACACTAACAGGCTTGGAGCTCCTGTTACCAAGAGAACCATCACCACTTGGCTAGCAGACTGTATCTCCTTTGTGAATACTCAAGCTTGACTGATGCTACAATGCCATGTCACAGCTCACAATATATGAGCTTTGGCGGCTTCAGTAGCTCCTTCCCGCTCTACTTTAATTGAGGACACATTCTTATGCAAAACGGCCATTTGGTCCTTGATTTATATCTTACTTTACACTACTGTTTAGATCAGGGGTGTCAAATTCAATCACATAAGGGGCCGAAATCTGAAAAAAAGGCTAAGTCGTGGGCAGAATTTTTAATTAAGATAATTAGAGGTCCTTTTATTAAGGTACACTAACTGATTTAGTGCGCGCTAAATGCACACCTTAATAAAAGGACCCCTAAGTGACTAAGGCTTAGGGCTCCTTTTACAAAGGAGGCGGTAGATTTTCAGCTACCGCGCGCTATAGCACGTGGTGATTTTGTGCGTGTGCTAAAAACCCTAGCGCACCTTCGTAAAAGGATCCCTTAGTCTTAATAGAAGTATAGGGTTACAACGTCTCCAACCCCATGCCGGCCCTGTGGTGTAAACAAAATAACACTAGCTCTGGTAGGATACACATTTCAAATCTGATATATTGTAATCACAAAACAGAAAATAAAATGATTTTTTTCTACCTTTTGTTGGTCCCAGGCTCTGGTTGTCTTCTGATAACTTGCTTGCCAGGGTCTCTTGCCCATTTGTCGTTTTCTTCTTTCTCAGTGCTAACCATCCATTTTCCATCTCTGTTCTCCCCTTCCGTTTCTCTTCCCTCCCCCAGAGGTCTGGCATCTTTCCTTTTTTTCATCCCCATCCCTGTAGCTGCAGTGATGGACCCCATCATCCCCAGATCCACCATCTCTCCTTTTCTCAACTAATCTTTCATCCAGCATCTCTCCCTCCTTACCCACCACCCTAGGATTCACCACCTCTCCCATTCTCTTCTCAACTACCCTCCTATCCAGTATCTGTATCCCCCCTCCACACCAACCCTTGTGTCCAACTTCTCTCCCTTTCTGTTCCTTCCCTCCCTCCATCTCATTTTCACCATCTCTCTCCCTCTCCTTTGTTTTATTTCTTCCCCTCCCCTTAGTCCAGCATTTGAACATCTGGACCCCTCCTTCTCTCCCTCTGGTTACTTCTACACCAGGGCCTGCCCCCTGTCCTGAAGACCTGCATGTTTTCCCCCTTCTTCCCTGTCTCACCTTCAGATTGGGCCCGCTATTCCTACCCTCCCTCCATTCCGTCTTCCTGGTCTCCTATTCAAAGCAGCCTGCTGAGGATCACTGACCGGCTGTAGTGAACCTCGCAGGCCACCGTCGACCTCAGTAACATGTTCCCTCTGCCATGGTCCCACCCCTCATCTGACATTTGGGATCGCATCAGAGGGAATGTGCTTACGAGGTTGACAGCAGCCTGCGAGGTTTGCTACAGCCAGCTGGCGATCCTCAGCAGGCTAATTTGAAGAGGAGACCAGGTGAAGGCAGACATTCATGAAGAGCAGCAGGAGCAGTTCGTGCCAGTAGGCCAGATTAAAGTAAAAAAGGTAAATGTCTGGCGGGCCAACTTTTAATGCACCGTGGGCCAGAGTTTGATATGTCTGGTTTAGGTCAAAATTTCAAAAGAGACAGTCGATTTGGCAAGCAGTTCTGCAAAATCTATTTATGTTTAGGTTTTATTAACATTTGATATACCGCTTAAGCATATTACAGATCTAAGCAGTTTACAATAAAATATAGGTATTTAGACCTTCCCTATTTGTCCCAAGGGTTCACAATCTAGCTAAAGTACCTGAGTAAACAATTATTAAAATAGAAAAGATATAACAAAATTCCAAGAATTGTGAGAGAAAGGTACAATTCAAATAATAAAGAAAAATATAAAAGAAATAAAAAAGAATAAAATTAAAATATACAAATAAATTTAAGAGATTACTTCCTGAGCACCAACTTTCCCACCAACCTTTTTGGTTTTTTTCCAGGATCATGTTTTATTCAACCATTATACTTTTCCATAATTATGATCCTTGCTGCTTGGAAGTCCCACATGTGAGAATATAATGCCTGCTTGTCCTTGGAGAAAGCAAAGATACTTACCTGTAGCAGGTGTTCTCTGAGGACAGCAGGCATATATTCTCACAGCCTGCCTACCTCCCCTAATTGGCTTCTTGCTTTGTTGTTGGAACTGCAGGTCCATTGAGCCAATGTCGGGTGGGAAGGCACCGGCATGCACTCAGTACAGGCACTGCCTTAAAATTTAAAGTGATAGTACACTTGATGGTGTCCATACCAGGTTACATTAATGACATCACCCACATATGAGAATTTATGCCTGCTGTCCTCAGAGAACACCTGCTACAGGTAAGTATCTTTGCTTTAATCACTCTTCAATGAGATTGTTTTAATTTTATTCAGTCTCAAAATTTCAGTCTTCTCCAGTCTCTCTGATAATATTTTATTCTACCATGGCATCTGAATTTTCACAATTTCTCTCTCCCTCTCAGACTGAATGATTTTTCCCTATTGATTTTGTTTTGTTCTTGTCAGGAAAACTTTGTTCACTATAACCTATTTTTAGTTAAAGTTCTCTTAGTAATTTTTAAAAGCACTGCAGGAAATAAAATTCTCATGATTCACCATATCTGACTGCCAGCACCTCAAACACTTTGCTGTTGTTATCAAAGATTTAAAATAATAGCTCTTACTTTTCTCTATTTTCTTTTGTTTCCCACAATTTGCCACCTTCTCTTTTTTCTGTGAGAGCAGAAATGTGTTTTATACATATATTTATCATGATACTATTCAAATTTGCATGCAGCTAGTTTTGTTTTAGATATTATTTAAATATTTTATTCTCTGTGAAAGTATTCATGCATAGTTGCACATTCAATAAAATGTATTTATATGTGTTTCAGGACCCAGGACAGCTCTCAGTTATTTTTCGCTAGCAGTTCTCACTGGTAGAGAATGACATGAGGATAAATTGGTCACCGTCCCCATGAAGTGTCTCCATCTCTGCCTTGTCCCCACAAGCTCTTTCCATGGTCCTGCCCTGTCCCTGCAAGCTCCATCCTCATCTGCACAAGCCTCGGACACTTTAAAATCATACATGTTCAAGACTTGTGCAGATGAGGACAGACTCGCATGGATGGGTCAGAGACAGAGCTCACGGGGATGGAATGGGGATGGAGATAGACTCTGCTAGGAGGGGGACAAATTTGTCCCTGTGTCATTCTCTGCAGTAACCGGAATATTTTAAGCAGTTAACTATTACTAGTCATATGTATGTAAGTAGTTTCTTTTCCCTATTACTAAATAACTTCCCGTCCTTTTATGAAACTGCGATAGCGTTTTTTTATCACTGGCCATGGTGGTAAAAGTTCCAGTGCTCATAGGAATTTTATGAGCATCAGAGCTTTTAACACCATGGCCAGTGATAAAAAAACACTAACGCAGCTTCATAAAAGGAGGGGAAGTTATTTAGTAATAGGGAAAAGAAACTACTTACATACTGCAACATCCTATACCTACCATGCCCCACCATCATGATAAAACAATTACAAACAGTGCAAAATACAGCTCTCAGACTGATATACTTACTGAAAAAATTCGACCACATTATCGCCGCATAACTAGACACACACTGGCTCCCAGTACAAGCACGTATACTCTTCAAATTCTACTGCACACTATTCAAAGCCCTAAATGGCGATGGACTGATCTACCTGAACGATCGCCCGATCCGGAACAACACATTCAGACCTAGGAGAACACAGGCATTCTTTACTCATCCCCCAATCAAAGGCATACAAGGCAAGAAAATGTACGACAGCCTACTTGCCACCCAAGCAGCGAAACTAGACCACCATCTCTCCAACCTGCTGATCACAACACCCGACTACAAAACCTTAAGGAAAGAATTAAAAACCATGTTATTCAGGAAATTTGTCAAATCTAGCAAATGATCTCACGGATCTTTTCAATCTATCCCGGGTCCTAACGTCTCATCTAATAATCTATCTGGTAATTTTACTAGGTAAGTCCAGATCACCACTTTTGTAGTCTGCCTAGGTATTGGTGGAATAAATGATACTAGTGTAACAGGTCAGATGCATGTCTATATTTTAAGTGCAAGCACTTACATCAACTAAAGAGATAATGTAAATGTTTCAACACAAAGGAATCCAACGAAAACTGCAGTATCGCCAGCCAAAGCAAAAACAAAAAATAAACTGCAGACTCCTATGTACGAGATGCAGGCAATGTTAATTATACCAAACATTTTATTTTATGCAGTTAAAAATACCACCTTATAACAAACCAAGGGACCTGACATGGTCCGTGTTTCGGAAAACACTCCTTCCTCAGAGGTCCATGGTTGCTAAGGTATAAAAGAAACCGCTTTTGCTTTACTAGTTTTGCGTCACACATTTTAAGTGGAGAAGGATACCATACAGGCGGTTGTTTTATACCTTTCATTGCGGTTTATTTTATACCTTAGCAACCATGGACCTCTGAGGAAGGAGTGTTTTCCGAAACACGGACCGTGTCAGGTCCCTTGGTTTGTTATAAGGTGGTATTTTTAACTGCATAAATATTTGGTATAATTAACATTGCCTGCATGTCATACATAGGAGTTTGCAGTTTGTTTTTTGTTTTTGCTTCAACATAGATTATGGAAATACACATTTAGGGCTCTTTTTACTAAGCTGCGATAGTGGTTTTAGCGTGCGCTAGACCTTAATGCCAGCATTGAACTGGCATTAGTTGTAGCCGCATAGTGCGGGTTTAGCGTGCACTAAAACGCTATTGCAGCTTAGTAAAAGGAGCCCTTACATAACATAGCATAAGAATTTATTTCTAGACCGCCATTACCGTAAAGTTCAATGCGGTTTACAAAAGACTAGATTATAGTATTTTATAAGCTAAGTACATAAATGTGAGCCTTGCTCAAATTCTGCCCATGTGACTATCTCCCTCAAAATGCACATTATTTAATATCAGTGCATAGATACAGAATAGTGTATAGCCCGACACTGCTCATTAAATCATACAGTAGCTCATTTTTTTTACTTGATATAATCACAAAAATCGTAACACATCTAAATTGTTTACAAGGAAGAAAACTAAAAATGAGAAAGGGGATATGATAGGAGAGAAGAAGATCATAATGGAAGACAAAATGCATACATGCTTAGGGAAAGTAAAGAATGACAATCAGACACAATTCAATGGCCAAATCAAATTGAATCGAAAAATCTTGCCCTGAATAGGACAGTACTAATGATGAGGGGACAGGGATGAAAATGCAGAGATGAGGATTAATCTTTGTCCCCATGGCACTATCTAGTGCTCTGCTATAAAGTTGGAAGTGAGCCAGATCATGGATAACATGAGGAAGGGCCTAGCAAAGTTTGGAGAAAGGTCATAGGAACATAAAAACATTATCTGCAATCATGTTTCTATGACTTACACTTGGTTGGCAGTGTTGATGGAACTCAGAAAGAGAAGTGACGCTCTGATAAGGATCCTTTTAGGTGTACTGGAATCCATGGATTTTCCTGCAGAGGTGATAATGAATTTAATCCTTCAGCCTTAAAATGTTCCTGGACCACAAAGGATTATAACCAAGGCTTCTTGCTGGTATTCACAAAGTAGATAAGCAGCATAAAATCTGTTTTACTACTTCGGTCTAGCTTAGTACTTGGAACCTGTGTTGGCCACTGCTGGTGATAGGATACTGAGCTTGATGGATCTTTGGTCTGTCCCAGTATGGCAATTCTTATGTTCATATATCAGACTTCCTACTCCGTTCTGTGATCAGAAGGAATGAAGAGGAGAACTCACCCTCTAGCAATTCTGATAGGGCAGTGGATCTGTCAATCCTATGAACTAATATTTTACTAGGGTGAGCAGAACCAGAGTACTTCTACTCCTACTATTACTACTTCTGAACTCTACATGGATAGGATTTGGCTTGAAGTCTGTCCCTAGCAGATGGAAGGTCAAAGATGGAAGATGTAATACCTAACACATGGCTTCAAGGAGTGTGTCTGTTTTTATAGTCAGAGGAGGCCTCTGCTTCCTCCCACTGATTTTACTGGACATACCTTTTGTTCTACCACTTTCTTGCATTCTCCTGCTCCCTCTGGAAGTTAGAAAGTTCACCTGAAGGACACCAGACTTCCTACCTACAAATGAGGTCAGCCATATGATTTTATTCTATTGGTGGAATAGAGCAGAAGCAGTGAAGATTCAGGCAAACACTCCTTACTGCTGAATTATGTTTTATTAAAACTTGTTATACCGCTTGTTCTTAAGACAGGTCCAAGCGGTTTATAAATACAAAATCGAGATCACGTGATGCAGTGAGGAGTGAGGACGTGAATTCCGCAGCTCCCGGGCCCGCGCACACATTTTAGTGATATATACTTCTTTTTGTTTGGCATCTGGCTGTCTTTCTCCCGGATCCCTAATGGACTCTTTTGTGTCTAAATCGGGAGGAAGTAGATCAAGCAGATCGGCAGTTAAAGCGAAAGAAAAATCGCCACCGGCAGTTGACAAGATGGCGGCGTCAGGCCCATTAGCAGCGGTGGAGTTTTCAGAGGAGCAATTGCGACAGCTTACCTCGGCGGTTCGAACCGCTATGGCCCCGCAGATAGATAAATTATCGGGACAAATTTTGCATCTGGAAACGCTGCTGGGAGATACTGTGACCCGCACTACTGAACTTGAGACGAGAGTCTCTGCATCGGAGGATTCAGCGCAAGCCATGCAGAGTCACGTTCTTCAACTGCAGCGACGTTTGGAAGACACAGAAGGAAAATTAGAGGATCTTGAGAATAGATCTAGAAGGGATAATCTTCGATTTATAGGAGTCCCTGAAACTGTGTCAGATCGGCAGCTTTCTACTACCTTTAAGGATTGGCTTGTAGCAGAGTTCCCATTGCCTGCGGGTATGGGTTCTTTGTGTTTGGAGCGCATTCATCGAGTGGGCCGATTAATGGAGGATCGTCAGCGGCCGAGGGTAGTACTAGCAAAAATACATAATTACCTTCACAAGATGGAAATTTTAAGGCAATATCGTCTCAAACGAGATAGCCTTAAATATGAGGACTCCTCGATTCGGATCTTTCAGGACTATTCCATGGCTCTGCAGGATCGGCGTCGGAAGTTTCAACCTTTGTGTTCTACCTTAGCTGCAAATAAGACCCGGTTCCTGTTTTTGTATCCAGCTATTCTAAAAATTCACTCTAATGGGGTCTGGAAGACCTTTGACTCTGTAGAGGATGCAAAAACTTTTGTGGCACAGCTTACCTAAGACTGTATAGGGATCTTATCTTTGGGTGAGACTGGATGTTATCTGATAGTGTTTTCTATTCTGTGGGAGTTGTTATGGTGCCTAATACTGTGTGTTTCTGAGTGTGTGTGTGGGCCCGTTGCATTTTACTGATCCTGATGGGCTCCACTGGGTGGATCCTTTTGGTGGGTGAAGCAGATGGGGGGTTTTTGGGAAAGGGGATGAGGTGGGATTTGGGTGGGTTTGGTTTTTGGTGTGGTTTGGGGTATGTTTTTGATACTTGGGTGGGGGGATGTCCAGAGTTGCCTGGGAGAGTGGGGATGGCAGGTTTGATAGAGTCATTTTTCTTTTTTCAGTTAGATAATTCTGATTATTGTGCATTTCTGGTCACTTTGTGTATTGTAACCCTGGGGGAGGCTGGGCTCCCAGGGTCGGTTTTTATAGATTTTGGTTGGTATATATTTCCTGAGTTTACTGATGAGTGCGTCCTTTAGGCTGGTCTCCTGGAATGTGGGGGGTATCTCCTCTCCTGTCAAGCGACAGAAGATCCTTGCTGCGCTACAGCGTACTAAGGCTGATTTGGCGTGCCTCCAGGAGACCAGGCTTACGGATGAAGAACATTTGAAGTTACGTAGGTCCTGGGTGGGCGAGGTATTTTTTTCTTCCCCCACGGGGCGTCATGGAGGGGTGGCACTGCTCCTTCGTAAGTCTTCTCCTATTGGGGTCCAGGTCCTAGAAAAAGACACATGTGGACGTTATTTGTTGGTACGTTTGCAGATAGGGGGTATACGGTATTTGTTACTAGTGGTGTATGGGCCCAATTCAACCCCACTTCCTTTCTTTCAGAGTTTAATCGCGCTCCGCTCCAAATATCCTACTGAGCCTCTGTTGTTATTGGGTGATGTCAACTTAGTTATGGATCCTGATCTTGATAAGTCATCTACTCCTCGGACTTCTTTGGGGTCACGGGGGCTTTTCCTTTCAAATTTTTGCTCTACGTTAGATTTGGTGGACCCCTGGCGGTTATTGCATCCAGAGGTACGGGATTATACCCATCTGTCCCGTGCCCATGGAACATGGTCCCGCCTTGACTATGTCTTAGTGTCTTCCTCTTTATTCTCCCAGGTAAAGGCGGCTCGAGTGGGCTCGATTCAGATATCAGATCATGCCCCAGTTTGGGTCGATCTTCAATTGGAAGAGAATTTTGTCGGTCCTAGTCGTTGGCGATTTCCGGCTTATTTGAAGCAGGATACTGATTTTCAATCTTTCCTTTTGACGCAATGGGAGGAGTATGTTACCTATAATGAACAACATCGAGAAGACCCATCATTATTTTGGGAGGCAGCAAAATCTGTTCTCAGAGGCCAGGTTCTCTCTTATGTTTGTTCCCGCTCGCGGAGAATAAATAGAGCAATTGTAACTTTGGAGCGTACTTTACGGGTAGTTAAGAGAGCTTTTGTATCTTGTCCTTCGGCGACGAATAAAGAACAGTATTTGGCTGCGCAGACAGCGCTTAATTCTCTGTTACACTCGCGCTCCCAACGGTGGTCCACCTACCGCAAATTCAAATTTCAGCGATTTGGTAATAAACCTGGCCGACTGTTGGCAAAGATGGTAGATGAGTCCACGGGTAGGAAACCGATTTTGGCCTTACGTGCTGCAGGAGGGCGAGTGGTGACTCGCACTGATGCTATAGCGGAGGCCTTTCATGATTACTTTGCTGCTCAGTATAGTAGTCATTCAGCCTCCTCTGGGGATATGATTTCTGATTATCTTATATCTTCAGGGATGCCCACCTTGCCAGCAGAGGCAGTGTGTCGTTTGAATAGTCCTTTACAAGCGATTGAACTACAGCGGGCCATTAAGACTAGTAAGCTGGGTACAGCCCCAGGGCCCGATGGCTTTACAGTAGAATTTTATCGTATGTTGGAGCCTCATATATGTGGTCCTCTGCTTTCTTATTATAATACCGCTGTGCAGGAGGGTGCTTTCCCACGTTTTGCAAATGACGCGTCTATAGTATTGCTTCTTAAACCGGGTAAGCCATCTGAGCTTCCTGGTTCGTACCGTCCTATTTCGCTGCTTAATGTAGATGTTAAGCTTTTTTCTAGGATTTTAGCGGATAGACTTCTCCCTTTTATACCTAGTTTAATTCATACTGATCAGGTAGGATTTGTCCCTGGAAGACAATCTGTCTTGAATGTCCGTAAGATCTTGTTGGCCTTAGCCCACGCTCAGCAAGCTACACTCCCTACTTTGTTGGTAAGTCTTGATGCCGCCAAGGCATTCGACAATGTTGCCTGGGATTATCTTTTTCGTACTTTAGACTATCTTGGGATATCGGGTTTCTATCAAGCGGCTTTATGTTCTCTTTACGCTAATCCTACCGCCTCTTTGATAGTTAATGGCCGTCTTTCAAATACCTTTTCTATTAGACGGGGAACACGACAGGGGTGCCCACTTTCCCCTTTACTTTTTATTCTTACTTTAGAGCCGTTATTATGTACTCTACGGCATTTTGGAGAGGTGCGTGGACTGACTATCGCGGGGCAGGAACTTAAAACCTTAGCTTTCGCGGATGATTTGCTGCTTATTTTAACGAATCCTGCTCACTCCTTAACTGTGGCGTTGGATCTCATTGCGGAATATGGATTTTTCTCAGGTTTTACCATTAATCTTGAAAAATCGGTGGCTTTGCCGTCACATTCTTTTATTTGTGACCAGTGGGAGGGTGACTTTCCTTTAAAGTGGGCTGACGGGGCTATTAAATACTTGGGTGTGCATATTCCCGCGGATCTTTCCGTATTATATGATATTAATGTTCAGCCCTTATTCCATAATCTGACCGTGCGTTTACGTTTTTGGCAACCCTACCCTCTTTCTCTTATGGGAAGGGTGGCCCTTCTCAACATGATAGTTATTCCTACCTGGTTATATGTGTTTCAAGTTTTGCCGCTTTATTTATTGAGTCGGGATGAGACCAAATTTACCCGCTTGGTTCAGCACTTTTTATGGCGGGGCCGTCGTGCTCGGTTACCTTACCGACAGGTGGCGACGCCTACTTATAAAGGGGGTCTGGGCTTGCTGAATCTGCGTTATCTCACCGTGGGCTGCGGTATGAGGCATATCAATGACTATTTCAGAGGTACGTCAGATTTTACTAACACGGTTTTGGAGCTGCAGAGTTTTTCAGGGGAGCATTTTAGTGCTTATTTACATTCAGTCCCCTCTACTCTTTCTTCGGATTTAAGGATCCGGGTGTTTGGCCTCCCCTTACGTCGAGTGTGGAAATGGGTATGTAAATTTCATAATATCAATAATAGAGAGTCTCCTTTTCTTCCTATCCGTTGGAATAATAATTTTTTACCCGGTACTAAAGGGTCCTGGTTTGCGAGGTGGGAGGCACGGGGGTTGCAATTTCTATTTCAATTACTGTTGGATGATGGTTCGATACACTCGTTTGACCAACTGTGTCAGGATCATGGTCTGGTGCTTGCGGATCGTTTTGCCTATTTGCAAATTAAACATTATGTGCACTCTTTGACCCGGGCTAATTTATGCCGTGTCAGATATGATTTATTATCTGAGGCCTATACCTTTGATTCTCAATTGAAGGTTCCTCTTCGAATCCATCATAGGCATTTACAGGATGCAACCCCCCTGCCTGGATATGAGGGTCTTCGGACGTCATGGTCCCAAGATTTGGCGATGGTGTTCTCAGAAGACTTTCTTTCTCGTGCTGTAGCCAGACTGGTAATGTTACGGAAATATATGTATTTTTGGGAAATGCAATACAAATTGATATTTCGGGTGTATGTGTCGCCCCATAGGGCATTTTGTGCAAAATTTCGTCCTACTGACTTATGTGACAAATGTGGCCAGGGACCTGCTACATTGGGACACATGTTATGGCACTGTTCCGCTGTTCAGGTCTTTTGGACCAGCCTTTTTGTATATATTGGGAACCTTTGGAGAGCATCAATCAGAGTGTCATCTACAGTGCTTTTTGGAGTTGTTCCTTCTCATCATCCTAGGTTGCCAGGATTGAGTGCTTTTCTTCGCTGGTCTGCTCTGATGGCGTTGAAGTGTATTCTCCTGCGGTGGTTGGATTTGGAAGCGCCGGATCTTTCTTTATGGCGTACACAGATGATTCTTCTATTATCCTGGGAACGTAGAGACATTACTGACTTTTCATCTTTACGGGGACAGCGATTTACAACAGTGTGGGAGCCTTTTTGGAATACATTGACCTCGGTGGCCAGAAGTCGTCTTTTGAATTGCTGAATGTATAACTTGCTATTTTATTTCTTTTGTATATTGTGTGGGGAACTCTGGATTGGGGGGTGGGGGGTGGGTGGAGGGCGTTTCTTCTTATAATTAACTTGGAGTGCTTCTTTTCTGGATGTCTCAGTTTTTGTGTTACTCCAATAAAAATTATTTGACTATAAATACAAAATCTAGAAAAGAAAAGAACTCCATTTCAAGATAAGACAGACCTATATAAATTCAAAACAAAATATATACAACTTCATTCATACCAATCAATTAATAACAATAAAAGACCTCTTGTATCAATTTAATATCACAGGATACTAACTGAAAGACCCATTTCCACTAATAGATATGAGCTATTTCTGACAAAACAGAATCTTCCGCAAATGCTTCCTGAAAATAGAAAATTTTGAGCATAGTTTTAAATGCTTTAATATTTACCTCGAGCCTCGATTCCCGTGGTAAATGGTTCCACAGTTGTGGAGCTATGAAATAAAATGGTTTATTTCTAGTTGACTCCCATCTTGCCCTATTTGCTGGAGGAAAAACTAACCTATCTAGAAGTGATCTCAGAGTTCTAGTAGGCATATATGGGATTGTCAAGGTATGCAAATAATTAGGTTGCTGAAGAAAAAATGCTCTATTTGTAAGAATCAAAGCTTAAAATTGGATTCTATAAAAATAACTGGCAACCAATGAAATTGCAAAGAGAGTGGAGTTACTCTATCAAATTACTTAGGATGTTACACCTTAGCTTATGGCACAAATGGAATGTTTTTCTTCTTTTATCTTTTTTTTTTTTGTAGTTTTAAAACATTTTATGAAGCTGTGCTAGAGTATTTTAGCACGGGCCGGTGAAGTAAGTGCTCCGACCCTCATTGGAATTCTATGAGCATTGGAGCATTTACCGTGCCAGCCCACGCTAAAAACCTCTAGCGCACCTTGATAATGGGGTGGGGGGGGGGGGGGGTTAGACAGCTGAAATTCAACAGCCTTTAATTTATGTTGTTTTGAACTCAAACAATTCTAGGTGATTATACTGGCGTATTGTATAGCAGTATATAAGTTAAAGGGCTGATAAAGAATATCTTGTAAATGCCTGATAATGCCAGCTGTATTTAATCAGTGAAGGTACATTGTGAATACAACAGGCATCGTTTGACATGGCAGAAGAGAACAATGAAGGCACTTGAAAATGGTTTAGCCTTTTACTTTCAAAAGAGGTGACAGTATATAATTTGCAACTTTTTTTTTTTTTAATTTGGTGAAATCACAGTGTTATATTTTCAGTTGGGAGATGTAAGAAAGATGGAGAAAATAAGTTTTTGATGCCCCTAGTGAACTGTTTGTATTGTTAAAATTGTTTGAATTAGCTCTTTGAAAGTTCCAGCTGGAACTGGTCCTACAATCATGGCTGTTCTAAACAATTTTTCCAGTGTATTCATTTTTTTTTTTAGTTAAAAGATTTTATTGGTTTTAATAAGTACACAAATGGTAACAAAGGCATGATACATAAGAACATAAGAATTGCTGCTGTTGGGTCAGCAGTCCACTCCCACGGCATCCCTTAGGTAAAAGACCAGTGCCCTAACTGAGTCTAGCGTTACCTGCGTATGTTCTGGTTTAGCAGGAACTTGTCTAACTTTGTCTTGAATCCCTGGAGGGTGTTTTCCCCTATAACAGCCTCCGGGTGAGCGTTCCAGTTTTCCACCACTCTCTGGATGAAGAAGAACTTTCTTCAGTTTTCCACCACTCTCTGGGTGAAGAAGAACTTCCTTACATTTATACGGAATCGATCCCCTTTTAACTTTAGAGAGTGTTGGCAGCTGCGCAAAGCATTCAGCGCACCAGCCGGTGCTAAAAAACGCTATTGCGGTTTTGTAAAAGGGGGTGGTGGTGGTGGTATATTTATTAACCCTCGGGCTCCTTTTCAAACTAGAAAAATGTCCAAAGGGGGAGGTGGGCATTTTTCTCTCCAAACCCTTCCAATTTGCTATTTTTGAAACCTGTTTTCTAGACAGATTTCTATGCTGTTTATCTGCAGTTCATCTAAATCTCAAGGGGGGCAGGTTAAAGGTGTGGTGTGGGCTAGGGTGGGCTTATAACTTGGACACTTTTCTTAAATAACCAAACATTTAAGAATACATCCAGGGCACAATTTGGACACTCAGGGCTATATTGTTTTAACAATGAATAAATGCCAAAAGGTTGCCTAAACTGACCACATGACCACTGGAAAGATGTAAGCATGAATGCCCAAACTCTACTAGTGGTCACTGACCCACTCCCAAAATATGAGAATGAAGCAATACATGCCTGCCTATATGACAGCTTCAAATGTTATGGCCAGGCCTATTAGAGCTAAAAGCAGGTCTCTGGAGTAGCCTGGTAGTCAGTAAAGTGGACTGAAGAGAATGGAACCCAGGCCCATATCCCACTCTAACTACTACACTTATGGTAGAAAGTGTGAGCCCATCAAAATCCACCCAAAACCTACTGTACTATCATATAGGTGACACCTGCAAGCAAAAGGGCTATTGCTGTGGCACTAGAAAAGGAGAAGAACGATCAAGATGATAAAAGGGACAGAACTTCTCTCCTATGAGGAAAAACTAAAGAGGTTGGGGCTCTTCAGCTTGGAAAAGAGACGGTTGAGGAGGTTTCGTCAGCAGGAGACCTGAAGTTATGATGCCGTTGTACAGAGCCATGGTGAGGCCTCACTTGGATTACTGTGTTCAGTTTTGGAGACCACACTACCGAAAGGACGTGCTGAGGATCGAGTCGGTTCAGCGAACGGCCACCAGGATGGTCTTGGGGCTCAAGGATCTCACGTATGAAGAAAGATTAAAAAAATTGCGGCTGTACTCACTTGAGGAAAGAAGAGAACGGGGAGATATGATTGAAACATATAAGTACATCACGGGACGCATCGAGTCAGAAGATGATATCTTCTGGCTCATGGGACCCTCGACCACCAGAGGGCATCCGCTGAAGATCAGGGGAGGGAAGTTTCATGGCGACTCCAGGAAGTACTTCTTCACCGAAAGAGTAGTGGATCATTGGAACAGACTCCCACTCCAGGTGATAAAGGCCAGCAGCGTGACGGATTTTAAGAGAAAATGGGATACTCACGTGGGATCTTTAAGGGAGTAAATTCAGGGGAGGGGATACTTGGAATGGGCAGACTTGGTGGGCTATAGCCCTTTTCTGCTGCTTTTTTCTATGTTTCTATGTTTCTATGAAGTCTACAAAATCCTGAATGATGTAGAAAGGGTACAAGTAGATTGATTTTTTTACTGCATCAAGATTTACAAAGACATGGGGACACTCGAAGTTACAGAGTAATATTTTTTAAACCAATAGGAGGAAATATTTTTTCACTCAGAATAGTTAAGCTCTAGAATGTGTTGCCAGATAATATGGTAAGAGCGGTTAATATAGCTGGTTTTAAAAAAGGTTTGGACAAGTTTGGAGGAAAAGTCCATAAATTGCTGTTGAGATAGACATGGGGGAAGCCACTGCTTGACCTGGATCAGTGGCTTGGAATGCTGCCACTATTTGGGTTTTTGCTGGGTACTTTTGAACTGGATTGGCCTCCGTGAAGACAGGATACTGGGTTAAATGAACCATTGGTCTGATCCAGTAAGGCTATTCTTATGTTCTTAATATAAGGGGGCTATAGTAACATAGTAGATGATGGCAGATAAAGACCCGAATGGTCCATCTAATCTCCCCCAACCTGATTCAATCTAAAAATTTGTTGGGGGGGGGGGTTCTTCTTCTTCTTAGCTATTTCTGGGCAAGAATCTAAAGCTCTGCCCGGTATTGTTCTTAGGTTCCAACTACTGAAGTCTCCGTCAAAACTCACTCCAGTCCTTCTACACCCTCCCATCCATTGAAGTCCTCCCTAGCCCATCCTCCACCAAATGGCCATATACAGACACAGACCGTGCAAGTCTGCCCAGTACTGGCCTTGGTTCTTCAATATTTACTATTATTTTCTGATTCTAAATCCTCTGTGTTCATCCCACGCTTTGTATCTGGAATCTTTTATGTAAAGTTCACTGCAGTGCCCCCTGAGGTGCCCCACTATCCTGATTGGATGTCTGTGTGGCCAATTTTTAAAAAAATGCTGTCCCCTCCTACATCCCAATCACTTATTTTGTGTGATTTTCTTTTGGAATGCACTGATAACAGGCACATCTGAGAAATGGCCATTTTCGAAAAAAAACAAGATAGACATTTTGCAGTTTTGAACATGGTTGTGTTTACTACTGATTTTTGTATGTATTATGTAAAACGTCCAATCTCGGATATGAATGTCATATCGAAAATGACTTGTTGCAATGTACAATCTAGACTTTCACTGGAAGAAGACTAATGTCATTCTGGAAGAAGGCTAACGTCAATCCACTCCACAAGAAAGGCTCAAAGACAGAAGCAGCAAACTACAGACCAGTGAGTCTCACATCAATAGTGAGCAAACTAATGGAAACTCTAATCAAACACCAATTAGATACGATCCTGAATGAAGAGAACCTATGGGATCCCCATCAATATGGATTTACTAAGAGGAGATCCTGCCAATCCAACCTGATCAGCTTCTTTGACTGGGTGACAGGGAAGCTAGATGTTGGAGAGTCCCTGGACATCGTATACCTGGACTTTAGCAAAGCATTCGATAGCGTACCTCACCGCAGGTTGCTAAGTAAGATGAGTTCTATAGGATTGGGCAACACATTGACAAAGTGGGTTGGGAACTGGCTTGGAGGTAGGGCTCAAAGGGTAATGGTGAACGGCACCCCCTCTGAAATGATGGAGGTGATCAGTGGAGTGCTCCAGGGCTCGGTCTTGGGCCCGATACTATTCAATATCTTTATGAGGGACTTGGCAGAAGGGCTCCGAGGTAAAATAACATTATTCGCCGATGACGCCTAACTAAGCAACGTAGTGGGCAAAAGCACAATGGATAAAAATTCAATGCCCGACAATATGATGCACAATCTACTCTTACTGGAGAACTGGTCTAAGACATGGCAGCTCAGCTTCAATGCCAAAAAATGCAAAGTTATGCACCTAGGTTGCCAAAAACCATGCAGGACTTATACCCTTAATGGCGAGATCCTAACAAGAACGGTAGCAGAACGAGACTTAGGGGTGATCATCAGTGAGGACATGAAGGCTGCCAATCAAGTGGAGCAAGCTTCATCCAAGGCAAGACAAATCATAGGTTGCATAAGCAGGGGTTTCGTCAGCCGTAAGCCTGAGGTCATTATGCCTTTGTATAGATCCATGGTGAGGCCCCCCCCCCCACTTGGAATACTGTGTGCAATTCTGGAGGCCGCATTACCGTAAGGATGTGCTGAGGCTGGAATCGGTCCAGAGAATGGCCACCCGAATGGTCTCAGGACTGAAGGATCTCCCGTACGAAGAACGGTTAGATAAATTACAGCTATACTCGCTTGAGGAGCGCAGAGAGAGGGGAGACATGATCGAGACGTTCAAGTATCTCACGGGCCGCATCGAAGCGGAGGAGGATATATTCTTTTTCAAGGGTCCCACGACAACAAGAGGGCATCCATGGAAAATCAGAGGCGGGAATGAAAGGCATAGAGAAGGTGGAGAGGGACAGATTCTTTAGACTAGCAGGGACAACTAAAACAAGAGGTCATTCGGAAAAACTGAGAGGAGACAGATTCATAACGAATGCAAGGAAGTTCTTCTTCACTCAGAGGGTGGTGGACACCTGGAACGCGCTTCCCGGAGAGGTGATAAGACAGAGTACAATTCTGGGGTTCAAAAAGGGACTGGATGACTTCCTGGAAGCGAAGGGGATTACAGGGTACAGATAGAGTTACCTTACAGGACATTGAGCGAATAGGGTATGGATATTTTAGGTTAGGTAGGGAACACTTCCAGGTCATGGACCTGGGGGGCCGCCGCGGGAGCGGACTGCCGGGCACGATGGACCCCTGGTCTGACCCAGCAGAGGCAATGCTTATGTTCTTATGGAAACTGCGCGGGGACACCAGGAAATTCTTTTTCACTGAAAGGGTGGTTGATCGCTGGAATGGTCTTCCACTTCAGGTGATTGAAGCCAGCAGCGTGCCTGATTTTAAGGCCAAATGGGATCGACACGTGGGATCTATTCACAGGGTAAAGGCAGGGGAGGGTCATTAGGGTGGGTGGGCCGTGGCCCTTATCTGCCGTCTATTTCTATGTTTCTATGTATATAAATTTATCGAAATTCAAAACCTAATATCAAGCTTGTACAATTCAAATTTGCCAACCCCAAGTAACCTTCCCCAAACAATCTATAGATTAACATTTCCTTTAAAGCCAATACTTTACCCCTTTCATTAAAAAAATTATCTTTTGACAGATCTATAACTGAAAGCGCTCCAAATGAGCAACAAGTTGAGCTGGCACTAATGAAAGTCTCTTCTGGGAAGACAATAAAGGATGGTCGAAAATATATCATGAAAGGCAGTGAAAAAGGTAACAGCCTCCTATTATTTAAAACCTTAAAAGTGAAGTTAATAAGGTTAACATGATCCATGCTTTGACTACCAGTCAGTTTAAGGCAGAGGTGTCAAAGTCTCTCCTCAATGGCCACAATCCAGTCGGGTTTTCAGGATTTCCCCAATGAATATGCATGAGATCTATTAGCATACAATGAAAGTGAATGCAAATAGATCTCATGCATATTCATTGGGGAAATCCTGAAAACCTGACTGGATTGCGGCCCTCGAAGAGGGACTTTGACATCCCTGGTTTAAGGCCTTCAGCACAGGGAAGATTTGATCATAATTATTCAAATTAGCAAGCTTTCATAATAAGTCAACATTGCTTGTTCTGAGGATGTGTCAGTCCTATAAGAACTTGATCAGACCAACGTTCCATTTAACCCAGTATTCTGCTTCCAACAGCAGCCAACTCAGTTCACTAGTAACTGGCAGAATCCCCAAGTAGCAGTATTCTATGCTACCAACTCCCAGGGATAGGCAATGACTTTCTCCAGGTCTACCTTTTAATGGTTTATTGACTTTACATCCAGAAATGTACTCAAACATTTTTTTTTAAACATCTAGGTTAAAGAAGAACACCAGATTCATCTGGTGTGATATAACATTAGCTGAGCTGATGTCACCGGTTGGTAATATTTATTGAATGATGGTGTGGGTAAAATGGGAGGGGGGGGGGCAGAGGGTGAGGGGAATATATGAGGTCTTGTCAAGGGTCTGTAGAATAAGGATTGACAAGTTTATAAGAGGAGGTAAGAAAGGGTTAATAGAGCTTGTAAGAAAGAAAAATGATTAGGGAGGTTTCTAAGGTGATGGGGTGGAGCAGTCACGTGATTGGTTGGATGTTGTGGCAGTTTGGAGTGAATTCTGTGAGGAAAGGGGAACAGTAGAGTAGTCTCTTCAGGAAAAGATTATCCCTCCCTCCCTCCCTCCCATTTGTGCTGGTGTTATGTTTTGTGTCAGTGTTGTGGGGTGGGGTGGGGGGTGTACATGTTATATATCGACTTGGGTGGGTTTGGTGGAGCTTATGGGGTTGGGGGGAGGTGGTCGCAGCTTTGGGTGGGACGGAAAATGGTGTTTGGCCCAGTTGTATCTGGGAGATGAGCAGTTAATAAATAAATAAATAAATGTAACACTCGTAGGCGATACCGCTGCGAGGGGAAGCATGGCCTTGCGTCACCGTGGGTCACGTTTGGGGGGAGGGGAGGGGAAGCATGGCCTTGCGTCACCGTGGGTCACGTTTGGGGGGAGGGGAGGGGAAGCATGGCCTTGCATCACCGTGGGTCATGTTTGGGGGAATGTTATAAATTTAAAGACTTAATGGGAGCTAGTTTCGACACCGAATAGCTCCCTGGGGGTGTGTGAAATATGCACACAGATTGTATTGTAAGTGGAGATAATATTCAGACACATAATAAAGCTGCGGCCAAATATTTATTCCAATAAAACTGAGTTGTGTGATTATTGATTGATGGTGATTAGCTTTCAATTGCAGGTGACGGGAATGCGAAGGCTAATGTTACAGTTTTTATCACATCTTCTAGCAATAAATTTCAGAGCTTAACTTTCCCCCTCCTTTACTAACGCATAGTGCGGGTTTTAGCACCAGCAGCGGTGGTAACTGCTCCGACGCTCATAGGAAGCTGCGGGCACTAAAACCCGCACTATGCGTTAGTAAAGGAGGGAGTTTGTGTTGAATGAAAAAAAACATGTTCGCCTCTTTGTTTGAAACATGCTACTATGTAAAGACATGGTATGTCCTCTGATCCTATGGTTTTCAACCCAGTCAGGTTTTCAGAATATCCATAATGAATATGCATAAGAGAGATTTGCATACCAAGAAGGCCAGTGCATGCACATTTCTCTCATAAATATTCATTACTCAAATTCTTAACACCAGCTATTAAATATTTAATACAAACAAGTATTATCTGAATCAATTCAATTTTAATCTTATCTCCCACAGTTCATTTCACTATCAGAATTACATTACATTGATGTCTTCTATCCCCGCCAATACCTTTCAGTTCTAGGCGGTTTCCCCATCACTCACACTCACTTCCCAACTTTCACACACACATACTACGGTCGTTGTGATTATTTTTATCCAAAACTGGATCTTGGTTAGTTCATTAGTAAGAGAGGCTTCAACCTGAAAGTTGCACAACAGTCTAGCACATGAAAATCATGGATTAATGAACTCACAAACTAACCAAGATCCAGTTTTGGATAAAAGTAATCACAACGACTGTAGTACATATGTGAAAGTTGGGAAGTGAGTGTGAGTGATGGGGATTAGGTTCACTGACTAAATTATTCTGATATTTATTAATAAATTAAGTATTGGTAAGTTGTAAAAGTACTGTAGTGAAATGACCTGTGGGAGATAAGATTAAAATTGAATTGATTCAGATAATACTTGTTTGTATTAAATATGTAATAGCTGGTTTTAAGAATTAGAGTTATCCAAAAGGCAGCTATTTAACTAACTGGAAACACCCCCCCCCCCCAAGCTTAGGCTTTAGATAAATTGTCATTATGGATATCCTGAAAACCTAATTGGCCAGAGGGTTCTAGAGAGTTGCGCGGGGACAGAAATCCCACCCGTCCCCACCCGTCCCCGCCAAAGTCCCACCCGTCCCCACCCGTCCCCGTGAGGAATCCCACCCGTCCCCACCCGTCCCCGTGAGGAATCCCCTCCGTCCCCACCCGTCCCCGCGAGGAATCCCCTCCGTCCCCACCCGTCCCCACGAGGAATCCCCTCCGTCCCCACCCGTCCATATAAACTTCAGAAATAGTTATTTCATTTAATTATGCTACTGAATTAAAGGCTCTGGTAGAAACCATTTACAAATAAGCAAAAAGACTTTATTAATTTGAAAATATTAATTGGGAAGAATACATACTTTGCAAATGGGTTTCTACCAGAGCCTCTAATGTTTATAAATTTTTATCAACACAACTAATATACTACTTTATCCTGAAGCAAAATAAAAAAAAAGAAATATAATTCTTTTCCTACCTTTGTTGCCTGGTTTCTGCTTTCCTCATGTTCTCATTCAATTCCTTCCATCCACTGTCTCTCTTCCTTCTGCATCTTCCATTTGCTCTGTTACTGTGCCTCTCCCTTTCTTCCCCCTTCCAAATTGGTCTGGCACCCATCTTCTTCTCTCCGCTCCCCCCATAGTCTGGCATCTGTCTTCTTCCCTGCCAGCGTCTTCTCCCTACTCTCTCTTCCCCATTTCCTTTCAGCGTCCTTCTCCCCCCATCTTCCCCATGTCCTGTCAGCGTCCTTCTCCCCCCTCTGTCTTCCACATGTGCTTTCAGTGTCCTTCTCCCCCCTCTGCTTCCCCATGTCCTTTCAGCGTCCTTCTCCCTCTCTGTCTTCCCCATGGCCTTTCAGCGTCCTTCTCCACCCCCCCCGTCTTCCCCATGTGCTTTCAGCATCCTTCTCCCCCCTCTGTCTTCCACAAGTGCTTTCAGAGTCCTTTCCCCCCCCCCCGCCCTTCCCATGGCCTTTCAGCGACATTCTCCACCCCTTTATCTTCCCCATGTCCTTTCAGCGTCCTTCTCCACCCCTTTGTCTTCCCCATGTGCTTTCAGCATCCTTCTCCCCCCTCTGTCTTCCACAAGTGCTTTCAGAGTCCTTCCCCCCCCCCGCCCTTCCCATGGCCTTTCAGCGTCCTTCTCCACCCCTTTGTATTCCCCCATGTGCTTTCAGCGTCCTTCTCCCTCCTCTGTCTTCAAGTGCTTTCAGCGTCCTTCTCCCCCCCCCTCCTTCTCTACCGCCCCGGGTGCAGCACAGCCGGCCAGGTCCCCTTACTTTTGTGGCACTTCCCCGATCGACTGACAACAGCCCCGGTCCGACAAACCTCCCTGCCCTTAACTGCGAATCTAAATTACCTTATTACAGCTGCTGTAAGAAAATAATTTAGATTCGCGGCTACAGGGCAGGGAGGATTGTCGGACCGGGGCTGTTGTCGGTCGGTCGGGGAAGTGCCACAAAAGTAAGGGGACCTGGCCGGCTGTGCTGCAACCGGGGCGGGGTGTGGCGGGGCGGACCGCCCCGTCCCTTGGTAGCCAATCGAACCGCGAGGCTACTCTCCTCCTTACCTGCACTGCCTACAGCACAGAGCCAAACGGAAGTCTTCCCGACTCAGTCGCGCGGCTCTTCTCTCTACCTTCTCTGCTTGCAGCACAGAGCCGAACGGAAGTCTTCCAGACGTCAGCGCTGACGTCGGAGGGAGGGAGGGCTTTAAGCTTTAAGCCCTCCCTCCCCTCCGACGTCAGTGCTGACGTCGGGAAGACTTCCGTTCGGCTCTGTGCTGCAAGCAGAGAAGGTAGAGAGAAGAGCCGCGCGACTGAGTACATCCAGCCCCGCAGGAACCCCGCGACCCTCGGAGGCGTCCCCACGGGATCCCCGCGACCCTAGGGGGCGTCCCCACAGGATCCCCGCGACCCTAGGGGCGTCCCCACGGGATCCCCGTGACCCAAAGGGGGAACCCGCGGGATGCCCGCTGGTCCCGCGGGATTCCCGTCGTCCCCGTTCCCGTGCAGCTCTTTAGAGGGTTCCTGAGGACTGGTTAGAAAACCGATGCCCTAATCTTTGTACGAGTAAACAATCAATTTGCATATACTCATTCTACTCCTTTTATCATTTCCGTCACCCTTCTCTCTACCTTTTCTAATTCCGCTATATCTTTTTTGAGAAACGGCAACTAGAACTGCACACAGTATTCAAATTGCGGCCGTACCATAGAGCGATACAAAGGCATTATGAGTTCTTAATTTGTATTCATATTGACCTTCTTGTTTGATAAACAGATATGTTTTACTTTGCATTTATCTATCTATTACTTTTTTGACATTTTGATTTTGTAAATGTTTATATAGTCATATAATTGTTCTGAACTGAAAAATATTTGCATTTTAATTGTTTTTATTGTTTTTAGACTCCTGATGCAGGTCTTAGGGTCAAAACACAAATCATGTTGAGTCACTGTTCATTTACCCCCCTTTTACAAAACCGTAGCATGGTTTTTAGCGTCGGCCACGGCAGTAACAGCTATGATGCTCATAGATTTCCTATGAGTGTCAAAGCTGTTACCACTGCAGCCAGCACTAATCTAATCTAATCTAATCTAATCTAAACCTTAAATTTATATACCGCATCATCTCCATGAGAATGGAGTTCGACACGGTTTACAAGAACTTAAAATAGTAGGTAGAGAGGAAGAAAAAGGATTACATGAACTTATGTGAAGAGGGGGGGGGGAAAAGGGGGGGAAGGATAGAGTTACAATTTGCTGAAAAGCCAGGTTTTCAGTTGTTTGCGGAATAACTGAAGGGAGCTCAGGTTCCGCAGCGGGGTGGTGAGGTCGTTCCAAAGACCTGTGATTTTGAAGAGAAGGGATTTACCCAGTTTGCCTGAATAGTGGATGCCGCGTGGAGAGGGGAAGGCTAGTTTATGCCTCTGGGCAGTTCTGGAGGAGTCGGGACTGGAGGAGTTGAAAGACAGTGGGATAAGAGGAGGGAGGATGCCATGAATGATCTTAAAAGCCAGGCAGGAACATTTGAAATGGATTCTGGGGATTATTGGGAGCCAGTGAAGTTTGGCAAGGAGTGGGGAGGCATGGTCAGATTTGCGTTTTGAGAAGATCAGTTTGGCTGCAGTATTCTGGATTAGCTGGAGTCTTAGGTTTTGTAAAAGGGGGGATTAATAAATTCATCCAATGAAACACCATAGACTGCTTTGTTTCTTTGTCTCCTCCAATGTTGCTGTTACTCGAAAAGGATGTACTATTTATTTATGTATATGGATTTATATCCCATCCTCCCAGAAAAGCTCAGAACAGGTTACAAGTTTACATGCCGTACATAATAAAATATAACAGGGTATAGTAATGGAGAGCAGTGTTCTTCAACTGCCGGTCCATGGACCGGTGCCGATCCGCAGAAATTTTCTGCCGGTCCACAGAGCCGGCACATCCATCAGGCCCAAGACAGCGTTCTTCAGCCGCCGGTCCACAGAGCGATCAACACGGCATCTTCGGGCCGGCTCCCTGAGTGCTGCAGCGCACAAAGCCGTGGGAAAAGGCTACTACGCGCGTCCTGCGCCTGAACCGGAAGCCTTCTCTCTGATGTTGCAACATCAGAGGGAAGGCTTCCAGATGAGGCGCGGGACACGCGCGAGGGACCGCTGCCCACAGCTTTGTGTAATGCAGCACTCAGGGAGCTGGCCTGAAGATGCCGCGTTGATCGCACCGTGGACTGGCCCAAAGATAACACCGGGGGGCAGACCAGAAGGTAAGGTGGGAAAAAGACAACGGTAGGGGAAATGTTTTTATTTAGTGATTGATTTGTCTGTTCAGGATTTTATTTAGTGATTGATTTGTCTGGGTTTTTTCTTTTTAATTTAGTGATTGATTTGTCTGTTCAGGAAGAAATGCATTTGTTTCTTTTCCTCTGGGGTTGTACTGCTTGCAGAGTCTTGCATCTTAGGGTTTGTTTGTAAAATATTAGTACTTTTAGTTTTTGGTCCTGCATTTGCACGGGGTTATCTGTTTTCTGGTAGGAATGAATGTTGAAAAGCATACAATGTGCTATATGTATAGGGGAGATAAGTAAGGAGAGATATGGGGGGGCTTCAGAGTGAATGCACTTGTAAGTCAGCAAGAGTAGTTTAAACTGTATTCGGAAATGGATGGGGGAGCTCGTCAGCCTGGCTTGCTGTGTCGCTGTCCCTGTCCCTCCCCCATTCCTGCAAGCTCCATCCTCATCTGCACAAGCCTCAAATACTTAAAAAATCATAAGTGTCCAAGGCTTGTGTGATTAAGGCAGAGCTTAGAGGAATGGGGGAGGGACAGGGACAAAACTCATGGGGACAGGAGGGGGGAAATTGAGTTCCTGCGGGGATGGGGACCAGTTTGTCCCCACGTCATGCTCTATTGGCAAGTTTCACGTCAGTTACTTTCTTCCAGTTCTGAAGAGCTCACAACCAATGTGCCCTTTCATTCTGCTCACACAACCAGTAGAGACTGCTAAGCAAAGCAAGCCAGGCTGACGAGCCATTATTCACCGTGTTCGCTGTGCAGCATATGAATGCAGAGGAAAACTGAAGGCGAGATCTAATAGTACTTAACTGAATTTAGGATCGTTGTTTTGCCTCTTCGGAGGCCTTTTCTCTAATCATTTATATTTCTCATCTCTCACGCTTTCTGGAGCTCCTGAAAATGCCTCTCCAGGTTAGCCAGTTCATTATCCACCAGAAAGTGCAAAATAAATCCCCCCGTTACAATGTGGGTTTTTGTGGTTGTTTTTGCATTTATACATTGGTTATGCTGTTGCCTTGGGTAACCGTCGTTAGATGTTTGAATTTGCAGCTAAAAAGCACATTTTAACAAAAAGTGCTACAGTATGTGCCTCATTTCTGCAAAAACACAGCCTTGCTCGGAGACTGACGCACATATTTCACTGGTAGTACATTCTGGAAGGCTAGGAGGAAAGACGGCTCTTCGAAGCCTGGGTAAAAAATAGGTGAAAAAGTCCATACGAGGCAGCCTGTTATTAAGAAGCTTTTAATTTTTATCTGTGACAGATATACAAATATAGCCACAGTATTAATGGTGCAAATGAATGACTTGACACAGCCATGTTTTGGCAAAAACAGATGTCTGCATCAGGAGTTTCCAAAGCAGTAATGATGCTGCACTGAGAAATGTGTCAATTCAAATGGCAGAATATGAAAAGCACTGGACGAAATAGGTCCTCCATGTACATATCTAATTTTTTGATACAGTGGATATATTTGTGTTATCTGTCACATTAAAATTAAAAGCTTCTTAATAATAGACTGCTTTGATTGGACTTTTTCACCTTACTGTTTGTTTTCTCTATTTTGATCCCTGTGGGATCTCCATCCTTCTCCATTTATTCTACTAAAAAAAGACGTGTTCTTTCCCCATTATGATGTCGTCAGTTCAGTTAAATGAATATTTCACGGACAGCTTTCTTTTATCCTGAATGAAATTACTTATTTTCTGTCATACACGTGGAGAACCATTTTTGATAGGATGTCTTAAGTCCGACTATGGATGTTTCCCATGGAGAAATGGTCATTTTCAAACAGAATGCCCAAATAACGTTGGGTTTTTTTTTTCAAAAATCCCTTACTTAGACCTCTTGGCTGCCAAAACATCTAGGCTACCAGGACATTTAATATTATTCACCATTTTCAACCACAAAAACATCCAAGTTAGAAATGCCCAAGTTAGATATGTCCAAATCAGCACCAGTTGGACGTGAGCGGGGCCAGAATTGTAATGGATTGGCCCCATAGACATCCCAATAGAGCAGTGAGGCACTTTAGAGAGCACTGCTGTGAATGTCACATAAAGGGTCCCAGATATAAATAATAATAATATTAATAACAATTTATATACTGCAGGACCGTGAAGTTCTATGAGGTTTACAATGATTAAAGATGTTACAGATTGAGTGGAATAAACAAAGTTCAGAATTAGTGATTAACAGTTCTAGAGATCATTTGTTGAGGACTAAGATTGTATAGGTTGGTTTCCTAAGTATTTCAGGAACAGATGTGTTTTTAGGCGTTTCCTGAATTCCCTATAAGTAGTAGGCACCAGCAGTTGTTCTAGATCTTTACCCCATAGTGCTGCTTGATGTGAGAAAAGATGTTGGTGATGACTTTTAAAATGTACAACCTCTAACCGGTAGAGAAACAAAGTTCGGATGTGAGCTTCGCCTGTGTCTGTTGGTTGTGAAAGAGAAAATGTCTGTTATATATTTAGGGGCTAAGCCGTAAAGTACCTTGAAGCAAAAACAACCAAATTTGAATTTCACACGTGCCTCCATCGGCAGCCAGTGTAGAAGTCGATAGGAAGGTGTTACATGATCAAACTTCTTCAGTCCACAAAGTAGTTTAACCGCTGCATTTTGTACCAGTTGCAATCGCTGCATATTCTTCTGGGGGAGTGCCAAGTAGGCGATGTTTCAATAATCGAGTTAACTCAGTATAAGGTATTGTACCAGAATTCTAAATGATGAGACATCGAAGTAAGCTCTGATGGACTGAAGCTTCCAGAGGGTGAGAAAGATTTTTCTAATCAAGGAGTCTACCTGTTCTTTCATGGTTAGGCTCTGGTCCACTGTTACTCTCAATACCTTCATAGTGGGTTGAATGGGATAACTAAGGTTACTGATGCACATTGATGCTTTAGTGTCAAGTGGGTGTGGCGATGCTATGAAAAATTTTGTTTTCTCTGAGTTTAGTTTTAGTCTGAATTCAGCCATCCATTGCTCCATCCGATTTAGTACTTCTGTTGCTTTGGGGGTAACTTCTCAGACAGAGTTAGTGAATGGGATAATTATCGTAAAGTCATCAGGTAGCTAAATAGTTTTATCCCCAGCTGGGACAATTGTGCACCCAATGAGGACATGTAAACATTGAAGAGCAAAGGGGATAATGGTGATCCTTGTGGCATGCCAGATGGATTGCTCCATGTATCAGAGAGATCGTAATTAAAATGGACTTGGTAGGTGCATGATATAAGGAAACCTCAAAACCAGTTTAATACCTCCCCTCTGATTCCAATTGTGTCTAGGCATTGTAACAGTTTCCCATGGTCCACCAAGTCAAAGGCAGAGCTCATGTCAAATTGCATGATCAGGGCGTTGAGGCCCTTACTAAACAAGTAATGCAGATTGTCCAGGATAGCCGCAATTACTGTCTCAGTGCTAAACAGAGGCCTAAAACCAGATTGAGTTTCATGCAGAACTGGTCGAGATATTCCATTAGTTGGGTGTATACCAATCCTTCCATGATTTTTACCATAAATGGAATGGATGCTACTGGTCTATAGTTGATTACTGATGTTGATGATTCTTTATGATTTTTTAGGATTGGGCTTATTATAATATGACCATTATTAGTGAGGAATTTTCCATTGTTTAGGTTATTGGTTAGATAATTCAATAGAGATAATTTAAAGTCTAATGGAGCTTCTTTCATAATTTCTGGGGGACATTAGTCCAGGACACAGTATGATTTAGAATATTTGTTATATAACTTGATGTAGTTATTCCATTCTAAATTGTGGAAGGAACTCCAAATCATGTCCACTGGTATTTCATTTCTATGTATATCAGTTGATTGATGTTCGTATGCGACAATTGTAGAGTAGTTATTTCTTAGGTTTTTAATTTTTGAATCGAAATGTTGTGCTAGATCATTTGCTGAGCATAGCTTGGTATTATGCATGGGTTGAGTGTAACGTGTGGTGTCAAATAAATTTATAACTATGTTGAACAGTTCTTTTGTATTAGCTCCTTTGAGCTAGTATTAGATGAGCTAATTTTGGATGAGTAAAAAGTTTTACGTTTTTCTTTTATCTGTTGTTTGTAGAGTTTTATGTTAGATCTCCAGTTGTTCCGGTCTGACAGTTTTCCCGTTTTTTTCCAGATTCTTTCTAATCATCTTACTGATTGTTTCATTGTTAGGAGTTCGATGTCAAACCATTTGTTGTATTTATTTGAGCAGCTTTTACTATTTTGTTTAGGGGCAATTTTATCTAAAATGGATGTGCTAGTTTTCATCCAGTGATCATAGAAATCAACTCCTTCTATCTTCGCTTGTAGATCATATTATGACCAATATTCCTCTGGGTTGATAATAATAATAATAATAACTTTATTTTTGTATACCGCAATACCACAAAACAGTTCAGAGCAGTTTACAGGAGAGGAGACTGTACATATGCAGCGAGGATACAGAGAGTTAGTTATCAAGTGTATAGTATAACCAGTAGCAATTACAAAATGATCCAATAACAGTTACAAGGGGGTGCAGAAAGGAGAAAGGAAAGACCAGGGGAGATGAGGTAAAAAGGTTAGAAGGGAGAGGAAGGGAAGGAAGGGAGGCGGGGTCGAGATTAGTAGTTTGGTTGGGAGGGAGGAAGTTAGAGGAATTGGCCCCTTGTAAGGTGTTCTCTTTTTGTCCGTGGTTGTGTCTTAGATTTTAGCTGAGTCCAGATTAGATTGAAATAATAAGTGAAATGGTCAGAGCAGATATCGTGACACCAAGTACCGTCCAAAAGAGAGATGGAAGGGTCTAAGATCTTCTTTGTGGACATCGCTACCACATCTAAATGATGGCCTTTTTCATGTGTTTGAGTGGGTAAAGGGAGATTGTAATTGAGTAAAGAAAGAAAGTTTTTAAAGTCTTTCACTTCTGGATTGTCTATTTCATCCAGATGTAAGTTTATGTCTCCTGCAATTAAATTATGTGATGAAGTGATTGAGTTATGTAGGACATAAGAACATTTGCAAAAGTCCTCTCTAGCTTTTGGCCAGCTTTTCGGCGGAACATAGAATAATATACAAGAAAGGGAATCTTCTAGTTCCTTATTGCAAATTTTATAGGCTAATATTTCTAATTGATTGGTCATTTTGGAATCCAATAGTTCAACTACAAATCCTTCCTTAGAAACAATTGCTAATCCTCTCTCTCTTCTTCCATCATGATTTAGCATGTGAATTTTAAAATTATCTGGTAAAAGATCATTTATTATTGGGTCATCTTCAGACAGTAGCCACGTTTCCGTTAGGAAAAGACAGGCTATTTGCTTGTTGATGATCCAATCTTTAATTAAAAATGCTTTGTTCCTAACAGATCTGGTGTTAAGATATGCACAGGGAACGGAAGTGGATGTGACAGGTTTGGTAGATGTAGTGGTTCTGATAGGTTTTACTTCTCGTTTCCTTTTATTTTTTAGGGTACGTTGATGTCTTTCGTTGCTCGAGATTACCTTGATATTGTTTGCTCTGTCTTCCTGTTGGTTAATTATAAGCCTGATGGGTAGATCAGGATAATGGGCTGAGTGTAGCTGAGCAGAAGGTAGGAAAAGCCTCAGAACCCCGTTAGGGAAGAACCCTTCTCTAACTAGAGAGGGTAAGTAACTTCATCATCATCAAAACCTCCTTCACTTGAATGTCAGTATTAATGCAAAATCAACAGATTTTTTTTTTCATTCACAATTTGCTGTTAGTCACAAAACACAGTCCCACAATTAGTTAAACTTATCTCAAGCGTGTTGGGGCAATGGCTCCCGCCCAAACCGCCAATGGCCAAGCATTTCACTTCGCGGCTGCCTCAGTGAAAGGGAAGGTGAAGCTTTTACTTCGGTACTATCGTGCTCACAACACCCACGCCCTGCAATATGTCTGAAAAAATTCGTTTCAAAAATCAGCACTTGAACGGTTTGGCAATTAAAACATCCAAGTGCCGGTTTATGTCATTTTCAGACGTTTTTGTCTTTTGAAAATGAGCCCCATAATTACAAAGCCCACCTTTGCTCAAATTTTCTAAGTGAAAGTACCCATGAAGTTTCACTTTGAAATTTGCTTAAAGAAATAGTAACTACAGGGACCTGCAGTTGTTTTTTGCAAATCCTTTATCCAACCAAAGCTTTGTGAGTAGTTTTTTCCTCAACCCAACCCCGCCCTGGGAACACCTCCACTACAATACACCTGAACGTTTGTAAGAACATAAGATTTGCCGCTGCTGGGTCAGACCAGTGGTCCATCGTGCCCAGCAGTCTGCTCCCGCGGTGGCCCCCAGGTCAAAGACCAGTGCCGTGAGACCAGCCCTACGTGCATACGTTCCAGTTCAACAGGAAATCATCCAACTTTGTCTTAAATCCCTGGAAGGTGTTTTCCCCTATAACAGCCTCCGGAAGAGCGTTCCAGTTTTCCACCTCTCTCTGGATGAAGAAGAACTTCCTTATGTTTGTACGGAATCTATCCTCTTTTAACAAAGCCCATGCTTATATAGGGTGGGTAATTTTCAGCTAGGCACTTTTTACCTGTGGAAATCTCTTTGAAATATTGCCTCCATAATCTCCTGTTTTACGGTGGTAGACAGATAGCTGGACAATTACAGCAGACAGAGAGTGCTTTGGAGCTCTCCAAATATACTTAACCACACCTTTAGGTTTATTTTCTGATCTCTTTCCATGAACTCATTATAGAAAAAAAATGAGCATTATTAAGTGTCCAGTACAAGGCCAGGGAGAAGTAATTTCACTTCATCTGAGATGATAGAGTGTTCCATCTACTGCACTACATTTTGAATTAACAGGATAAGAAAAAATTGTCATCATGGCAACACGTTTCACACCCACTAAGGCTGGCAGTCGATCTTCCAGAAGACACCATCAAGGATATTGTTATGAATGACCAAACCTGTTCTATGTGGTGGAAAATGTAGAACAAAGAGAAAAAAAATGACAAATAAACAACTGTGAAATGTAAAATGACAGCAACAGTCTCCACAGAGCAGCTGCTCACGCAGAGCCAGCTAGAATAGTACATAGTAACATAACATAGTAACATAGTAGATAACGGCAGATAAAGACCCGAATGGTCCATCCAGTCTGCCCAACCTGATTCAATTTAAATTTTTTTCTTCTTAGCTATTTTACATGAGGTGAGTCTCTTTCATATGAAAGGAAGCTGAAGAATGAGAGGGCATAGGATGAAGTTAAGAGGTGATAGGCTCAGGAGTAATCTACTTTTATACAGAAAGGGTGATAGATTTGTGGAATCAGTGGCATAGTAAGAGAGGGTGCGGACCGCCACGGGTGCCAAGTCGGTGGCACAATCACCTCTCCACCCTGCCCTGCCACACAACGCCACCCTCACGCCATCCCTCCCCCCACTCCGTACCTCCAAATTATCTTCGCTAGTGCAAGCAACTTCTGCATGTTGCTCCAGCCAGCCTGGTTCCCCTCTAAATCATTTCCAGGTCACGGGGTCAGGAAGTGATGTCAGAGGGAAATCCAATGCTGACGCGTAGAGCATGCTTGCAGAAGCCACTTGCGCTGGTGAAGATTAAGAGGTACGGGGGAGGGAGAGCACAAGTGTGGAATGGGGAGTGGGAAGGAGCGACGGGGATCTGGAATGAGTAGGGGCATAGGTAGTGCAGGGAAGGTGTCATCGCCCTGGGCACCTCCTTCCCTTTCTATGCCACTGTGTGGAATAGTCTCCCAGTAGAGGTGGTGGAGGTAAAGACTGTGTCTGAATTCAAGCATGGGACAGGAACGTGGGATCTCTTAGAGAGAGGAGAAGACAGTGGGTGCTGTGGATGGGCAGCCTGGATGGGCCATTTGGCCTTTTTCTACCATCATGTTTCCATATTTCTATTCATGTCAACTTCTTCTTTATTATGTACAAATGGGATTATCATAGTAAAGATCTAAATCAAATCTTAAAACATTGGGGGTAAATATTCAGCTGGCAATTGGTAGCAGTCAGCATTTATTTTTTGGCAACCACTAGCATTATTTATTTATTTTAAAAATTTCTATTCCGCCTATCAACTAGGCGGATTACAAATGAACATGCATTATCCCAAGATAGTCAATGCCAGTTACCAACATTGCAAATCTGGTCATACACAGCCAGCTAACACTTATGCAATTAAGTGCAGTGTTCAGCACTTAACCACATAAAGTGAACCGCATAAGGTAGAACTGTGTTTATGCAGTCCTATTTATGCCATTACATTGTGCAGTTAAGCCAGAGTTGTCCAATGTCAATTCTCGAGATCTGCAATTCAGTCAGTTTTTCAGGATTTCCCCAATGAATCTGCACGAGGTCTACTGTATCTGCATGCACTGCTTCCATTATATGCAAATAGATCTCATGCAGATTTATTGGGGAAATTCTGAAAACCTGACCTGACCAGGGCCGAGGTTGGACACCCCTGAGTTAAGTGCTGAATATTAGCACTTAACTGCATAAGTACCAATTATGCCCCTGAACCACCCACAAATCAGTGGCGTAGGCAATGAGGGGCCTGGGCCTCCCTTATATGGGTTCATGTCCAGTGGCGTACCAAGGGGGGGCGGGGAGGGGCAATCTGCCCCGGGTGCAGCCTTAGGGGGGTGCACAGCCAGACAGATCCGGAAAATTCCTGGGCTGCGACGGCACTCAGCGGCATCGGCGCCCCCCCCTCCGCAACGGCACTCAGCGGCATCGGCGCCCCCCCTGCCCCGTGACAGCACTCAAGTTCGGCTTCCTTCTCCCAGCATCAGCATAACTTCAGATCGGCAACAGGTACTCAGTCAAAAGCTTCCCCTGACTCAGCTTTCTGTTTCCGCCCAGGCAGTTCAGTCAGGGGAAGCTTTTGACTGAGCACCTGTTGCCGATCTGAAGTTCTGCTGATGCCGGGAGAAGGAGGCCGAACTTGAGTCCTGTAGCGGGGCAGGGGGGGCGCCAATGCCACTCAGTGCCATCGCGGAGGGGAGGGGTGCCGATGCCGCTCAGTGCCGTCGTAGAGGGGGGGTGCCAATGCCACTCAGTGCCGTTGCGGGGGGGGGGGCTTGCCGATCTTGTTGCTAAAATCGGAAAGGTGAGGGAGAAAGATGGGCCTGTGGTGGATGGAGAGATTGAGAGAAGGGGACAGATGATGGAAGTGGGGGAAAGAGAGAGAAGAGGCAGATGATGGAAGTGGAGAGAAGGGGGAGAGAGAAAAGGGCAGATGATGGAAGTGGGGGGGAAAGAGAGAGAAGGGGCAGATGATGGAAGTGGGGAGAGAGAAGAGGGCAGATGATGGAAGTGGGGAAAAGAGAGAAGGGGCAGATGATGGAAATGGAGAGAAGGGAGAGAGAGGGCAGAGGATGGAAGGAGGGGATAAATGAAAGGAGGGCACATGATGGGGGAAAAGGATTGAGTTAGGGAAATGCTGGAGGCGGTGAGGGAAAGAGGTGGCGAGCTGTAGGTAGACAGTAAAAAAGGAAATTGATGAGAGAGTAGTAAGAACATAATCTAGATGGATGCAGAAAATAAATTATAAAGGAAAATGAGGGAAGAAAGGGATTGCAGAAGAGAGGTGTGGGAGAGGGAAGGAGAGGAGAGAGATGCCAGACCAATGGAGGTTAAAGGAGAGATGGAAGGGGGAGGCATACAGTTTCTGGAAGGGGCACAGAAGGAGAGAAGATGCCATATAGGGGCAGAGAGATGGCAGACAGTGGATGGAAGGAAGAGAGTAACAAGAAGATGAGGAAAGCAGAAACCAGACAAGACAAAGGTAGAACAAAAATTTTCTATTTATTTGTTGCTTTAGGAGACATGTGTCACTGTTTCTGTGGTGTTGCATTGTATGCAGAGTCCAGCTTCTTGCTGGTTCAATTTAACCTTTATTTATGTATTTCTATTTTATCCCCCCTTTTACAAAACTGTGGAGCGTTTTTTAGCACCAGCCGTGGTGATAGCAGCTCTGATGCTCAGAATTCTATGAGCGTCAGAGTTGTTACCACCGTGGCTAAAATCCACACTACAGTTTTGTAAAAGAGGGAGGGGTTAGATTGTGATGACATATTCCATACTAGGCAAAGGTGTTTTCTGTGTTCTGTGTGTTCAAAAGACATGGTTTTCTGTTAGGATTGACGGTGTAGGATTGATCTGTACTAGTCTGGCTTGTTTAGTTTTACAGTGGGTGTATTGATGTTGTACTGCTTTTCCTAGGTACTCATGCGTGACGTGTGGCTTGTTACTAAAAAATCATGTTTTTCGTACAGATGGGGGGGGGTGCCAAAAAATGATGGGCCCTGGGTGTCATATATGCTAGGTACACCCTGTTCATGTCCCTCCTAAGATTGAGGCACAGTCTACTGCTTTGAGTGGCAGGGGTTCCAAAGCCCTACCAGCAGAAGTCTTCCTCCTCACAAAGCTAGGCAGCTGCATGAACAGGGGAAGGGCCTCCCTTGCACATGCTCAGTTTCACAATAAAACAAGCATGTGCACAGGTTGGGGGTGAGAGGTCCACCAGTGCGGTAGCCCAGGAAAAGTGATGCCAACTGCCTGACTTCACTGGTGTATCCTGGAAACCCCCCCAGCTCAGGATGTGAGTGAAGATGCGGGTGTGGGGTAAAATTTTCAACCCCCCAACTTTGGGCATTAGCCAGTTAGCCAGTTAGCTTAGGCATTAGCCAGTTAGCTTAGGTGCTAACTCCAGATATCCAACATCACTAACTGGTTAAGTGTCACTGAATATTCATGGTTTAACCCAGACAAGTGATTTAAACAGTCAGAAGCTTCTCTTTGCTGTTCAAATTCCTTTGAATATCAACCTCATACTTCTCTGAAAGAAACCTATGGCCCACTTACCTTCATTATTGGCTTTGGGGGACAGAGTATGGGTGTGACCTATGGACAGATACTGAAGAAGATACTGGACTAATCGATTATAACAATGTCTCTATTTTTTTTCTTTTCTTTTATCTATTATAGCTTATTACAAATTGTCGAGAGGGTCCTCCGACAGGCATTAATCATGTGAATAACACACTTGGAAATTTGGAAAGAATATCTGGTCTGTGCATCTCTGAAATACATGTGTAGAACTGTATATATCTAATGCATGGAAAAGAATATATTTCACAGCATCAACAAAAAAAAAAGAGAGAGAAAGAGGCAATGCCTTTCAGTTAGGGTTTGCTCCACACAGATAATGGAGCACCAGTTTCACTGAGTGAAAAGTGAGATAAGAGAAATGGCATCAAGATTGATGAAACAGCTCAGACAGCAGCCCAGCCGCTTATCGGAAGCAAACCCTCAGCACAGTCTTCAAAACGGCTCTCCTGGGAAAGATCCTGTTGGGTTTCTTGTTGGATAAAGGAGGGTCATCAGCACAAAATGAGAAGACGCAATATGTCTGCCATTTCTCTATCCAATTGCTTTCGCTCATAAGAATGCTTTTTTCTCCTATTTTTCTTTCAAATGATTTTTTTTTTTTAAAGCGACAGGCTCCCTGTGCTTTGGCATTTATAGTGAGTGTGTTGCTTCCAAACAGAGCATTAAGCATCAACTCCTAAGCCATCTTATAAATAATGTTGCAGCAGAACAGTTATTACATTTTACCTTCTAGATGTTACATTCGGCCCGGTCCCAGCCATTTTCCTTTCAAACGACATACACAGTCATGAATCATTGCCAACAAAGTTCAGTTTTCATTGAGAATGTGCAGGAAGCATTCAGAGCTCCTGGTAACAGGTAATTATTTTGGATCGGAGGCAACTGAGGGTTAAGTGACTTGCCCAGAGTCAAATGATGCTGCAGTGAGAATCAACCCTGGTTCTCGGGTGCACTAACCACCAAGCTATTCCTTCACTCTATGGCTTCTTGGCATACAGATACAATTATAAAATTTGTGCTGACCATGTAGCATTATATAAGTAAATATCCCAGTCACTCCTCCAACAGACCATCCCGATATCTGACTATTCTGATCTAACAGTCATGTTATCGGGATGGTCTGTTGAAACTGAAAAAGGGGGACTTAATCTTGAAAAAGCCTCACGGCGAAACATGTCAATATGACAGGTCCCTGACCCGATCCTATCAAGGAAACAACTCTTTTAAGATAAGTTATTTCTTTGAAATTATTTATGAGAGCATCATGCACTGTATATAAAATAAGATAAAAACAAGACAAAAAAATATATTAAAAAAACGTTTAAAGCTTTGAGTGAGTGGGCGAATGAAGAAGCCACAGCCATAGCCACTAAGACTTCTGTATCGCCATAAAATTGGGCGAACAAATGGCATGTCTGAAGCCCCCCAAAAAACGATAAAAATTCGATGAGACAGTTAATAAATTGCCCTTTGACACGGACCATGTAGCATTGGCACACTCAATATTCAATAGCAGCCAGGAACCAATATTTCTTTTAGACACTGGCCGTAGCATTTGAAAAAAATACACATGATCAGAATCACTATGTGCTAACATTTATACATTGAATACACATGTAAATGATTAGATTACTGTCATCTACTCATGCATGTGGGTTCACACAAGCATTAATGTTGAAAATTCACCTAAGCACTATTCTATAAACATGCACATACAGTATCTTACAGGTGGGCATAGAGATGGGCAGAGTTTGGGTAGATTTTACACTTATGTAATAATACCAAATACTATAAGTTATGTGCTGTTATTTAGGCATGGCAAAACTAAACTGGCATACCATGCATATACCTGATTATGTTAGCATTCTTTAAAGGAATGTAGACTCCCATTTTCCTATGTGTATTTTCTGTGCTCTCACTTCCTTTTCTTTGTGTGGTCTTTTGGTACTCTGGAGCTATACAGGCTGAAAGAGTTTTAAAACTCATTTCACTCTCCCTCATAGAAATACAGTGCTGCCTGTCCCCGAGACTCCTATCTTGATCTTAGGATGATTTCTGTATTTTATACTGCTTCATCCATTTAGAATCACCTTCTTTGAAAAGAGAAGAAAAATCTGTGCTGTGCTCTGCTTTGTTTCTCTTTCCTATTGAGCTGCTAATGACATCATCAGTCACGGGATTAGAGAGAAGGGAGACAGGGATAAGCTTGTTTCAACTTGATTGGTAAAGTCCCTCATGCTTCTGTCATCTCCCTCTCCCAAAGCGGCTCTAGTTTGTCTGTTCCTCCCTCCCCTCCTCCACCCCCCCCCACCCCGGCCCTAAAGGCACAGTTTACCCATTACAAATGAATGGCAACGTAAAAACTAGAGCACAGTGGGCCAAGGATGGATCAGAAAAAGACAGAGACTCTTGAATGAAGGAAGCAGTATTTATTAAAAGACCTGACACTTTTAAAAGGCTCATGCTCTCATGTGGTCTTGTGTTTTGAGTTGTTTTGACATATACGTGAAAAACAGTTCACCATTAATACACTAATTTCATCTCCTTACTTCCAGGAAGGAAAAGACTTCAAGTGCTTACAGGCGTTGGGCTATTAGATATTTCATGCCCAAGCTCCTCTCAGTTGAGCCATCATTAGTCAGAAAAACCTTCCTGTAAATCTTCTATATTTTACAGATAAATTTTCCAAGTGTCCAGTGTCCAACAATTTCTAAGTTCATATGAAAACCAGCAGGAACTTAAGTTGGGGGGGGGGGGGGTGTCAAATGCTGAATAGAACTTCCCTGTTTCACTTTGTCAGGGGCAGGCACCCTGCTGAAGATCTGACGGCTTCCTCTAGTTAAGCATTATATAATGTCACCAGATTTATGAACAATTCTGCTGAGTTATACCAGATGCCTTTTCAGCTGCCAGTTAACAGGAAGGTTTGGCTGACTAATGATGGCTCAACTGAGAGGAACTTTGGCATGAAATATCTAATAGCCAACTCCTGTGAACACTTGAAATCTTTTCCTTCCTGCATGTAAGGAGGTGAAATTAAGAATATCAATTTTGAACTGGGTTTTTTTTTTTTAGATCAAGGACTTTTAATGGTTTATCTGTGTCGCTTTGAATAAATGTAACTGTTGGGTGGTACTGGCATCTCTCTTACCTCTTTTTTTTTTTGGTACTGTTTCATTTCTGAGGCCAGCCCCCTTCTGTTCTCCTTTTTAAGTTGCATTTTGACATTCTATACATGAGACCATCATATGACCCCTGACCCAAGCATTCCACTGAAACAAGCTATGTTGGGTCTTTTAATGGGTGTGGATGGGACTTAATAATAATAATAATAATAACTTTATTTTTCTATACCGCCTAAATCTTGCGACTTCTAAGCAGTTTACAATCAAGAGTGCTGGACATTCAACGAAATACAATAAGTAGATATTCAGAGGAAATACAGAGATCAGAGACCTCAGGAGGCAATAGTATAGAAATACAATTTGCTGAGTGAAAATGTAATATGTACATTTTAGTAGGTAATGTCCGACAGGACCTGTTGGGGATAAATAGCAACGTAAAGTTACGATAAGATGAAGATAACAGATTATATTTATAACAGTGCTGTAAGTTCAGTTGGAATAGGGAGGTGGGAGGGAGAGGGAGAGGGAGAGCGAGTCAATTGTTTAGGTATTTCTGGAACAGGTATGTTTTTAGGCATTTCCTGAATTCCCCGTATGTAGTGGGCGAAAGCAGTTGGTCTAGGTCTTTGCCCCATAGGACTGCTTGGTGAGAGAGAAGGTGTTCGTGGTGTTTTTTCATTTTGCAGCCTCTAACTGGAGGGGAAATGAGTTTTGGGTGTGTGTTTCTCATGAGTTTGTTATTAGAAAATGCGAAAAGGTCCGTTATGTACTTGGGGTCAGGCCGTATAATACTTTGAAGCAGAAGCAGGCAAATTTAAACCTTACTCGGACTTCCGTTGGTAGCCAGTGCAGCTGCCGATAGTAGGGTGTCACGTGGTCGAATTTCTTCAGCCAAAAGATAAATCTGACCGCAGCATTTTGCATTATTTGGAGACGTCTCATATTCTTTTGTGAGATTGCTAGATAGGTGATGTTGCAGTAGTCAAGCTGACTCAGTATGAGGGATTGCACTAGGATTCTGAATGTTGACGTATCGAAGTATGATTTAATGATTCTGAGTTTCCAGAGACTAAGGAAACCTTTTCTGAATAGGGAATCCACTTGTTCCTTCATTGTTAGGCATTGGTCTAGAATAACACCTAGTATTTTCATGGTGGGCTGAATAGGGTAGTTGAGTTTATTGATGCATAGTGGGGTTTTATTGTCAAGTGGGTGAGGGGAGGCAACGAAAAATTTTGTTTTTTCTGGGTTGAGCTTGAGCTTGAAATCTATCATCCATTATTCCATCTCATTTATGGCATCGGATGACTTGGGAATGGTTTCCGAGATGGAGTTGGCGAATGGGATGATGATCGTAAAGTCATCTGCGTAGCTGAATAGTTTTATTCCTAGTTGGGTTAGTTTCACACCTAATGAGGACATGTAGATATTGAAAAGCAGTGGGGAAAGCGGTGACCCTTGTGGCACTCCGGATGAGTTGCTCCAGGTGTCGGAGTGTTCGTTGTTAAAGCGTACCTGGTAAGAACGGGATGTGAGGAAGCCACAAAACCAGTTTAGTACCTCAGCTCTGATACCAATGGCGCCCAAGCATTGCATCATTTTCTCATGGTCTACCAAGTCGAATGCAGAGCTCATGTCGAATTGCATGATCAGGGCGTTGAGGCCCTTACTAAATAATAGGCGCAGATAGTCTAGGATGGCAGCGATTACTGTCTCCGTACTGAATAGGGTTCTAAAGACGGATTGAGTTTCATGCAGGAGAGAGAATTGATTAAGGTAGTCCATTAGTTGGGTGTGTACTAGTCCTTCCATGATTTTTACAATGAATGGGATAGATGCTATTGGTCTGTAGTTTGTTATTAGCGCTGAGGATTCTTTTCTATTTTTTGGGATGGGGGTTATTATTATGTGGCCGTTGTTAGTGAGGAAAGTCCCATTTTTTAGGTTGTGGGTTAGGTAGTGTAATAGTGATATTTTGAATTCTGGTGGTGCCGCTTTCATAATCTCCGGAGGGCACGTATCTAGGATATACCACCTTTCTGTGTGGCTAAGATCAATTCAGTTTACATATTTTAGACAAGTACTTGTTTTGGACCTGGGGCAATGGAGTGTTAAGGAGCTGCAGTGGGAATCAAACTCACAACCTCAGAGTGCCGAGACAGCAGCTCTAACCACTAGGTCGCTCCTCCACTCCTAATAAATACTGTTTCCTCCATTCTAGAGTCTCTTTTCTGACCCATCCTTGGCCTACTGCACTCTAGCTTTTACATCTTCCTTGTTTGCGTTGCTGATCCTCTCTATTCTTCTTGCTTTGCATCACTACATATAAAATTTAATGAGATGGATGCTGTAGACACCAAAAAAAGAACAGAACAAATGAGCATTTGGCTCAAACTAACTCTAAATTAATTTGCTTCATTTCCGGGTCTCGCTGCATCTTTGTCAGGTGGAAACCGACGTTTCAGCCATCACACCGTGGCTTTCTTCAGGGTATTTCCTCACCAACTATCTCGAG
Organism: Geotrypetes seraphini; assembly: GCF_902459505.1. NCBI lineage: Eukaryota > Metazoa > Chordata > Amphibia > Gymnophiona > Dermophiidae > Geotrypetes > Geotrypetes seraphini. The sequence goes on from NC_047086.1 coordinate 26,801,958, forward strand.
GACCATAACTTACTCCATCCCACGCAATCTGGCTTCAGAACTAACTTCAGCACAGAGACACTACTAGGCTCCCTTATCGACACAGCAAGACAACACCTCGGCATTGGAAAAAAAATGCTGCTCATACAGTTGGATCTGACGGCGGCATTTGACCTGGTAGACCATAACATCCTACTGCAAATCTTGGACTCAATAGGCATCTCAGATAAAGTATATTCATGGTTTGAAGGTTTCTTAAAATCCAGAACATACAAAGTAAAATCAGACAAAGAAAAATCCAAACCTTGGTCCAACCCCTGCGGCGTTCCACAAGGGTCCCCACAGTCCCCTACTCTCTTCAACCTATTTACGGCCTCTCTTGGCGTTTACCTGAACAAACAAGGCCTATCCTCTTATAGCTATGCTGATGACATCACCATCCTCATTCCTTTCGACCAACCAATGCTCTTAATGTCAGACACAGAACTCTAGCTACAGTTACGACTTGGATGGAAGACCACAAACTGAAACTCAACCCAGACAAAACTAAATTCATCCTCCTAGAAAATAACAAAATCCCAACCATAACCAACTTAGAAAGCAACTCTATCAACTACCCTTTGCAAACCACCCTAAAACTTCTAGGTATGACTATTGACAGAGGCTGCACCATGTAACCACAAATTAACAAAACAATACAGAAATCTTTCGCAGTTATGAGAAACCTTAGACAAGTCCGAAAATTCTTCGTAAAAACACAATTTCAGCTCCTAGTACAATCTCTAATCCTAAGTATCCTAGACTATTGCAACATCCTCTACCTCCCCTGCCCTGCAATAATGATTAAACAACTACAGACAATTCAGAATACAGCTCTGAGACTCGTCTATTCATTGAAAAAACATGATCACATTACTGAGGCATTCATCAATTCTCATTGGCTTCCAATTCAGGAAAGAATATAATTTAATTCTACTGTATACTATTTAAAACTATAAATGGAGACAGCCCAACCCACCTAAACGACCGCCTCATCCAAACCACCTCTACCAGGCATAGAAAAACACACACACCATTCACTTACCCCCCAATCAAAGAAGTAAAACAGAAAAACTATACAACGGACTACTGGCCACTCAGGCAGCGAAGATAGACAACCAAGTCTCCAACCTGTTGACAACAACCCCAGACTACAAGATGTTCAGAAAGGAAATAAAAACTATACTCTTCATGAAATCCCTTAATAAAGCTTAATACCATGATAAAGCTTAACCCCCCTCTTACCATCCCCTCCCTAACCCCAGATCCTACTTTTCCCTCTCTTGGAAACCTTTTTGATCTAACGTTGTAATCCTTCTTCCATAACTCTTTTTGTAATCCGCTTTGAGCCGAAAGGTAATGGCGGAATAGAAATCTGTAATGTAATGTAATAATGTAATGTAATGTATGTTCTGAAGTCTGCAGTGTGACTTTGTAAATAGTGGGTTCACGGACCTGATTGGGAACAGGGCAGTCCACCAATTTGAATGTAGGCGGGAAAGTCAGTCAGAAATTTGAATTTTGTTGAGAAGAGTTAGTTGGTTTCTTTTTCCATAGAATGTAAAAGTCTCTGGTGGGTTTAAAGATTTTTTGCCCGTGGAGCTGGGTTATATGTTTCAAGTTTCAAGTTGATTAAAATCAGGTCCGTGAACCCACTCTTTGCAAAGTCACACTGCAGACTTCAGAGCATACCTTGAAGAAAGCCACAGCGTGGTAGATGAAATGCCGGTTTCTGCTTGACAAGCCGCAGCGAGATCCAGAAACCTGCTACAAGCCCAAAGCCAGCTGCGGAAACCCTGAGAGAACACATCATCAAGTACTTATAGAAATTCATATGGTATCCCTCAAGGTTCTATCTTGTCTCCTCTTTTATTCAATTTCTTCCTACCCCTCTTCTTACACTAAGCCAATCCATAGGATTTTCTGTTTATGCTTATGCAGATGATATCCAGCTTTTACATCCAATAAATACTGCAGATCTTAATGAGATAACGAACATAAATAATAAGTTAAGACAAATTAGTCAATGGTTAAAAGACAACATGTTAGCCCTTAATCCATCTAAATCTTCAATAATGTTCTTGCCATGGAAAAAAGACTCCTGATTGGGAACAGGGCCGTCAACAAATTTGTATTTTGGTGGGAAAGTCCATAGAATGGGAAAGGTTTCAGGTGGGTTTAAAGATGTTCCCCCCCGTGGAGCTGGGTTAGATGTTCGCTCAGGTTTCTGCCCTGTTCCCAATCAGGTCCGTGAACCCACTCTTTACAAAGTCACACTGCAGACTTCGGCGCATACCCTGAAGAAAGCCACAGCGTGGTGGCTGAAACGTCGGTTTCTACCTGACAAAGACGCAGCGAGACCCGGAAACCTGCAACAAGCCCAATGGCAGCTGCGGAAACCCTGAGAGAACATGAAAACATCCTCATTCGTCATATTTTACTTACATGCTTACTGAATGGTGCTTTGCTGCCACCATATCTTGTGTTTCTATGTCTTTACATGGTATAGAAATTTGTGTTCTAGTGTTTGTAGCAATCTCGTCAAAACAAGTAATTTCACTATAGTTCTGCACGCAGGCAAACTTATCACTTATACTGGTACTTAAATCCCTCTACCATTTTGTGCACAGCTTGCTTAGCGAGAAATCCATCCAAGCTGTTAATGCTGTTATTGGTTGGGATTCTAAGTTGGTTATGGTTGGGATTTTGTTATTTTCTAGGAGGATGAATTTAGTTTTGTCTGGGTTGAGTTTCAGTTTGTGGTCTTCCATCCAAGTCGTAACTTTATTCAGGTGGCTTTGAATAAAAATCCTTTGGAATATTTGCCTGTTTATTTCCCCTTTTCCCAGGGGTTTTTCCTGCTTCGCCCCTCCATCTTATGGACTGTAATAGGAAAATGTTTTTGTTTTTTTTTCTTACTTTTGATTATCCAATGTAAATTGGTTGTAATTTCTTAACAAAGAATCTGCTTTGGATGTTAAATATAAATAAAATTAAAAAAAAATATATATATATATCATTTGGAATAGCAGAGTTGGTATCTAGTTTTCATAAGAACTGAAAGAAGCTAAAGGCTGACTTTCCCATAAGAATGCAGCCTGATATGCCTTGTAAGGATGCCATTGCCAAAAATACAAAGTAAAGGTACAAGCACAGTAATTAGGGCTAAATTTTATAAATGCTGCCCAACTTTAGGTACAAAAAAAAATTAGTGCTATGCTATAAATGATGTTCAAAGTCAGACACCGTACCATTTATAGGATACCACTTGGTGCCAGGATAGGAACATAAGAATTGCCATACTTGGACAGACCGAAGGTCCATCAAGCCCAGTATCCTGTTTCTAACAGTAGCCAACCCAGGTCTCAAGAACCTGACAGAAACCTAAAGAATAGCAACATTCCAGAGCTGAGATGGTGATGTCATAAAGTCTCATTCCACCAATGCCTAAGAGCTAGACTCATCAGTCATGTCACAATGGTTTGATTGTCCTATACTTGGCTCACATAAGAGCATAAGAATTATCACACTGGGACAGACTGAAGGTCCATCAAGCCCAGTATCCTGTTTCCAACAGTGGCCAACCCAGATCCCAAGTACCTACCTAGATCCCAAGTACTACAACATTTTATGCTGCTTATCCATATGGATTTCTCTTTTAGGAAATTATCCAAGCCTTTTTTAAACCCTGCCAAGCTAACTGATTTCACCAAATTCTCTGGCAATGAATTCCAGACTTTAATTACACATTCTGTACTTAGTTGTAGGCACAAGGATTTACACCAACTGAAACCTGGTATACATCCTTACACCTAAATTAGACCTGGATCTGCTTTGTTCTGCAACTGCATGCAAATTCTAAGCATTTCCCTGACCCATCCATGCCCCTCCCATGGCCACACCCCATTGTAGATCCACACATAAAAGATGTGTGTATAAATTCAAGTTATTACCAATTGGCGCCAATAATTGATTGTTAGTGTCCGATTATTGCCAATTAACTGCTCATTTGCCAATTCTGTTGTGTGCACGATTATAAAATATGCCCAATGCACACCAGATTTTGTCATGCCATCTTCGGCACCCTATATAGAATCCTGGAGTATGTGAATACGAATATCAACAGCCCAAAAAACACCGCTGAGAAGTGCTATTATTGACACCACTGTCAAAGCTCCACCCTCGCATAGGCATGGGCCAAGTGACAGTGAAAAGCTCCTTGAGTATCTTTGCCGGGGAGTTCTCTGCTACCTATGGGAATAAGAGTTCTCTCCACCCCAGCAGAACAATTATGTCCTTGGCTATATTGGGATATATTCACTTAGCCTCTTGGGGTCAGTCTTGGGTAAAATCATTTGGTTGAGCTTGGGATTTGCCCAGCTCCATTTCCTTTTTAGGTGTTAATCCTGCATTCCAGAACATCCAACCAAAAAACAGAAAACCCACCTACAGGAACAAATTGTGTCCTCAAAATTTTCTCTTCCAAGTTTTATTAAAATTTGTATAAACGCCTATCAGAAATTCTTTTTTAAAAAAAGTTTTACACACATCCAGGTTGAGAAGGAGGGAGGGAGGGGAAGGGGGGGGAAATATGTCTATATCATTATTTGTTAGTAATAAATGCTTTTATTTGGTGTCAATTATATTTCTGTATACACTTGTGTATGTTTTAAAATGAATAAAGATTTATTAATAAAAATAAATTATTTTTATATTGATGTTTTATTGGCATTTGTTAGTTACATAAATAACAAAAAATCAGGAAAAAGGCAAAACAAGAAAACTTACTATTCAAAATAAAACCTTCTTCAAGTCCACATCAATGATGCCACACAATGCAGAAAATAATAAAAATTTTGTATAGGTAACTATTTATAATCATCCTTTACAGGCAAAGGCCTATTCTAATATGTCACTAATCCTCTTCGACAACTAAATGAGTATCTAAAACTTTCAAAACAATTTTATCAATCAAAAAATTCTCCAATTGTGATGGATCACCTAGCAGCGTTTTACAGTATTAAAAATGGGGGGACGTACAAGGACTTATAGACAGGGCATAATATGGACGTACAATAAAGTAAGTTCAGTGAAATACAATATTTAAAAGAAAAGCAGACATAGAAAGGAAAGAAACACGAGGAGGGGTAGGGGAGGGCCTCTTTAGTGAAAAAGCTAATGGAGGAGAAGGAAAAAGCAGGAAAGTAGACGGCTGAAAGAAAAGAGCATTACTCAAAAACGTCTTTAAAAAGGAGGCTGGAGGAGTTATCGTACAGCAAGAGATTAGAGAAACTGGGCCTCTTCTCCCTTGAAAAGAGGAGACTGAGAGGGGACATGATCGAAACATTCAAGATAATGAAGGGAATAGACTTAGTAGAGAAAGACAGGTTGTTCACCCTCTCCAAGGTAGAGAGAACGAGAGGACACTCTCTAAAGTTAAAAGGGAATAGATTCCGTATAAATGTAAGGAAGTTCTTCTTCACCCGGAGAGTGGTGGAAAACTGGAACGCTCTTTCGGAGGCTGTTATAGGGGAAAACACCCTCCAGGGATTCAAGACAAAGTTGGACAAGTTCCTGCTAAATTGGAACGTATGCAGGTGAGGCTGGACTCATATAGAGCTTTGACCTGGGGGCTGCCGCGTGAGCGGACTGCTGGGCACGATGGACCACTGGTCTGACCCAGCAGCGGCAAGTCTTATGTTCTTATGAAGCATTTTAGACCTCCTTTGAACTTGTCCAGGTTTTGTTCTGCCCTCTTAAAAGTCTCATAGAACAAGGTACCAACACACCAGCCACATAGCTTGTAAGGATCAAGGAGACAGTAGCTTGAATCAGGTCCTAAATCCAAGTCTAGAACTCCTGACAGAAAAAGACTTGTCCTGTAGCAGCTAATTTAATGCTACGAAATGCAAGGTCATGAATTTGGGCTGCAAAACCCCAAGAGAACAGTACAGTTTAGGTCAGTGGTCTCAAACGCGCGGCCCGCCAAATAATATTTTAAGGCTCTCAGTATGTTTATCATAATCATAAAAGTAAAATAAAACAGTTTCTTGGTCATATGTCTCTTCAGCTATAAATGACAATATTATTATTAAGACTTAGCCAAAAGGAAAGATTTATAAACTATAAAGAGTTTTACCTCATGCAAAATTGTCATTTCTTTAATAAGACATGAACTATTTTTTTTCTGAGGCCAGTACAGACAAATCCAAAACGTGGCCCTGCAAAGGGTTGAAGTTTGAGACCACTGGTTTAGGTGGTGAAGAACGTTTGTGCATGATAGAGGAGCGGGGCTTGGGTGTGATAGTGTGTGATCATCTTAAAGTGGTCAAACAGGTTGAAAGGGCAACAGCAAAAGCTAGAAGGATGCCAGGAAAAAAGGAGGTACTGACTTTGGTGAGACCGCATTTAGAATATTGTTTACAATTCAGGATACTGCACTTGCAAAAAGATATAAAAGAGGATGGAGTCGGTCCAGCTTTTATTCCCTTAACTGAGGGAAAAGAAAGAAGAAGAAATCTTTGGCTACTACTCATGAGATAAGATCTATGGGCATTCCAAGATAGGGGACCAAAAGGAACAAAGATACCATACAGGATCTTGAAATCAAAATGGCACTGGAGGGGGGGGGGGGAGAAAGGCTGTATTAAGCAGCCAAGGCACTTTTTACCTGCAAAGACCTTCGAGAACTGGAGGGCTACCTTTATGAAAGGAAAGAGGGAAAACAGAGCTCTCATAACTGATTTAAAATACTATGGAGCCTACCAAAGAATTATGCTAGGGAAGGAATTATCAAGAGGTTTTAAACCTACACGTGTGCTGTGCTCTACTAAGCACTGGATATAATTGAGGATTGGATTTAGCCTGGAAGTGGTTTGAACTCCTCAGGTTATATAGAAAATAAACTTATTTGAGCCAGATGGCTTGGAACCGAGTACAAATGTGTACACTTAATTTGCTTTGAGAGTAAATTGAACCCCTAGGAAATACGGAGCTGTAGAGGTTGGACATATCCCAAGTGCACCAGATGCCCATGCAGATTACAAGCTACATTCTCCCGCAGGCAGTTACTTCTGTCCCAAAATCTTATGTCAGACCACTGTCAAGTGCACTAAAACAAAGAAAAATGAATTTGGTACCTCTGAACAGGAACAGCAGCCCTTAGTCTCTAGTTCAGCATCTTTTAGCATGGCTACCGTCACTGGTGAGAACACCTATTTACAAACCCTAATTCTTTGAAAATTGTCCCAACCCACTAAAGCTGTGCCTAGCCCTAGAGGAGTACAGCAGAGAGGGGAGAACAGGTAGGATTCCTGTCATTTGCCCCTAGGATTCCTTTTATGAACAAGGTGCTAGCACTCAGCCTGGCCAGCGTGCAAAGCAAGTTGACACAGAAAGGGTTAAAGGAGGAGGTGGGGCTGAGACACAGCAAAGCCTTTGGTTGCTTAGGGAGAGGGTGCAAGGGAAAAGCCTTTGAGTAATAAATTGAGCACACCTAAGAACAGAGAGAGGCAGCCTGGAACTCTGAAGCTCCAGTGCCTCAGTCCAGGTGATTTATAAATAATCCCACAACATTAAGCCTGCAGTGGTAAACGTGGTCAGTGTGTTTTTAAATGCTGACAGCCATTGAATGATTTATGTCCATATATTTAAAACTGAGCATGTCCAGGCACTGTAATTGAATACTGGGGACACCTGGGTATGTGCGAGTCTCTGGCACTTATGCAAATGCTGGCCAATATTCAGCCCGGATCTGGTTTAAGACATTTATGTGGGTTCCAGCTGAATATTCTACAGAACCCACATAAGGGGTCTATCATTTGGTACTCCCCCCCCACACACACACATGCATTTTGATTGCCTTCCATTTCCCTTCCAAGACTCCTCATATCTGCTACAATTCCAATCTCCCTGATCCCTCCCCCATTCTCAGACCACCCCAGGACTCCTTGCCACCTTCAGGACTTACTTGGACATGATCCCGGGAAGTCTACTCTTGCCCTTTTTGGTTCTGGTTTTAATGCGGCGACAGTGACCCCCTAGTGCTAGTCTTATGGTACTGCCACTAGGGATTATCTCTTCAAATAAGGACAAACTGCCAGGGGGTGGGTTGGAGGATCAGAGCATCAGGCAGTATCCTGGAAATTATGCAATTGCTGGTTAGTATTCATTGCCAGCAACTGCATGCCTAAGCAGCTTAAGTGAGGCACGCCTCTTTTGTGGTCCTATCTGGCTTAGCTATGCGGACATTGGTACTGAATAAGCCTGCATAACTGCCGGCTCCTCCCTCACTCTGCCCATAGGCTACTGTGGCATTGCCCGGATTGCATCTGGGCAATTAGTGATGATACTCAGCAGCACTGCCCAGTGAAGTGTCACTGAATATCTGCGGCTGGCCCACTCAGAATGATTTAAGCAGACAAGTGCCTCTCCTGCCTGCTTATACCACATTGACTGTTGACCCCAATAGTAATAACTCAGTAATAGTTTTGGCTTGCTACCAGTGGGCTTGAGCAATAGCAGGAGGTGATCTCTTTGCTCCGTTGCCTGGCTGATCTCTGTCTTCCTCCTGATTCGTTCGCAATGATAACTTGTTTTTCTATCCTCTGTGTGTTTCCTGGTCTCCATCACGGCTGTTGCTCTAACCTCGTTTCCATCATTTCAGCCTCTGATTCTTGGTCTCTGCTCTGTTTTTCTCCATTTGACCTCTGATTTTTGGTGTATTTGATTTGTTGATGTAATTTGTGGACCACCTTTGATGTACTGCTTGAAAGATGGCCTGGCAGGCAAATTAAACTACACAAAATTACAATTAAGTGTAATGGAGGTGACACAGAAAGTTGAACTTATGTTCCAGATTTTTTGTTTCACTCATATTTCAAAGCACCGGCTGCTTCAGAAATCCAGATGCAAGCTGAAGTGATTCAATACAATACAATGCAATAAATCAATTTCTAGACATCATAACCAAATACGTTCTATGCGGTTCACAAAAAAGTAATAAGGATATAGAAATAATCCAAATGAAGAGATCTAATTGCATATGAATTTGTTAGAGGTGGGTCTTCAATTGCCTTCTAAACTGAAGGTAGGAGTGAGACAAGGAGCATAAATGCCTGAAAATCACTATTTGCATAGCAGCTTGAAAAGAGAGTTGTCGCTCATGAAATATTTTATATTTACAGCCATTACCTGGTGGAAAGGCAAACAATGCAGTGCATCTGGTGCTCCTTAACCTCTAAAAATGACTCCTCTATACTCCCCTCCTCTCCAGCAGTGGACGACCTAGCAACATTTTTCAATGAAAAGATTGCTACTATAAGAAGCTCTTTTCCACCAGCAGTCACTTACAATTCTCTTGTGCCCAGTGACACTAACCCTATCCCAGTAGATGGATCCTGGACAGCCTTTGAGAGCTGTATCCGAAGCCCAGGTTTCTAATTGTGCCATAAATTAAGATCTTGCCCTGGACCCATTTCCTTCTTACCTATATGAGAAAATTCCCACACGGGCTATTTCATCTCTCACCAGACTTATAAACTCTGCCTTACTATCAGGCCTATTTTCTGTAGAAATGGGACACATTGCCCTGATCCCATTATGGAAAAAAAGCCGATCTAGACCCATCTTCACCATCTAGCTATCGTCTTATAGCGAACATTCCTCTCCTGACCAAAATGCTAGAGGCTATCATATCTACTCAGCTCTCATCTTATTTAGAGAGATTCTCCATTCTCTTACCTTGCCATTATGGCTTCAGACCCAATTTCAGCACCGAATCCCTACTGGCCTCATTAATTTCAAAGGTTCAACAACTATACTTCTCCCTCCGTATTCACTGTGATAGAGGATTAACAGACTCGCAAATATAGAAAAACTGTGAATAATTTTTTCATGTTATTAGCTGTTTTCTATTAAAAACCATCGTGAATATGTTGAAACCGTGAATAACATGGTGGGAGACCTGGCCTGTTCCTGAAAGAGAGGCAAAACACAGTGAAGAAAATGCTGGGAATTTTTCTCTTTATACTCTTGGAATCAGCGATTTCTCTGTGCAAGCTGACATAATTGAGGGGTAGGAGCCAGCAAGCTAAAAACCACAAATAATCGAAACCATGAATGCTGAAACCGTGAAAACGGAGGGAGAAGTGTACACTCTTGTAATAAGTTTGCAATCCTATTACAATTCAATCTATCTGCGGTCTTTGATGTTGTCCAGTACGATATTCTAATTTACCAATTTTCTGAGATAGGCATTGATTCCACAGTCTTAGACTGGTTCTCGAAATTCTTACAATCCCGTCTTACACTGTTAATATGAATGCCACCAATTCATCTCCTGGAAACCGTTATGTGGAGTCCCGCAGGGATCACCTCTGTCCCCTATTCTTTTCAACATCTATATGTCTACTTTGAAACTCTTCCATCTATCTCCCTTTGAAACATTATATACATATGCAGATGACATCCTTGTCCTTCTTGAGATAGATTCGAATCTTACCAACCTCACTGAGAATATAACAGAATGCATAACAAAACTCCAATTCTGGGCCCTCACTGTACAAATGAAACCGAATGAGTCCAAAACAAAATTACTCTGGCTTGGCCCAAAATTAGATCAGCTACCCACGCTCATTCCACTACCTTCTGGTCCCTCACTGCAGATCGAATTCTCAAGCAAAGTTTTGGGGATCATTATTGACTCTACACTTTCCTTTAACGATCATCTCAACTCTCTGGTAAAAAAATGTTTTTTTAGTCTTCACATGCTGAGGAAAATGAGATCCTGCTTCCGCCAACAACATTTTGCTGTCCTTGTACAATCAATCATTCTTTCCAGACTGGACTATTGTAATTCCATCTAAATCTAACCAAAAAAAATCTTCAAAGACTTCAGTGGATCCAGAACACTGTGGCTAGGTTGATCTTCGCAAAAAGCAAATTTGATCATGTTTCCCCGGTTCTGTCAAAACTTCACTGGCTTCTGGTGATTTCTAGGATTCACTTTAAATGTACCTGCCTAATTTTCAAGATCCTATATGGCATTCTTCCTCCCCTAATCCCACTAGCCTGGAATTCTTCAAGACCTGACACTATCAGATCTGCCCACATATTCAAACTATCTTTCCCCTCATTAAAAGGTGTCATGTATGCAGGGAAATTAGGGAAATCCCTTTTCTTCAAATTCATTGAGCTTTGGAATAACCTCCCTGCCCCGCTGCGGAACCTAGGCTCATTCCAATTATTCTGAAAGCATCTGAAAGCCTGGCTTTTCTCCAAAACGTAAAGCTATCTATTTAAAATGTAAAGCTAGCTATCCTCTTCATAACCTCTAATTTCTTTTTATGTCCTTCCCTCATTTATTGAATTACCTGTAAACCATGTCGAGCTCTATCTTTATGGAGATGATGTGGTATACAAACTTAAGGTTTAGTTTAGTTTTAGTTTAGTTTAGACTCTACACTTCCATTTAATGACCATCTCAACTCACTGGTAAAAAAATGTTTTTCTAGTCTCCACATGTTGAGAAAAGTGAGATCCTGCTTCCAACAACAACATTTTGTTGTCCTTGTACAATCGATCATTCTTTCCAGGCTGGACTACTGCAATTCCATCTATCTAAGTCTAACCAAGACAAGTCTTCAAAGACTTCAGCGGATCCAGAACACTGCAGCTAGGTTGATCTTTGCAAAAAGTAAATTTGCTCATGTTGCCCCACTTCTGTCAAAACTTCACTGGCTTCCAGTAATTTCTAGGGTCCACTTTAAATGTGCCTGCCTAATATTCAAGATCTTGTACGGCATTCTTCCTCCTTATTCCACTATCTTGGAATTCTACGAGACCTGACACTACCAGATCCATCCAAAAACGTAAACCCTTTGCCAGCGAGGGTGAAAGTCCCATCCATGGAGCGAGGAGAGAGACCTGTCCCATGGCTTTACCCTCACCTCCGCTGCTGTTTTTGGACTCGACCACCGACGGAGCTTTTCGTTTCGCTGGGGGTTGCTGTTTCGTTCGTAGTATTCATTTCTCCCCCACGATCAGGAGGGAGGGACAGAGCCTGGCAGCCCAGATCCAGTCCCTGTGACCTGGCTCTCCTCGCAGCACTGGCGAGATGAGTATAAACGGAGGCTCCCACACCCGGATCAATACCCTTGGCAGATTGACCCAGGCTGACTCCGGCCAGGATTTAGCCGGAAGGTTTGAGATGAACAACCACCCCATGCCCAAGATGATGGGAGGCAGCGGGGGGACCATGTCCATGCAAAGGAGCTATGTGTACACCACCGAGAACAGCTACGTTCAAACTGTCACACTGGGTAGACGTCAGAACACCATTCAGGACCTGTTGCAGAATTGTTCAGATAACCTTTCACGTGCTGAGCACAGCCTGAATTGAATTATGGAGATGGGTCCCATCTACTTCGGAACAGGGATCTGGAGGAGTGCCTTGGGGTGGCCAATGAGTAGATGGAAATCATTGAGGGAATAATCAGGGAGATGAGACAGATGGGGCAGCCATGTGACATGTATCACAAAAGACTTCGCCCAGCTTCAGGAGCAAATGCGAGCTCTTTACAAAGCCATCTATGGGCCTCGTGTATGGAAAGGTTCAAAGGGAGGTGGATTTTCCTCTCAGAGCGGCTCCGGCTGGGATGAGTACACCAAGCGGGTCACTACTGAAACCATCACTTTCATAAGGCAGCAAAAGCGAAAGATGGAAATAGTGGACTGGGGTTTCTTTTTTTTTTAATTTATTTATTTATAAGTCTTACAAATTGTTAAACAACAATATAATAGAAATAAACAATTATAAAGAAACAAAACATATGAATTATAAATTCCACAAAGTTAACTAAGTTCACAGTCCACAAACTGAGGAGAGAAAATCCTTCACCTCCAACGGAAGTTGGTTTTCAAGAAAATGTTCTTTCATATTTAGGAGATCATACAGTTGGATTAAATTAAATTATCATCCTGGTTAATTGAGAAGTTCCATGGAGGGAATTGGAGCTTAACCAGCTGCCTTACCCTCAAGAAAAAAGTTCAACTGATCAGGTTCATAAAATATATATCTAATATTCTGATGGGTAACATAGCATTTACAGGGAAAACGTAACTGAAAGGTTGCTCCCATACTCAAAATAGACTGACGATAGGTTAAAAATTTCTTTCGTCTTTCTTGGGTCCATTTCGATACATCAGGGAAAATTAAGACTTTTGAACCATGAAATTCTGAATTGTCAGTCTTATAGAATAGACAAAGAACTGCTTCCTTATCTTGATGAAAAACAAAGGTTACCAATAAAGTTGCTCTTTCCATAATTTCTTCTTGTTGAGATGTTTCCAGGATAGCTGTGAGATCTAAGTCTCCTGCTGCGGTTCCTTTTCCTTTTTCCTCTTTAGGAATATTTAAATAGTATAATTTATGTAACGGTGGTAGATTATTTTCAGGAAATTTAAGTACTAATCTCAAGAAGGAATGAATCTGTTCTCTTGCCATTTGGAATTTGGAAATAGGAAAATTTAAAAGTCTAAGGTTCAGACTCCTATTAGCATTTTCCAAATTTTCCAATTTTCTAAAAAGTAAATTTTTATCCTTCAATTGTAAGTTAATTGAAGCTTTCGCTTCAGTCACAGATTTTTCCAAATTGTCTATTCTATCGGATTGTTTTTGAAGTTTCTCTTCAAAAGTCTTAAGCTGAATGTTAGTACTCTGGGCTGAAGTGAAGAATTGAGAGCATACCTTGTATAGTGATTCTAAGCCACTCCAAATAGCCTCCATGTCTATAACTTCTGGTCTTATCAAAGGAGGAAGCAAAGTTGTACCGGGAATCACTCCACTGGATTCCGCCTTCTCCTTCTCTGTTACATAACAGGTTTCCGTTCCTCCATTCTCCATTGTTGGCTGCAAACAAGTCGGCAAGCCATGTATCACATCCGGGGTCAGAGGGGAAATCTGCAGCGCCGCCGGAGACATCAACTCCGGAGCTTCCTGCGCTGCAAGCAATGTTCCCGAATTCATCCCGTGGCGAGGAGGAACTCCAGGTCCCATCGGGCTGAGCGACGTCTCGCTCTCCAAGATCGAGGTCTGCCCCCCCTCGGTCTGCGGATGCGCCCGCTCCAACTGGGACGGCGTAGGAGGTAATCGCCGTCTGCCTCGATGGGGAAGAGGCAGAGAAAGCTGGAAGAACGCCCCTCTGTCTCTCCCTGCGCTTAGGCATAGCGGAAATAGGAAAGAAAGCAAACAAGTAAGTATTTTGCCAATTGTGCAGGAGCCTCTCGCCGACGCGACTTACTCCGTCGCCATCTTGGATCTCTCTCTGGACTGGGGTTTCAACGCAAAGTCTGTAGAACAGCAGATTGCACAACGCCATTGCAGAATATCGATGGGAGCTGGACAAGATCAAAGCAGACCTGCATGAGAAAAGTGCAATTTATCAACTGGAAGAAGAATACGATGCCTTACTGAAAGCATTTTTTGAAAGAATGGATCAGCTGCGCCAGCAATATCCCAAGAGATTATGTGGATCAACGACCATGAGGAGGAAAAGCTTCTTTATGATTGGAGTGACAGAAATACAGATATTACCAGGAGTCTTTCTCTAAACTCATGAGCCAACTGAAGGTGAAAGAAAAGGACCTCATTAAACTTAAGCAAGAGTGTGACCAGCTCGTGCTAAGTCAGCACCCAGCATCTGACAAAATTGAGGCATACATGGATACCTTGCAGACCCAGTGGAGTTGGATTCTTCAGATCACCAAATGTATTGATGTCCTTTTAAAGGAAAATGCTGCATACTTTCAGTTTTTTGAAGAGGCCGAAAGCACTGAAGCTTATCTAAAGAATCTGCAAGACTCAAGCAGGAAGAAATATGTGTGCGATAAGACCAAGCCACTGCAGCGTTTGCTGGATATGATCAAGGAACTAGAGAAAGAGCGAGATATAATTATTGAATACAAAAGGCAAGTGTAAAACTTGGTGAACAGAATAAATCTAAGAAGATTGTGCAGCTGAAGCCCCGTAACCCAGATTACAGAACCAACAAACCCATTGCGCTGAAGGCTCTGTGTGACTACAAGCAGGACCAGAAAGTTGTGCACAAGGGAGATGAGTGCATCTTAAAGAACAATGCGGAATGCAGCAAATGGCTGGAGGACTGGGCATGTTGGTGCCCTCTGTTGGTCTCATTGTACCTCCCCCAAATCCATTAGTAGTGGATCTGTCTACCAAGATTGAACAGTACTATGAAGCAATTTTGGCTCTATGGAACCAGCTCTATATCAACATGAAAAGCATGGTATCCTGGCATTACTGCATGATTGACATTGAGAAAATTAGGGCAATGACTCTTACTAAGCTGAAAACAATGAAGTATGAGGATTACCAGAAGGTTGTAAGCGATCTGGAACTCCATTACCAAGACTTCCTTAAGAATAGCCAGGGTTCGGAGATCTTTGGCAATGAGGACAAACGGAAAATGCAGTCGCAGTTCACAGATGGCCAGAAGTACTACCAGATGTTGGTGGTGCAGCTCCCTGCATACCAGAGAGTCACAACTGGCACTCTTCAGCAGGAGGTGCTACAAACAACTCAGAATGGAGGCCAAGGTATAAGCAAAGTAGATATCACTCAGGTGGGCGCAGTGAAAAGTAAAGAGCTGGAACGAAACAAAGAAATAGAAAAGAGACAGGAAAAGGAGGCCTGGCTGCGGCTGGAACTTCAGAAGATTCGCCAGCGGTTGGAGGACAGCGAAGACAGGATGGCACAGAGGAACAACTTCAATCTGGATCAGGAGGCATTCAGAGACTTTGTATCCAAAATGAATGACCTGGAGGGTGTGAGGGGAGACATGCAAGGAATTGCCACAGAACTCAACAGACTCAAAGAAATGTTGGTGGACCTGGGGGGCTCTGACAAGGTGTCTTACATGCAGTCGGAGCTTAGTGCACTGCTTCAAAAGATGTCCAATATCAGCGGTTTCTCTACAGCCTACTTAAACAGGTTAAAGGCTCTGAGGGCGCTGCTTCAGAACATTCTCCAGGCTGAAGACCTGATCAAAGTGTACGAGGCTAGACTCATGGAGGAAGAAACCATTTCATTGGACCCAGAGAAGGTGGAGGCCTACCGAAGCACCTTGAAAAAAAATGAGAGCTGAACTGGACCAGAAGAAATCGTTACTAAGAGCAATGGAGACAGATCAGCAGAATTCCATGCAGGTGAATGAGCAGCTTACGCAGGCCTTCCCACAGTGCGATGTGGACATCTTCAAATTCAGTGACAAGGTTGATCAGCTGACCAACCGCTGGCAGAGAATAGAAAAAGAAATTGATGAAAGTTCACATAGAATTTTTCTTTTTTCAACCATCTTTATTTTCTCTTCTTTATTAATTTCCAGGTACTTTAGTTAGATTGTGAGCCTTCGGGACAGTAAGGGAATTTTTTAAGTACCTTCTTACTTCTCATTTATAATCTTAATGTATATTTTCTTCAAACCGCTTAGAACCTAAAGGATATAGCGGTATATAAGAAATAAATTACATTACATTACATCTTGGGAACTGGAGAAAGAAAGCAAACAGCTAAGAAATTTCCGAGAGCTTTACCAGACACTTAGCAAGTGGATTGTTGATGCCAAGAACCGCCAGGACACGATAGAGTCAGCAAAGTTTCCAGATGCACATGCTGTTACAAGATACCTGAATGAACAGAAGAATTTGACTGCTGAAATAAAAGGTAAACAAGACAAAGTGGAAGAGGTGCAAAAGACTGAAGACCAGTTGGCATCTTCAATTAAGGATTATGAACTCCAGTTGGCATCATAAAGAGGACAATGGTTCAGTCACCTTCAGGCGTAATTTTACAAGAGTCTGCAGAAATTCAAGCTCGATACATAGAACTTCTTACAAGAGGCACTGATTATTACAAATTCTTAAATGAGATGGCAAAGAACATGGAAGAATTAAAGATAAAAACATTATAATTGAGCTGCTGGAAGAGGTGCCAATTCTGATAATTCCAATAAGAACAAATGTTCTTATCTTTCCCCTTGCTAAAAGGCATTATCTATGCTGGAAAATTAGGGAAATCTCTTTTCTTCAAAATCACTGAGCTTTGGAATAACCTTCCTGCCCTGCTGCGGAATCTGGGCTCCTTCCAATTATTCCAAAAGCATCTGAAAACTTGACTATTCTCAAAAATGTAATTCTCATTATGTTTTTCCTTCCTTATATTAAAGTTCCTGTAAACCGTGCCGAACTCCTTCTCTATGGAGAGGATGCGGTATATAAACTTAAGGTTTAATTTAGTTTAGTTAGTTTAGTTTTTCTCAAGTGCTTCTGAGATGAAAAAACAAGTGAATCTGTTAGGTATTGTGGGACAACTTTGTAGTACAAACAACCTAGTTTGAAAACAATGCACGCTTCCACAGGGAGCTAATGTAACTCACGGTACAATGGAGTAACATGATCGTATTTTCTTTGGTTCTATATAAGTTTAATTGCAGTATCCTGAATAATACGCAGTCCTAGGATGTAGACTATATTACAATGGTCAAGCTGGCTCAGCACCAGAGACAGAACCAAAGTTCTAAATGTAGGGGTGTCAAAGTAGGATCTAAGCGAACGCAGTTTCCACAGCATTTAAAAAAAAAAAAAAAAACACTTATGGACCACATTGTCAACTTGATGCTTCATGATTCCATTTATCCCTGAGCTCCTGATTAAAAATAATAGAATTGAAGAATACAAAATACCTTATTCTGAAGCTAAACAATATGGGGCTCATAATTGAAAGAGAAAAACGTCCAAAAACCGGTCTAAGTCGCCACTTGGACGAACATTTCTCAAAAACGTCCAAACGCAAAAAATAAAAACGGGTTTTGGACATGTTTCTAAACGACCTAGGCCTTCATAGTGCTGCTCAACGTCCAAAGCTAAATGGGGTGTTTTGGGAGGCGTGTTGAGGGCGGGAGTTGGGCGGGACGTGGGCTGGCTTAGACTTAGTCGTACAGCATGTATAACAGGATCGACGGAACTTGGACATTGTGACTTAGACCATGTAAAACATGGTCTAAGTCACAAAAACCCACCTAAACTCACCAGATAAGCACTGCAAACACATAACACAGACTCCCACACACTACCCCAGTGATCACCAACCCCCCCCCCCACCCCCACCCCCATAAAAATTTTATTCACAACTTTAAATTTCAGCCTCCAGACCATCATCACCTGGCCGCCTGGCCTAGTCGTCCAGCCCAGAGGCACCTTAAGTCGTGGGGGTGGGTTAGGGACCCATAGAGAGGAGGACCCATGCCCATAAGTCCCTGTAATCACTGCATTGATACTTAAACATGTGCACTGCTTTATACACCCCCAAAACCCTTTTTGACTGGCATATAAGTGGCTCCTGCAGCCATAAGGGCTATTGGGGTGGTAGATAAGTGGGTCTAGGGTATTCTGGAGGTGGTTTGGGGGGCTCACCGTCACCTATAAGGGAGCTGTAGGTAGGAGAAGCCATGGCACCCTTTTTGTGAAGTTCACAGCAGTCCCCTGTAAGGTACCTCACTATTTAGGTGGCATGTCTGGGTGTTCAGTCCATCACTTTGCAGACCCCTCCCATGTCCAACAGGGCTTGTTCTAGACGTTTTGGACTTGGACTGAAAGTTGGACGGAAATGTGGTATAAAGATGGACGATTTAGCAGCTTGGACGATCAGATCGGCAGGACGTATAATTAGACGATTTTCAAAAGTAAAACAAAGTTGGATGTGTCTTTCGAAAATGTGTTTTAGGCTCTTTATAACTTTGGATGACTTGCGACATGGACGTAAACGGACTTAGAAGTCCCTTTCGATTATGCCCCTCTCTCTCTATATATATAATGTAATGTAATGTAATTTATTTCTTATATACCGCTAAATTCCGTTAGGATTCTAAGCGGTTTACAGAAAATAGACAATAAAAATAAGATAAATAAATAAAGAATAGGTACTTTGAAATTCCCTTACTGTCCCGAAGGCTCATTTATACATTTAGCTACTGACAAAAGTTGATATTCCACCTCTTTTAAATGTTTTACTATGGCATTTCATAACTAAGAGGCTGTTTTACAAAAACTTCACTAAATTCAAGAAGCCCATGAACGTAAAGGGCCTGATTCTATAAATGGTGCCTAACGGTATCTACTTGTAACTTAGAAACATGATGGCAGATAAAGGCCAAATGGCCCATCTGCAGTAACCATTATCTCCTCCTCTCCCTATTGGCTAAGGTTCTTAACATTTGCATCTCCTCTTCCTATAGGCTAAGGCTCTTTGCACCTGTATTGTGAGGTCATAGAGCTGCCCATCCGCAGTAACCTTTATCTCTTTCTCTCTCCGAGAGATCCCACGTGCCTATCCCAGGCCCTTTTGAATTCAGACACAGTCTCTGTCTCCACCACCTCTTCCGGGAGACTGTTCCATGCATCTACCACTCTTTCTGTAAAATAGTATTTCTTTAGATTACTTCAGAGCCTATCACCTCTTACCATCCTATGCCCTCTCATTAGAGTTTCCTTTCAATTGAAAGATTTGACTCATGCGCATTTACATTACGTAGGTATTTAAATGTCTCCTCTCCCACTTTTCCTCCAAAGTATACAGATTGAGATCTTTAAGTCTGCCCCATAAGCCTTATCATGAAGACCACACACCATTTTAGTAGCCTTCCTCTGGACCGACTCCATCCTTTTTATATCTTTTTGAAGGTGCGGCCTCCAGAATTGTACACAATATTCTAAATTAGGTCCCACCAAAGTCTTATACAGGGACATCAATACCTCCTTTTTCCTACTGGCCATACCTCTCCCTATTCAACCTAGCATCCTTCTAGCTTTTCAACCTGTTTGGCCTTCTAGGCACCGCTCAGTGCAGTTGTCAATCAACTGCTTGTCACCACTTACAGAATCACACTTAGGTGGTAGGTACCGATATATTAGGCTAGATTTTACCTGGCCTAATTTACCAGTGCCAAGCAATGCCTAAGTCTACCAAATCTATTCTCTACTCCTAACCATGCCTAATATGAAAATTCAACATCCATAAGGCTAATAAATGGACTGGTGTCACAATCTCACAAATAAATTACTTTAAACCTAGTCAAAACATTCTATTCAATAAAATATTCTATACCAATAAAATATTCATATTCTTTTTTTGGGGATCCTCAGATGGCTGTCAGGGTATATAACTCCTGTATTTAAGGCCCTTATCTTCATTGATCCATTTTTCCACTTTTTTTTTTTTTGCAGATTTCCTATTTTACATAATTATTTTATATACATTTTTTTGTAAATCTTTTGGGTCAATGGAAGATGATTTCAGAGTTCAGGGCACTGTAGAAAAAAGATATTATCCACTATTCTTAGAGCGGGTACAAGTGGATTGATTTTTCACTCTGTCAAAAATTACAAAGACTAGAGGGACACTCGATGAAACTGCAGGGAAATACTTTTAAAACCAATAGGAGGAAATATTTTTTCACTCAGAAAATAGTTAAGCTCTGGAACGTATTGCCAGAGGTTGTGGTAAGAGTGGATAGTGTAGCTGGTTTTAAGAAAGGTTTGGACAAGTTCCTGGAGGAAAAGGTCATCGTCTGTTATTGAGAAAGACATGGGGGAAGCCATTGCTTGCCCTGGATCGATAGCATGGAATATTGCTACTCCTTGGGTTTTGGCCAGGTACTAGTGACCTGGATTGGCCACCATGAGAACAGGCTACTGGGATTGATGGACCATTGGTCTGACCCAGTAAGGCTAGTCTTATGTTCTTATGCAAATCACCAATGCCTCAACTTCTGAAACCCTATACTAGATTCTTAAAACACTCATCACAAACCACAAAACACTCTTCCATCAGTTCAAACTCCCTGCCCCTGTCAGTTCAATCACTCTAGACACACAAATTCCCAACACTCCTCCTTGCAGTTGCTTCAACATATTCAACATCCCGTGAATGCTCCATTACCATGAGTTCCATGAAAACCAGCACATCACCAAATGACCCTATCCCTACGTCCATTTTTTAGCAATCTATCATTCTCCTAAGTCCATTCCTTCTATTCGTAATCACAACCAGTCTGACAGAAGGTATCATACCTACTGTCCACCTAAACCCACCTCCCCCCTCCTGCCGTTCTCTATTTTGTGGATAACATTCTTGTCCTCCTTGTCTTGTCTGCTTGCAACCTCAGGGTAATCTTTGACTCCTTTCTCTCCTTCTCTGCTCAGATTGCTTCCTCCTCTATAATATTACCAAAATCCGACCTCTCCTCTCTGAGCACACTACCAAAACCCTTATCCATGCTCTCATCACCTCTCGATTAGACTACTGCAACATACTTTCTCAGGTCTTCTACTCAACCGTCTCTCTCCCCTTCAATCCATTCAAAATGCTGGTGCATGACTCATATTCCATGAGAGCCGCCATGCTCATATTACCCCTCTCCTCAAATCACTTCATTGGTTCCCCATCCATTTTCAAATACAGTTCAAACTTCTCTTACTGACTTACAAGTACATTCACTCTGTAGCTCCTCAATATCTCTCCTCACTTATCTCCCCCATGTCCCTCTCCCATAAACTCCATTCATCAGGTAAGTCCCTCTTATCTGCACTCTTCCCCTCCACTGCCACATAGGTTTTCTTAAAGGAGAACATCACCCTGGTAAATCAGGAAATGATCCTGAAGCCAGGACCTGCCCACCAGGAGATTCAATGTCCTCTTGTGCTGATAATCTATCTCCAGGGGCTTCTGCCCAGAAGGGAGGAGTTAGGATGGCAATTGCAGTGAGAGATTCAATCATTAGGCATGTAGATAACTGGGTGGCTGGTCACTTGCCTGCCTGACCTCACACGTCACTTAGATAGGATATTAGATAGTGCTGGGGAGGAGCTGGGTGACTTGGTACATGTAGGTACTAATGACATAGGAAAATGTGGGAGGGAGGTTCTGGAAGCCAAATACAGGCTCTTAGGTAGAAAGTTGAAATCCAGATCTTCCAGGGTAGCATTTGCAGAAATAACCCCTGTTCCACGCACAGGACCCAAGAAGCAGGCAGAGCTCCAAAGTCTCAATGCATGGTTGAGATAATGGTGCAAGGTTGAGGGATTTAGATTTGTTAGGAACTGGGCTACCTTCTGGGAAAGAGGGAGCCTATTCTGAAAGGATGGACTCCGCCTTAACTGGGATGGAACCAGGCTGCTGGCGCTAATGTTTAAAAAGGAGATAGAGCAGCTTTTAAACTGAGATGGGGGGAAAGCCGACAGTTGCCCAGGAGCAGATGGTTCGGTGTGGAGTATCCTTGAAGGATACTGTTGAATCAGAACACATGTCCCAATAGAGAGTCCCAATAGAGAGATTTCAATAATGGTGAAAGAAAGCCAAGAGTACTTAAGAGGAAAGCAGAGTAAAGACGTCAAGTTATCCCTATCGTCTTCTCAGTAGCTTGTAGATACAAGGAAAAAGCACAATTTGAAGTGTCTGGATGCTAGAAACCTAAAAAAATAAAGTAGGAGAGTTAAGAATATATAGCACTGAATGATGAGATAGATATAATAGGCATCTCAGAGACCTGGTGGGACAATCAATGGGACACATTGTTATGTTCTTATGTTTAAAGAAATGTATTTTATGATTATGTATGTATAATGTGTGATCCATTTAAGCAAAATTCAAATTAATAAACCATAAACCATAGGATCAAATATGTATAGCAAATTGTGTCACGTAATCTTCAATGCAGTTGACAGGCGGTAATGACATTTACTCTGTGTTAAATGAACGGAGTTCTTCTTGTGACTCTCCAAATGCTTAAAATAGAAGGTTTTGCTGTTACGGCACCTTCGTTTCAGCAATTAACATATTGTGTTGACCTGTTCCATGACATTCTGTAAGGTAAAATGTAATTCAATATTGTACTGTATCTCCACATAAAAAATCAGATTAGATTCCCATAGAAATAATATATTCTTTGTAATCTGAGTCAAACCCAAAATTAATTAGCTATAATTATCAAACCTAATTTAATTAAATCGAGCTGTTCACCATCTGGTGTTATTTGTAGAAATTTGGGACTCAATCATTTCATATTATATTCTCCTACATCTTTAACATATTATGCAAGGCAATATAGTTTTCCTGAATTAAATATTAACTATTTAATTAATCTGTCCCCAAATTATATATTCTGTCACTCGGCACAAATGCAATTTGCATACCTAGACCATTGGCCAGCTAATTACTCAACTAAGGTTGTTGATTTTTGTTTTTCTTTTTAAACGGACTCTTAATACTGAGGACTTGCTTATTTAAAATGCTGAGAGATAAATATAGCCACAAAATTATCACTAAAATCTGACAGCAGAGCAGTAACTCCAATTACCTGTACTTCCTCCAGCTCTACATTCAGTCTTTAGTTATTTATGACCGTGAAAGCAGTATAATGACATCTCCAATGAGTTCCAATTTATAGTTCAATGGAATCCTTGAATATTGGCATCTGGCCCTTATGGGCTGATAAAACAGTCTATGTGGAATTAACAAGAGGAATACAGACAGGTCCAGCAGAGCAGCATTGACATTTCGATAGCCCCAAAGAAACATAGAAACAAAGAAAAAAGCAGCAGAAAAGGGTTATAGCCCACCAAGTCTGCCCATTCCAAGTATCCCCTCCCCTGAATTTACTCCCTTAAAGATCCCACGTCAGTATCCCATTTTCTCTTAAAATCCGTCACGCTGCTGGCCTTTATCACCTGGAGTGGGAGTCTGTTCCAATGATCCACTACTCTTTCGGTGAAGAAGTACTTCCTGGAGAAGGACGACTTAGCTGATCAGCTCAATTGTGAAGGTCCACAACATTTCCTTACAAACAAGGGACCTATTCGCTTCGTCTTACTGACTTAGCGCCACCTCTGTATTGGCAGGATTTTGAATTTATTGTATAGCTGGATGGAGTGGGTGGAAAGAAAGGCACCTTGACCTGGGGATGAGAGGAGGGACACATATCTGAGCCAAATTCCATAAACCATTTTTACACTTAGAACAGATGGTTTTCTAATATCTGCATTTTTTTTTGTCATATAAAGTCTTAATCCAGTAGCTATTGCATTTCTGGGGCCGTGTGATCTGGTGCCACTGTGATTCAGTTATATTTGGGGGAAACTATGCGGTCTCAGAACTACAAGTGCTATTTATTATTTCTATAGCACTGAAAGGCGGACGCAGTGCTGTACATTTTAACATACTATAGACAGTCCCTGCTCAGAAGAGCAAACACATGCGCAGACCATCTACAGGCAAAGTAGATGGTCTGCACATGCGGCGGGATCGCTACCCAGCGATCCGTGTCAGCGGATGGGAGCATGCCTCCAATCACTCCCATTTGCATGAAGATGGTTGGTGAATCGGCCCACGGATCGGACACGGATCTCCAGGTTAGTGGATCTAGGCCAAAGTACCTGCTTAGACAACCTAATTTTATAAATGACACTGAAATTTGAGCACAAGTGCAATTTAATTGAAGAACAAGCCAATTAGCACTGATCGTTGAGTACCTTTCCCTCCCTAAAAGGCTGCCTCTATAAGAGATTCATTGATAGAACCCTAGCATTCCAAGCGGGCAAATGGAACAATTGCCTAACTGACCTCATCTCCAACTCCCCGCCTTATCACCTGTTCAGGAAGTCACTAAAAACCTTCCTCTTCGACAAATTCCGCTAACTCTGCCTTCCCTCCTTCCCTGCTCCCTCCCTTCCTCGATATGACCCTCTTACCCAATCTCAGTTTTGATCTAAAGGCCCCTCAGGCCTCCATAGCATATGCCTTTTCACGGCCTTATATTCAACAACGTTGTAAATGTAACACCGTTATAATTTGTAACATCGCTGTAAATGTACAGCCTCTTCTTAGCACATGCCTTTTCACTGCCATATATGCAACATCGCTGTAATTGTAAAAACGCTGTAATATGTAACTTCACTGCAAATGTATGTAACTTCGCTGTTAATTTTCAATGCCATTTATGTAACAACGCTGTAAATGTAACTTTGCTGTAAATGTATGTAACTTCGCTGTTAATTTTCAATGCCATTTATGTAACAACGCTGTAAATGTAACTTCGCTGTAAATGTACAGTCTCTTCTATTGTTAACCGCATAGAACTTCCATGGTATTGCGGTATACAAGAATAAAGTTATTATTATTATTATTATTATTATTATTATTACTAATAATCAATTATCAGTGCTAATTAGCACCAATTACAATTTATGCATGTACAAGAGTAAATCAAGAAAGTAAAGGCAAAATACATTTAAGAGCTTTAATAGAAGTAACTGTGAGCGATTGAACCTATCACTTTTCCACATAGCCCCCATGCAAGATGACGCATTTGTTGCGTTAGCTTCTGCATTCCTTAAGAGAAGAAGTTTTTCGGCCGCTTCCGAAGCCAGGTGAGCACCGCTTCCTTTCTTTCATCGTGCTTTGTCTTTTGCTCTCCGGGTCACAGTGATGCACCCGTGTCTCGTCGCCAGAGACAAATCTCTCCGGAATCCTTGGATCTTCTTCATGCCGTCTCAGGAACTGGGTCGCAACCTCCGCACGCAGTCGCTTGTGCAGATCAGTGAGCTGTTCGGGAACCCATCGTGTGCAGACTTTCCTGTATCTCCTAGACCAGGGGTGTCCAATGTCGGTCCTCGAGGGCCGCAATCCAGTCGGGTCTTCAGGATTTCCCCAATGAATATGCATTGAAAGCAGTGCATGCACATAGATCTCGTGCATATTCATTGGGGAAATCCTGAAAACCCGACTGGAATACGGCTCTCAAGGACCGGAGTTCCCTACCCCTGCCCTAATGAAATATGCATGAGAGAGATCTGTATATAATGGAGGTGTCAGGCATGCAAATCTGCTCGTTTCGAATCGGAAGTGGGCTGAACGTAATAACCTTCTCTGCTTCTCTTTTTGGCTGCCTTCTGGATTAAAGAATTATGGGGTTAATCGGTGGTTTCCAATCCTATCCTGGAGTACCCCCCCCCCCCCAGGCCAGTCGGGTTTTCAGGATAACCCTAATGAATATGCATGAAAGAGATCTGCATATAATGGGGGTACCAGGCATGCAAATCTGCTCCATGCATATTCATTAGAGCTATCCTGAAAACCCGACTGGCCTAGTGGTCCTCCAGGACAGGTTTGGGAACCACTGACCTAGATGTCTCAATATATCCTCCTTTTTAGGAGCCATACAGTAACCCTAGGTCAGGGATCTCAAAGTCCCTCCTTGAGGGCCGCAATCCAGTCGGGTTTTCAGGATTTCCCCAATGAATATGCATTGAAAGCAGTGCATGCAAATAGATCTCATGCATATTCATTGGGGAAATCCTGAAAACCCGACTGGATTGCGGCCCTCGAGGACCGACATTGGACACCCCTGGCCTAGACCTTTTGTAACAAGTTAATCTGTTCTGTCCTTGTATTTATCATTGTGTACGTTTATATATGTACCCCTGTTTTTAATATTTTTGTATAATCGCTTAGCAAAATGATAGGTGATTCATCAAATAATCATTAAACTCGATATCCACATTTGCAGCCAATTGAGACACCGTTATCTGTCGATCTTCTCTAATCAAGGCATCCACCCTGTCGATGTGCTCTTGTGTGTGCGATGGGCGACCAGAACGACCTTTGTCGGTTACAGCTGTTCTTCCCTTTTTAAACCTTTTTACCCACTCATAAACCTTTCATTGATTCATGGTGCTATGTTCATACTGAGTTAATATCCGATGGTGAATGTCCACGCCCTCTGCCCAAGGAAAGCGCACTGCTGCGCGTTATTCTTCAATGGCGCAATCTTGCAATGGAGCGTCCATCTTTCTGACCTCGGGGCTGCCGCACCGCTAAAGGCCAAGCCACTGCACTGTGCATGGATGAACTGTCCAACAAGCAATGTACGAGTGCATACGTTGCATTTTGCTAGCTCTGTTCCGGTTATCACGTAATTTATTTCATTTATTCATTTTTCTATACCGTTCTCCCAAGGGAGCCCAGAACGATTTACACGAATTTATTCAGGTACCCAAGAATTTTTCCCTGTCTGTCCCAGCAGGCTCACAATCTATCTATTATACCTGGGGCAATGGGGGAGATTAAGTGACTTGCCCAAGGTCACAAGGAGCAGTTTCAAGTTTAATTACATTTGATGAATCGCTTATTACAATATCTAAGCGATGTACAGTTTAAAAACCAACAGATTGTGGTAATACATATAGTTTAAATGGGTTAGACCACAGGTGTCAAAGTCGGTCCTCGAGGGCCAGAATCCAGTCGGGTTTTCAGGATTTCCCCAATGAATATGCATGAGATCTATTTGCATGCACTGCTTTCAATGCATATTCATTGGGGAAATCCAGAAAACCCGACTGGATTGCGGCCCTCGAGGAGGGACTTTGACACCCCTGGAATAGACAGACAATTTGGACAAACACGAATGAGTAGGAAGGAGGGGGAAAGTTACAATTACGATATTTGTTAAAATTTACATAAAAGGAAAGCACATTAGGTAAAAATGGGGTAAGGTAAGGTAGAAATTTTGTTAATTATTAGAAGAATGCGAGAATTTAGAATAGATCTATCATAAATCAAATGCGTCTTGGAATAAATATGTTTTTAAAATTTTTTAAAAAAAACAATGTCTTTTTCGTTTGAACCCACAACCTCAGGGTGCTGAGGCTGTAGCTTTAACCATTGCGCCATACACTCCCCCATTGCCTTTAATTTCTGATTCACCCTCATATTTTTAAGTGCAGGAATCTGCACATAAAATTTATACGCAATCCCCAAAAAGAGGACATGGCCTAGTGAAAGTCATGGGCGAATCGGGGGGCATTCCTGCAATGTGTGACCATTTATAGCAGAGGTCTCAAAGTCCCTCCTCGAGGGCCGCCATCCAGTCGGGTTTTCAGGATTTCCCCAATGAATAGGCATGAGATCGATGTGCATGCACTGCTTTCAATGCATATTCATTGGGGAAATCCTGAAAACCTGACTGGATTGCGGCCCTAACGAAGGACTTTGAGATCCCTGATTTATAGACTATGGGTGATTCATATCTAATTTAGGTGCATCTAATATTAGGTGTGTCTTTAATTCGGTGCCAATTTTTCAGTGCTATTTATAGAATTGAGTCCATAATGTGTATAGCGCTGTATACGTCTAGTAGCACGATAGAAATGATAAGCAGTAAGGAAGGTATTTATTTACCTCAGTAAATAAAAGTATTCAGGTTTTATTTTTTTAAAACACTCTCAGGGATTTTTTGAGCTCAAGAAATTGGCAAAAGCTCCCTTTGCATAGTTTATTCAACCAGCTGCCGCCGTGTTTAGCCTAGCCCAGGGGTAGGCAATTCCGGTCCTCGAGAGCCGAAGCCAGGTCAGGTTTTCAGGATCTCCACCATGAATATGTATGAGATGGATTTGCATGCGCTGCCTCCTTGAGATGCAAAATCTATCTCATGCATATTTATTGTGGATATCCTGAAAACCTGACCTGGCTCCGGCTCTCAAGGACTGGAATTGCCTACCCCTGGCCTAGCCCAATGCATCATCACCTTCATTAAAATATACATGAGCTTCATTATCCCAATATGCAGAGTTGCTTTTCTGGAATCACTAATATCTGGATTTGACTAGAAGAACTGGTCTAAGCCTGCTCTGACCGTGATGGCAGATCAGGCTAAGGACAAGAGACTAAAACCACTTACCATGCTTCAATTGCTGCTCTGTCTTGTTTTTAATTGCTCAAAAATGCTTATGTCGGCAATCTGTGTAAGAATTACTGGATTTAGGAAAGTAAGATCAATGAACATAAAAGGCAAAGATTTCATTTACTGTGCAAATATTTCAATTACGCCTTTATAATAAAATATCAAAGAACGTTTTTCAAGGGTTAGAGAAGAATCTCATACAATGACAGACAGAAAATATCCCTGTCAGGAGCTAGAGGAAGAAAGACTGTAGTTTGGTTTTCCAGAATGCCAACTATGGACTTACACCCAAATTCTATAAGGTCTGCCTAAAGATAGGCACCTATATTGGTGTGCTTAGCCGATGTAGGCACCTAACTTAATTGGCTAAATCAGTGCCAATTATTGGCAATTAACACCACATAATTGAAATTAATTAAGAGCCTAAGAATAACCTTACTGGGCCAGACCAATGGTCCATCAAGCCCAGTAGCCTGTTCTCACGGTGGTCAATCCAGGCCAAAACCCAAAGAGTAGCAACATTCCAGCATCTCAAAGAATAGCAAGATTCCGGAACCCCAATGAGAGCAACATTCCAGAGATGAGATTGTGATGTCATAATGCCTCAGAGCCAACCTCATCAGTGATGTTACAATGGCTTGATTGTCCTATACTTGGCTCGCGTAAGATCATAAGAATAGCCTTCCTGGGTCAGACCAATGGTCCATCAAGCCCAATAGCCCGTCCTCACGGTGGCCAATCCAGGTCCCTAGTACTTGGCCATAACCCGAGGGCCTGGCCAAAAATTTTAAAAAGTCTTCATAAATAAAAACGATGCATGTACTTGACGTATCCAATCAGTACACAGTAAAAAGTCTGTGGCATGGACCCTCTTGACCACGCCGGCAGCAGCCAGCCTCTCTCACACAGTACTTTGGATGCTTTTTAAAACTTTATTTGTTGTGGCTCTAACCAGACAGACCCCAGAAGAAGGCTGTCAAATACCGAAACAAGGACCATGTCAGGTCTATGCCACAGACTTTCTACTGTGTACTGATTGGATACATCAAGTATATGCATTGAACTATATACCTAGTTACTGAGATCTCCATTTCCACGGTTCCCTTTTTGCTTTTGGTTGTCTCCTTCCTACTGTTGAATTATTTGGTGACTTTCTCTTGGTTTGCTTCGGATGTGTATACCTCAGACATACATAACCTGGCCACTCTCTAACTTAGCGCTATGCGATTCTGGTGCATATATTATAGAATACCTTATTTCTCTGAAAATAAGACAGTGTCTTATATTAATTTTGGGTCCAAAAAACGCAATAGGGCTTATTTTCGGGGGCTGTCTTATTTTTTTCATGTAAAACAATCATCCCTCCCTTCCTTTCCTCCACCCCAATTCTTCCTCTTTCCTTTCTCACCCCACCCCCCATGTACAGCATCTTTCCTCCCCTCCCATCCCCTTGTGCAGCAGAACCCCACTGACCCTCCCACCGTGAGACTGACATACCTCCACTCCGAGGTTTCCAAAGAAACAGCTGTTTTTGGAGGACTCAGAGCGGAGGTATGTCAGGTCTCACTGGGGTGGGGATCGCTGAATTGACGAGTCCGATTTTTTCGGCAAATTAAGCAGTACTAATGTCGGGGATGGAATCAGGGACATTCGGGGGGGGGGGCCTTCGGGGGTCGATCTTAACAAGGGCTTATTTTCAGGATAGGTCTTAATTTTGGGGAAACAGGGTAGTATCTAGCACTTATGCCCATAAATTCAAATTTGTGATGCCCATCACATGCATAAGTTCTATTATTCTAGAACTCAATTGGACCTATTTGTAGGTGCCAATTTATAGAATTGCTCTTTTATTGATTAGAGAAAAATTGAAAACAGATACAAACAAAAAGTAAACATAGGCATATGACCCCCCCTCCCCCCCCAAGAATGCCTCTGTTACAGAGCAGGAGGTGGGAGATTCTTCAGAGAGTCACTGGATATATAGTAACATAGTAACATAGTAGATGACGGCAGATGAAGACCCGAATGGTCCATCCAGTCTGCCCAACCTGATTCAATTTAAATTTTTTAATTTTTTCTTCTTAGCTTTACCCAGTACTGTGCTTGGGTTCCAACTGCCGAAATCTCTGTTAAGACTTACTCCAGCCCATCTACACCCTCCCAGCCATTGAAGCCCTCCCCAGCCCATCCTCCAACAAACGACCATATACAGACACAGACCGTGCAAGTCTGCCCAGTACTGGCCTTAGTTCAATATTTAATCTTATTTTCTGATTCTAAATCCTCTGTGTTCATCCCACGCTTCTTTGAACTCAGTCACAGTTTTACTCTCCACCACCTCTCTCGGGAGCGCATTCCAGGCATCCACCACCCTCTCCGTAAAGTAGAATTTCCTAACATTGCCCCTGAATCTACCACCCCTCAACCTCAAATTATGTCCTCTGGTTTTACCATTTTCCTTTCTCTGGAAAAGATTTTGTTCTACGTTAATACCCTTCAAGTATTTGAACGTCTGAATCATATCTCCCCTGTCTCTCCTTTCCTCTAGGGTATACATATTCAGGGCTTCCAGTATCTCCTCATATGTCTTCTGGCGCAAGAGTATCTGTGTGGGAGGAGTTGGAGGACCCTGACCTGTTTGGAAGGGGGCAAGAGCAAATTAAAGGGAGGGTGAGGAGTACAAGTGGGACTTTTGGTTATCCTAATCACATGCTGGAGCCCACAATACTGAGAAAGACTCCTGGGAGTGTTATCAACTTGTGGGGTAAGCGTCCGAGTGTAGTTTACTAACAGAGCAATCAGAAGACTGTTTCAGCTTGGTGGGGAAGAAAAGGTGTAGGCTGCGGAAAGAGAGTGAGTCCCACAGAGGGATCCTTCACCTGAAGGTTGATACTAGCAGGAGTCAGAGAGTGTTAGTGTGGATACCGACCTCCGTGAGATAAACGAAGAGTGAGTGACTTCACTAGATGTAGAGCCTCAGTGAATTGTTACAGCTTGGTGGGAAGACACCATGGTCCCAGGCTGAGGGAAGAGGGTGTGACCTGGAGTGGCTCACCATGGCAATTAAAAGGATTGGTGCAAAGAGGCCGGGGAACACGATGAAGGTATGAATTTCTGCACTTTGAACTCACGATGTAAATAATTATCAGTTGGAATTACAGAGAATCAAGTAAAGTCCGAGTTATCAATTGCACCACAGTTTCCGCTTGAATCATTTCATTTGAGTGACAGACTGGTGGGAGGGACTGAACTCTGAAGAAGCCGTCCTCCAGCCTACCGGGACTTGTCCCAACCCCAGCCTTTGCCCAGCTTGAACTCTGACTTTCTTTTTGCTAGTCCTCTTCGCAGGTGCCTGACCCAAAGAGCTAGCTAGCACCTTGAGACTGAATGCGAGTGAAACCAGGGTTACAGGTAGAAAGAGTGACCCCCCTTATTTTTACAATATCATTGGTTACCAGTTTTTTTTATAGGATACAGTTTAAAGCTCTAACTTTAACTCGTAGAGCTTTTTTTCCCTCAACAACCAAATTTTTTGCATGTCCTAACTATTCCTGATGCGTAAGCAAGACTTTTAAGATCATTTCAAGATAATAGACTTGTCTTACCATCTGTAAATAGAGCAAAGTGGGAATTTATATGAAATAAAGCTTTCTATTTTAAGATTATGGATGATAAACCAATCAAAAAGAAGGCTAGTTATTCATGTTAGACAAGACATTAAATTATGCAAATTACGGGTGGAAAAGGAAGAAAAGAGCTCAAGTTCTCCAGGAATTTGGGATTCAGGAAAACTTCCTGCCCAGTTCGTACTATGGAGCTATCATTGGTCAGAAAAACCTACTGAACCTGTATGGAGAGCTTTCTTGCCCTTGAATGCTTTTCGAGTCCAGGAAGGGACTGATCCACCTTTAAAGTTCATTCAAGTCACCATCTTGGTTCCCTGACGCAGGATCGAAACGGGTGCATCTTATTGCACCTTCAGAAAATTGGTTAAGACCTATTTGTTCAAGAACTTCGTTACTTGATTGATGACTATGTCATAGTTTCTTATTGTATTTTTCACTATTGAACTATTGTACTGCTTTTTTGTGTGCTTTGTATCATCATTGGAATGTCCAGTCCTCTTTATTCTGTGAACCACCTAGAACTTTTCGGTGATGGCGGTATAGAAAAATAAAGTTATTATTATTATTGGTGTTCACCCCCTTGGTTTTGCCTTCAAATCTCTGAGCATATTCTTTTTGATATATAGTTTTAATTGAAAAGAGTAAATATATGGTCATCTCTATGAAAACATCTGATATTTCTACAGGGGAGTGACCTTTCTATTGTAGAACATTGATATTTTGTTCACCCTCATTGAAACTTTGCCAACAATTTGGTTCCCCCATTTATTGATTGACTGAATATAGTCTTGGCATACATTGATTCTTAAAAATGATTTTGTGGGCACAAAGAAATATTGTTCATACATCTGATTTTTCAAGATATTTAAGATGCCAGTCTACAATTCCAAAGCTACAGTATATGAGAGTGTGATTAATGATAGCTGATTAATGGATTGTAATCTGAATGTATTCTTCAATATCAATTTTAGTCTCCTATAATATTTTTACTGATCTTTTTTCTCAGTGATTTATTCTTGATTGTCACTCCTTCTTATACTCCTAGAAATTTATGTACACCTTCTTGTTCAAATTGCTTTTATTGTGCAGTCATCAGTCAGAGGGATGTTTTCAGTTTTCCTCAATTGTCCTTCAAGAAACAGAAACATGATGGCAGATAAAGGCCAAGTTGCTCATCCAGTCCGCCCTTCCTCTGCATCCACTATCTCCTCCTCACCCTAAGAGATCCCATGTGCCTATCCCACATTTTCTTGAATTCAGTCAGTCTTTGTCTCCATCACCTCTACCAGGAGACTATTCCACACATCTACCACCATTTCTGTAAAAAAAAGTATTTCCTTAGATTACTCCTGAGCCTATCACCTTTTAACTTTTTCCTATGTCATAAGAACATAAGCAATGCCTCCGCTGGGTCAGACTTGAGGTCCATCGCGCCCAGCAGTCCGCTCACGCGGCGGCCCAACAGGTCCAGGATCTGTGCAGTAAACCTCTATCTATACCCTTCTATCCCCTTTTCCAGCAGGAAATTGTCCAATCCTTTCTTAAACCCCAGTACTGTACTCTGCCCTATAACGTCCTCTGGAAGCGCATTCCAGGTGTCCACCACACGTTGGGTAAAGAAGAACTTCCTAGCATTCATTTTGAATCTGTCCCCTTTCAACTTTTCCGAATGCCCTCTTGTTTTTTTATTTTCTGAAAGTTTGAAGAATCTGTCCCTCTCTACTCTCTCTATGCCCCTCATGATCTTATAAGTCTCTATCATATCTCCTCTAAGTCTCCTCTTCTCCAGGGAAAAGAGACCCAGTTTCTCCAATCTCTCAGCGTATGAAAGGCTTTCCATCCCCTTAATCAGTCGTGTCGTTCTCCTCTGAACTCTCTCGAGTAACACCATATCCTTCTTAAGGTACGGTGACCAATACTGGATGCAGTACTCAAGATGCGGACGCACCATTGCCCGGTACAGTGGCAGGATAACTTCTTTCGTTCTGTTGTAATACCTAGTATTCTATTCGCTCTCTTAGCGGCCGCTGCGCACTGTGCCGTCGGCTTCATTGTCATGTCCACCATTACCCCCAAGTCCCTTTCTTGAGTACTCTCAGTCAATAACATCCCTCATTCCAGAGCTTCCTCTCATTCCAGAGCTTCCTTCCAAATGAAAGTGACTCAACTCATGCACATATCTCCCCTCTCCTGCCTTTTGTCCAAAGTCTACATATTGAGATCTTTTAGTCTGTCCCCATACACCTTATGACTAAAATCACACACCATTTTAGTAGCTTTCCTCTAGATCAGTGGTTCCCAAACCTGTCCTGGGGGACCCCCAGCCAGTCAGGTTTTCAAGATATCCCTAATGAATATGCATGAGAGAGATTTGCATACCTGTCACTTCCATTATATGCAAATCTCTCTCATGCATATTCATTAGGGATATCTTGAAAACCTGACTGGCTGGGGGTCCCCCCACTGCTCTAGATGAACCACTGCTCTAGATGAACGCCATCCTGTTTATATCTTTTTGAAGGTGTGCTCTTCAGAATTGTACACAATATTCTAAATGAGGCTTCACCAGAGTCTTATATAGGGGCATCAATACCTCCTTTTGCCTACTGGCCATACATCTCCCTATGCACCCTAGCATCCTTCTAGCTTTTGCCGTTGCCTTTTCAGCATGTTTGGCCATCTTAAAATCATCACATACTATCACACTCAAGTCCCATTCCTCTTCCATGCACAAAAGTTCTTCACTCCCTAAACTGTACCGTTTCCTCAGGTTTTTGCAGCCCAAATGCATGACCTTGCATTTCTTAGCATTAAATCTTAGCTGCCAAATTTCAGACCATTCTTCAAGTTTCACTAGTTCCTTCTTTATTCACACAATCAGGGGTGTCAAATCTATTGCAGATTTTGGCATTATCCGCAAAGAGGCAAATCTTACTTGACGGCCCTTCAGAAATATCGCTTAACAAAATGTTAATAAGGAAAGGCCCCAAAACCGAACCTTGAGGCACACCACTGGTAGCATCCCTTTCTTCAGATCTCCATTGACCACTACCCTCTGTTGCCTTCCACTCAACCAATTCCTGACCCAGTCCGTCACTTTGGAGTCCATCCCGAGAGCACTCAGTTTATTTATTAGGCAACCGTGTGGAACATTTAGCGCAGTGTTCTTCAACCATCGGTCCATGGACCAGTGCCGGTCCACAGAAATTTCCTGCCAGTCCATAGGGCCAGCATGTGCATCAGGCCCAAAACAGTGTTCTTCAACCGCCGGTCCACGGTGCAATCGATGCGGCATTATCTTCAAGCCAGCTCCCTCTTCCTAACTGATTCAGAGCACAAAGCCATGGGCAGTGGCTCCTACGGGCATCCTGCGCCTGAACCGGAAGCCTTCTCTCTGACGTTGCAAAGTCAGAGGGAAGGCTTTCAGATGAGGCACGGGACGTGCAAGGTGCAATTAGTACTATTATGGGGGCGAGGTCTGGGGTGGAGATTGGATAGAGATGGGCGGGGTCTGGCTCATGACTTAGCCCTGTGTTCTTCAACAGCTGGTCCACGGACCGATGTCGGTCCACAGAATAATTATTTTATTTCTGCCGGTCAATAGGTGTAAAAAGGTTGAAAAACACTGATCTAGCGCACTCTCTCTATCCAATTCTCTGATCACCTTAGTACATTTGTCCAGGCTAAAAGTCATCTTGGTATCATCTGAGAAGCTCTTAGCTGTATAGAGTTGTTCTCCTAATTGTGGGACACTGGAATTGTAGAACTTTAGAAACATAGAAACATAGAAATAGACGGCAGATAAGGGCCACGGCCCATCAAGTCTGCCCACCCTACTGTCCCTCCCCTCCCTTTGCCCTGTGAATAGATCCCATGTGTCGATCCTATTTGGCTTTAAAATCAGGCATGCTACTAGCCTCAATCACCTGCAGTGGAAGACTATTCCAGCGATCAACCACCCTTTCAGTGAAAAAGAATTTCCTGGTGTCACCTCGTAGTTTTCCGCCTCTGATTTTCCACGGATGTCCTCTTGTTGTCGCGGGACCCCTGAAAAAGAAGATATCTTCCTCAGTCCCGATGCGGCCCGTGAGATACTTGAACGTTTCGATCATGTCCCCCCTCTCCCTGCGCTCCTCGAGCGAGTACAGCCGCAATTTATCTAGCCATTCCTCGTACGGGAGATCCTTGAGTCCCAAGACCATCCGGGTGGCCATTCTCTGAACCGACTCCAGTCTCAGTACATCCTTGCGATAATGCGGCCTCCAGAATTGCACACAGTATTCCAGGTGGGGTCTCACCATGGATCTGTACAATGGCATAATGACTTCCGGCTTGCGGCTGACGAAACCCCTGCGTATGCAACCTATGATTTGTCTTGCCTTGGATGAAGCTTGCTCCACTTGATTGGCAGCCTTCATGTCCTCACCGACGATCACCCCCAAGTCTCGTTCTTCTACCGTTCTCGCTAGGATCTCGCCATTAAGGGTATAGATCTTGCATGGATTTTGGCTGCCCAGGTGCATGACTTTGCATTTTTTGGCATTGAAGCTGAGCTGCCAGGTCCTAGACCAGCGCTCCAGTAGGAGTAGGTCGTGTATCATGTTGTCGGGTGTCGAATCTTCGTCCGCTGTGCATTTGCCCACTACATTACTTAGTTTGGCGTCATCGACGAATAAAGTTATTTTCCCTCGAAGCCCTTCTGTCAAGTCCCTTATAAAGATGTTGAATAGGATCGGGCCCAAGACCGAGCCCTGTGGCACTCCACTGATCACCTCCGTCATTTCGGAGGGGGTGCCATTCTCCACTACCCTTTGAAGCCTACCTCCAAGCCAGTTCCCAACCCATTTCGTCAATGTGTCTCCTAATCCTATAGAACTCATCTTGCCCAGCAACCTGCGGTGTGGTAC
The DNA here is from genome assembly GCF_902459505.1 of Geotrypetes seraphini. Classification (NCBI taxonomy): domain Eukaryota; kingdom Metazoa; phylum Chordata; class Amphibia; order Gymnophiona; family Dermophiidae; genus Geotrypetes; species Geotrypetes seraphini. Next base: position 26,839,314 of record NC_047086.1, read on the forward strand.
GCTATCGAATGCTTTGCTAAAGTCCAGGTACACTATGTCCAGGGACTCCCCAATATCCAGCTTCCCCGTCACCCAGTCAAAGAAGCTGATACGGTTGGATTGGCATGATCTTCCCCTAGTAAATCCATGTTGACGGGGATCCCGTAGATTCTCCTCATCCAGGATCTTATCCAACTGGTGTTTGATTAGAGTTTCCATTAGTTTACTCACTATCGATGTTAGACTCACTGGTCTGCAGTTTGCTGTCTCCGTCTTTGAGCCTTTTTTGTGGAGTGGAATGACGTTGGCCGTCCTCCAGTCCAACGGGACGCTACCTGTACTAAGGGAGAGGTTGAAGAGTGCTGACAGTGGCTCTGCCAAGACATCACTCAACTCCCTAAGCACCCTGGGGTGTAGGTTGTCAGGCCCCATTGCCTTGTTAACCTTGAGCTTTGACAGCTCACCGTAGACACTGCTGGGCGTAAACTCGAAGTTACTAAATGGGTCAACTGAGTCAGCCCTTGTCTGTAGCTGAGGGCCTAGCCCCGGCGCTTCTCGGGTGAAGACTGAGCAGAAGTATTCATTTAATAGTTGGGCTTTTTCCGAATCCTTTTCCACATAGTCTCCGTCTGGTTTCCTAAGACGTACGATCCCGAATGAGTTCCTACTTCTGTCACTGATATACCTGAAGAAGGATTTATCTCCCTTCCGGATGTTCTTTGCTAGAGACTCCTCCATGTGGAATTTAGCCTCCCTAACTGCTGTTTTGATGGCTTTTGATTTGGTCAAGTAGTCTGCTCTAGAGTCCTGTTTTCCCGATTGCTTGTAAGAGATGAATGCTTTTTTCTTCTCCTTGATGAGGTCTGAGATCTCCGCAGTAAACCACTGCGGCTTGTTGTTCCTTCGCCGTTTGCTTACTAATTTAACATAGCGGTTTGTCGCTTCCTGTATGGTGGCTTTCAAAGTCGACCACATTTCTTCCACGCTATCGGTTTCTGTTTGCCTTTGAAGCGCCTGGTGAACAAAGGAACCCATGTCTAGGAAGTTTGTGTCTTTGAATTTGAGGACCTTGGTTAGTGTGGTGGATTTAGTGAAACCTTTCCTAAGATCGAAACATACCATGTTGTGGTCGCTGGAGGCCAATGTGTCCCCCACCGAGACCTCTGTTACACTTTCCCCATTGGTAAGTAATAGGTCCAGTATTGCCTGTTCCCTCGTAGGGTCCAACACCAGTTGCTTGAGACCAGCTCCCTTCATAGAGTTTAATAGCCTCCTACTGCTGCCGGAAGCAGAGGTAAGTGTATCCCAATCCAAATCAGGCATGTTAAAGTCACCTAACAATACCGTGTCCCCATGCAAGGTGATATTTTCTATATCTCCGATTATTTCCATATCCAGGTCATCCTGTTGTCTTGGGGGTCTGTAAATCACGCCAAGATACAAGCATTTGTCCTTCCCTCTGGCCAAATTAACCCAAAGGGATTCCCCAGAGTACTGGATATCTGAGATTCTTGTGACCCTAATGTCTTCTTTAGTATATAATGCTACACCTCCTCCCATTCTGCCCTCCCTGTCCTGACGAAGCAAGTTGTAACCTGGTATGGCCATGTCCCACCCGTGGGAGTCTGTGAGCCAGGTCTCAGATATCGCCACCACATCCAGGTCGGCATTCCTTATTTTTGTTTCCAATTCCAGGATCTTGTTCCCCAAACTGTGTGCGTTGACGTACATAGCCCTCCATGTTGTATTTTTGTTATGTCTCAGTGGGGATATTCCTGTTTGAGCTACTTGAACATCTTTAGCGTTATTTGCGTTATTTATGCTCCCCCTAGACTCAGAACTACAGTGTGTACTCCCCATATACCCAGAATTACAATGTGTATTCCCCCTAGACCCGGGATTACAATGTGACCCATGATTATTATGTGAACCTACCCCATATATATGTTTATTGGCACTTCATATACTGCCCTACCTTGGAGAAATTCAGGACAATATATAATTTTTTCTATCAGGTACTCAAAATATTTTCCTTATCTGTCCTGGTGGGCTCACAATCTAACTATGGTAACTGGGGCAATAGAAGGTTAATTGACTTGCCCAGGAGTAACACTGGGATTAAACCTGCAACCACAGGGTATTACAGCAGCAGCTCTAACCACTAGGCTACTCCTCTACACTAGTGCAATATAACTCTGGATTGTTGCTATATTTAGGATTAATAGCTTTAAAACTGTAACCGCAAAAAGACAATTGGACACCCTGGATCTTCTTCTAAAGCTTCAGGCTAGGCGGGTCTGATCATTCATTCAGGACACTATAGACTTTTTGAAAAAAATATGTCAATAGGCCATTATTGAGATAGCTTGGAGAAATCCACTGCTTAATCCTAGGATAAGCAGCATAAAATCTGCTTTACTATTTGGGATCTTTCTAGGTACTTGGGACCTGGGTTGGCCACTGTTGGAAACAGGATACTGGGCTTGATGGACCTTTGATCTGTCCCAGTATGGCAGTTCTCCAAGTATAGGATAATGAAGCCATTGTGACATCACTGATGAATTTAGCTCTTAGGCATTGGTGGAATGATGCTTTATGACATCACAATCTCAGCTCTGGAATGTTGCTACTCTTTGGGTTTCTGCCAGGTGCTTGGAACCTGGGTTGGCCACTGGGCTTGATGGACCTTCAGTCTGTCCCAGTATGGCAATTCTTATGTTCCTAGATTTCTCAGCTTCAACGGAGATTTTATTTGTCACGTCAGATGTGGTAGCTCTATATACTGTAATTCCCTAGCAAGACATGTTACAGATAATAACTGAGGTTCTGGAGAATAGAGCAGTCCTTCAGTCCATACCCACCTCGATTTTGGTCAAACTTGCTGCTTTGGTCATTGCGAAGACTTCTTTTTTTGTTTTAAGGACAGTTTTTTTTACAGCAAATAAGTGGCTAAGGGCACATCATTAGCACCGTCTGCAGCCACATTATTTGCAGCAGTTTTTGAGGAGGTGCATTTATATGGCTCTCATTGGTTCCATCATTGTTTACCACAACAGGCGGTATGTGTAATGCCGTATTCCAATAACAGTATTCATATTAAACGTATTATCCTCAAGTACTGGCCCATAGTCCAATTCCATAAAGCCTTGCAGGACAAACCTAAATTTGCATTCTCCAGGGCTTCCAACCTAGGAGAAAAATTGAAATACAGACCAGCAACGTTAGAATCTCATTCAGGTCTTCCCCACAAAGCTTGTGGCAAATGCAAACTTTGTAGGTATGTATGGGACATTACTCATATTAACACTCCTGGGGCGAAGCGCAATATTTTTAAGCTTAATTCCGGGACTGACTGTGATTCTGCGGGTGTAGTTTATTGCATCATTTGCCCCTGTCATAAATTATATATAGGACAAACTTCCCGCAGAATCAAAGTCAGGATAACGGAACATATTAGCAGTATCCGCAATCAACGTCTTTCTGCCCCCCTCACTGGTCACTGGTTGGAGCAATCACACTCGATCCATGATTTGAGGTATTCTGTGTTGATACAAATTAAGAACTTAGATGGTGACCTCTCAAAAATTTTGATTAAAAAATTTTGATTAGAAAAGAACAAAGGTTCATTTTCTAATGGCATACCTTAATACCAAATGGATTGAATCATGAGATCGAATGGTTGTCCCTTTAACCAGTAAAAAAAATTTTTTTAAATTTTTTTGAGTTTATTCTAAGTTCATCTATCCCTTGGTGACATCACTTCCGCTTATGCCGGTGACATTAGGCACGTACTAGTCCTATTTAAGGTCAGCCGTTAGCGTTCTCATTACACTTCTGCCCAGCTTATGGTATCAGCCGAGTTGTGGAGCTGGTAATAGTATGAGATTTGTGAGTAGATATGGATTGATTATGATATAGATGTATCTATAATATACATGAAATATAATATAGGTTCTCGTACATAGTGGTTTTAATCTTTAATATACATTATAAGCTCACTGATTTCCTTCCTGTATGCTTGTTCTCATAGAGTCCTTCCCTGAAGAAGGAAGTTTTTCGAAACTCGAGTCGGGGGGACAAGGATATTCTATGGAGGAATAACAGTGATTGTTTTTAGCACACTACAAGCACCAAATTATTCACTCACCGCTGAGGGGCATTACCGACATCATACCATCCTATTTACAGATAAGTGTTGTCTATCTGGTATTTAAAGAATCCTTTGGTGGATGGTTGTGGGGACAGTGAAAAACAATGATGGTCCCCTAATGAACCCCAGTTTGGTGATACCACCAGTCACGGGTTTAGGGTCTGAGATTTTCACAATATTTAATTAATCATATTTAATTGTAAGCTTAACTGTGATTATAGAAGGTATTGTTTAAACACAGAATCACAGGATATTTAATATATATCTCTCCATATTAAAGTGTCTCATTGGTTCCAACATGTTTTGTGATAGTTCCATTTTGGGGGATGATATATATATATATATATATATTGCTTTTGAATGCTATAGAGAGTAAATTAGAAGAGCTTCCATCTCGTATACTCCTCCTTTTACAAAACCGTGGCAGTGGTTTTTAGCACAGGCCGGTGCACTGAATGCTCTGCACTGCTCCCAATGCTCAAAGGAACTCTATGAGTGTCAGGAGCAGCACAGTATATACAAATGAAACCCCTAAGATGCAGGACTCTACATGTAGTACAACCCCCTAGAAATAGAAACAAATGCATTTCTACCTGAACAGTGCAAAATCATAGACAGCAGATGTAAATTCTCTTTGATACTGGAAACCTCCTAGATTTTAGGCGGTATATAAATATATTAAATAAATAAATTCTCAAAACGGACACATTTCAATCACTAAATTGAAAATAAAATCATTTCCCCTACCTTTGTTGCCTGGTGATTTTATTTTTCTTAACCATCTTTTCCCCGTCTTTTGCTGCACTTCCTCATGTCTGTACTCTTAACTGTGTATCCAGGACCTTCTTATCCATTTGCTGTTTTTCTCTCCTTCTTCACTTTCTGCCCTACATTCATCTTTAGCATTAACTTTTAACATTCAACTTTCTTCCATTTCTCTACTTTCTTCTCAAAATTGATCTACTCTTCCGTGTCTTCCCTTCTTATCTATCCATGTGTGCCATCTCCTCCCTCTTTCTTCTCCCCTATTCCCATCTATCCATAAGAAGTATTTCTTCTCATCTCTTCCCTGCCACACCCATTTCTGTGCACCATCTCCTTCCTCAGTCTTCCCTTTCCCTCCATCCCTGTGTACCATCTCATCCATCTCTCTCCATCTCCTGTGGTCAGACATCTCTGTCTTCCCCCTTCCTCCCTCCTATGGTCTGGCATATTTCTCCTCTCCTTCCTATAACCTGAAATCTCTCTCCTCTCCCATGGTCTGGCATCTCTCTCTTTCCTTCCCTCCATCTTCTTGTGGTCTAACATCTCTCTCCCTCTCTCCTCTCCTTTCCATGATCTGGCATCTCTCTCTTCTTCTTTCTGCAGTCTGGCATCTCTCTTTTCTTTCCATTTCAGTGGTCTGACATCTCTATTTTTCCTCCATCCATCACCCTTCTCCTGAATCTTACATCTCTTCCTTCTTTGAGTCATCTCTCCTCCCTCCCAGTATAACCTTTCTCCCTCTCTCTTCCCACCACTATCATGTGCAACAGTTCTCCCTCTTTCTTCCTTTCCCCATGTATACCATCTCTCTTTTCCTCCCACTCTACACACCTATGACCAACAATTATCTTTTTCTCTTTCATCTCCCACTGGCAGCATCTCTCTTTCCCTCCCTTCCTACCACCCCGCCCATGCATTTCTTTCCCTCCCTTCCTAACCCCCAGCCCATGCAGCATCTGTCCTTCCCTGCCTTCCCAAACCACTTCCAGTCCATGCAATATCTGTTCTTCTTGCTCTCTCCCCCCCCCCCACAGCTCTTGCAGCATCTGTCCTTCCCTCATTCACAACACCAGCTCCCTCTCAGCTGGATCCTGTGATACGACCTCTCCCTCAGTTCCCAACCCTACCACCTACCACCTCCCCTCCACTGTAATTTAATATTTTTGGGCAGCCGGTGGCACAACAAAGTGAGTCTCCTGCTGTCGGCCTGACCAGGAAGTGTTCTTTCTGCAGCACTTTCTCTTCTCGCATAGGCAGGACGCTGCAGAAAGAACACTTCCGGGGCAGGCCGACAGTGGTAGACTTGACTCATTGTGCCGCTGACTGCCCAAAGATATTAAATTACAGTGGCGGGGAGGTGATAGGTGGGGGAGTCGGGAGAGCCATACTTCTGATTACCAATATTTGAGGAGGCCATGACCCCTGTGGCCTCCCCATTCTTACGCCATTGGGTTTGGGATACTTTATATCCATGCACTAGCCCTAGAGAGATCTCCTCCTAACTGGATCGGTAGCATGAATGTTGCTACTCTTTAGGTTTTTGCCAGGTTGTAGTGACCTGGATCGGTCACCGTGAGGACAGGCTACTGGGTTAGATGGATCATTGGTCTGACCCAGTAAAGCTATTTTTATGTTCTTATTCCTTTGCAGGGTTGCCAACTTGTCAGCTTTCAGCCGGACTGACCGGTTTTTAATGGCCAAAGTCAGCTGCTAGCAGACCCTTGAAATGGACACTAGAAAAGCTGTTTTTTTGTTTTGTTTTTTTTAATCAATGACTCTGTGGTCCAGCCCAGCAGTCCAGCTCCATGCTGCCTGCCACTCCAGCCTTCCAGCGGTCAGATCTTACCTCCTTCCCATGGGTCTAGCATTTCTCTCTCTCCCTTCCTCCCCCTCCCACCCCTTCCAGTGATCCTCAAAACTTGTTTTCACTTTGGTGGCTAGGCCGCTGGCAGTGATTAAGACAGGCTGTCTCTACTTTCTGCCCCCCCCCCCTCTCCGCCACTTCCTCTGATACAACTTTCTGTTTCTGCCTAGGTGGAACAAGGCAAATGGAAGCTTAACTATTCTCATAGTGAAAAACTATTTCCTCCTTTTACGAGAATGATGAGAGTACTGAAACTTGTTTACATCCTGTTTAATGGATTTTGTTATTAAAGTAGTCCAATCGTGACACAACACCTACGTGGTCTGAATTTTTTAGAAGACTAACTGGGTAGATTATAGTTCTGCCCTTAGGATTGCCACCTGTGGTCCCCTGCACCATCTGCTTCATCAAATGAACTATAAGCTCACAGAGACTTCAGAGCACAAAAGCTACACCACTGGCAGAGAAGATCTTTCCTCAAAAAGACCATTCAGTATCCAGTTCCTGCAGTGTTTTCATTCTTATTAAGCATTGCATTTGTACTTTGGCATTTATATAACGCTTTAAACTGGAGACCTATACAAACAGTTACTTACGGAGACAGTGTATTCCTTCTCCCCACAATTTAATGCTTTAAGGTTGATCATTTTAAAAGCAGCTTGAATAGCATTTTACATGCTTGAGTAAGCGCTTATAAAATTGTCCCATGGTATAATCCATGCTCAGAAAACATAAGGCTTTCTAATCAAATAAAGCTGAGCTCTGAAATTTAGGCAAATAGGTTAAGTGCCAAAGAGCCTTAGAAAGGATGCAGAGAGGAGATTTAAGACATTCAATGTGGGTTGTGAAAAATTCCCGCAGTATTGTATGAATGCTCTACCAAATGCAGAAACTTGTAAAATACTCAAACATGTAAGTATGTGCAGGATGGCACATTCAGGTCCCTCCATATCCCACAGGAGCAGTACATTTATATATGTTACAAATGGAGGTAACAGTATGCAGCTTTTGCTCAGATGTGCATGAGAGTAGCTTTTAAAAACCACTGCTTTCAACAGCATCCATCCTCTCCACCTCCTGAATTACCCCAGCATCATCCTCCCTCCCCCGTGGCCTCCCTATCGCCAAATCTCATTCTCTGCTCCCCCATCACAGGAGTCACCCATCCCTTCCCACCCCGTCAAGAAGCCCCCCAACCCCTCAGACATCAAGGCAGCTACTAACATCAAGCTTCCTCTCAGCCTCCACTCCCCACATGAGATCCCCTAGCAGATTAAGTCTCTCCTAATGGCTCCCTGGCAGGCCCCTACACCTCCCAACTTCCACCCCAATCAAATTCCAAGCTCTTGCCTAAGTCCCTGTAGTCTAATGGAAGCACAAGCAATCCCTAGTCACTCTTGTTCTTGCAAGACCTAGGTTCTAAAATGGCACCCTGACCCATAGCATTAATTTCATAATACTATCTCTAGAGGGCAGGCTGCCAATAAGATCAAATTGCAATAATATACAGTGCACTATCTGGGTAACTTAGGACAACCTGCTATTAAGATAACAGTCCACTATTTATGTACCTTAGGTCAGTTCTAAGGCCTAGATTCACTAAAGCTCACTGATCCGTGGCCAAATCTTGCCGGGGGACTGATTCACTACAGCATCCTTATGCAAACGAAGTGATCGGACGCACGCCCCTTAGCGACCTCACGGATCACTACAGAGCGATCCAGACACATGCACACACCATCCTCTTTGCCTGTAGATGTGATCCATGCATTCGCCTACTCTCAGCACAAGCTTGAGATCAAAATGAAAGTGGGAGGGGTGGCTGCACTCGCTGGCCCCACGAGAATCAATGAAGAACATGCTTTGCAGCCATACTGGAACAACACAGAACAAAACACGCCATGCAGCCACGCTTTAAACCCGCAGGTTAAAATCACGGGCTCGCAGAGAGCAGGGCACTTTTTGCACAAGTGAGATGTTTTATTTTGATACTGGGATTTCAGGGCGGCAGAGAGCAGAACAGTCCCCTTATGTTGGAATACCCTTAGATTTTGCCATTTGAGAAACACACAAAGATATAAGAGAGCCTTCCCTTCCTTTAAGGGAATTAAATCTGCTGAGAAGCTCAGTCGATTTTTTGTTTTCAAGTTTGTAGAGATCTGGGATGAACTTCCTGACTCCATTAGGCTTTTAGGTCAACTGCAATTATTTCGTAAATTCCTGAAAACTTTGTTGTTCTCGCAATTTCTAAATGGTTTAACTACAGCCTCAACGAAATGATAATATTATAGTTATTTTTCTTATGAACTTTAGTTTTTAATTAGTTCTTCCTTCTCCTAGTCTTAATTATATGTGAACCGAGACAAGCTCCACTGGGAGATGACCCGGTATATAAACCAAAGATTAGATTAGATTAGACAGTCAGCAAGGAGGTGAGTGATTGGTCCTCAGCAGTCGCTTCAGTTTTGGATCGGCCAGCCCAATTGGTGTTCCATCTTCTGTTTAGTGAATCGCTGCCTTTCTACCTATGCATGCCATCTCCCCTCGTTTGCAGGTGCGGATCAGATTGGATCGGGCAGAAGGTTAGTGAATCGGGTCGGGGTCAGAGAAGGCTCGCAAACTGGTCGGGATAAGATCGGTGAGCTTAGTAAATCTAGCCCCAAGTTATTCAGACAAGTTATCCGTATAACAGTCTGAATATTGCCACTCTTTGGCCAATTCCTAGGACTGCCCATTTGCACCTGTTAACGAAATAAATAGCTCTGAATATTGACTCTGTTGCTCTGCCTCCTGTTCTCCTGATTACTTTGAGTTTTTCATGCCCAAGTACAATTATAGATAAATTAGGTAATGCTAGAAACAAAGTAATAATTTCTCATATTTGTTCCTGTCAGGGTTAAAAAAAATAAAAAATCAAATGTGTTAAGGCCACGAGCTGTGCAGGTTTCCAACAGTGCCCATATTTTGTGAAGAGACGGGTCATTGACAGTGAGAGAATCTTGGCCCTCACACGGTGAGAAGAGCTAGCGATCTAATTATTACCCATCTCGGTGCTGTTATTCACAGACAGCAGTAAAGCTGCCCGTGGAGTTTGCCAAAGAGCCAGATGTTGCTGCCACTAGACAATTATTTTCCCCAGCTCAACACCTGTGCCTTGTGGTCAGGCTCCAAAGAAATGAAACCCAACGGTGACACTGTGGTGCGCAGGGGTAAAGACCCCACTGAATATTTTGGATAGGGGGAGCAGATATTTTTGTATTCCTCAGAGTCTCCCCGTAGCAACTTGTTTATTTTATTCAACATTTGGCAGTATTCTGAGAAGGAAATAGAAACATAGAAAGATGACGGCAGAAAAGGGCTATAGCCCATCAAGTCTGCCCACTCTACTGTCCCACCCCATTAAGTCAGAGTGCTGCTCGACCCACGTAGAGATCCCACTGGATGTCCCATTTATTCTTAAAGTCGAGCACGCTAATGTCCCCTGTTCTCCCCACAAAAGTCATGGCTGTATTCTGCATGAAAAAATGAATTTGCTTTTTTGTAAGGTCTTTATGAAATCATATTTAAGTGCAACTTTATATATGTGCACAACTCGGAGCACCGTTTATAGAATAGCGCTCCATGCAGATTTATTTCACTGTGCAGGTTTGGGCACCTTTCACTGAATCTAGACCTAACCGAACAGGAAGGCATCTGTTTTTTATCTATGTGATTTAAAAAAAAACGTGGAGGGGCATAATCGAAAGGGACGTCTAAGTCCATTTACGTCCATCTCGCAAGTCATCTAAAGTTAAAAAGAGCTTAAGAACACATTTTTGAAAGATACGTCCAACTTTTTTTTCATTTCAAAAATCGTATATACGTCCTGCCGATCTGATCGTTCAAGCTGCTAAATCGTCCATCTTTATACCACATTTTCCTCCAACTTTCCGTCCAAGTCCAAAACACCTAGAACAAGCCCTGTTGGACGTGGGAGGGGTCTGCAAAGTGATGGGCTGCACACCCAGACATGCCACCTAAACAGTGGGGTACAGGGCATTGCTGTGAACTTCACAAAAAGGGTGTCATGTCTTCTCCTCCATACAGCTCCCTTATAGGTTACGGTGAGCCCCCCCAAACCACCTCCAGAATCCCCTAGACCCATTTATCTACCACCCCAATAGCCCTTATGGCTGCAGGAGCCACTTATATGCTAGTAAAAAAGGGTTTTGGGGATGTGCATATGTTTAGGTATCAATGCAGTGATTACAGGTGCTTATGAGCATGGGTCCTCCTCTCCATGAGTCCCTAACCCACCCCCAAGACGACTTAAGCTGCCTCTGGGCTGGACGACTAAGCTTTCCTATGCCAGGCGGCCAGGTGATGATGGTCTGGAGGCTGAATTTTAAAGTTATGATTAAAATTTTTATGGGGGTGGGGGGGGTTTGGTGATCACTGGGTAGTGTGTGTGTGGGGGGGTCTGTTTTATGTGTTTGCAGTGCTTATCTGGTGACTTTAGGTGAGTTTTTGTGACTTAGACCATGTTTTACATGGTCTAAGTCACAACGTCCAAGTTCCGTCTAGGCTCTGTTGTAAAACTTTCGGTTATACATGCTGTATGACTAAGTCTAAACCGGCTCACGTCCCGCCCAACTCCCGCCCTTGACACGCCTCCCGAAACGCCCCGTTTAGCTTTGGTCGTTCAGCGGCACTATGAAGGCCTAGGCCGTTTAGAAAAACATCCAAAACCCGTTTTTATAATCGGCACTTGGACGTTTTTGAGAAATGTTTGAGAAATGTTCGTCCAAGTGCCGACTTAGGCCAGTTTTTGGACGTTTTTCTCTTTCGATTATGAGCCCCATAAGTTCTAATGGAGCTCATTTTCAAAACAGAAAAAACATCTAAAAAGTGACATAAAGAGGCGGATGGATGTTTTTCTGGCCAAAACGTCCAAATTGCTATTTTCAAAACCCATTTTGTAAATGGTTTCCTATGCTGTTCATCTGTAGTGTTGGAGGCATGGTTTGAGTGGGACTAGGGCTGGCTTATTATCTGGATGTTTATATGCAATAATTGTATCAAACGTCTAGTGCAAAATTTGGACATTTGGGGCTAGACTTCTTTCAATAACAAATAACCCCCAGATTCTCTAACCGGTGCCCATGTTGGCAGCCATCTAATCTAATCTAATCTAAACCTTAAGTTTATATACCGCATCATCTCCATGAATATGAAGCTCGACACGGTTTACAAGAACTTAAAATATAGGTAGAGAAGGAAAAGGTTTACATGAACTTATATGTAGAAGGGAAGAAAAAGGGGGGAGGATAGAATTACAATTTGGTGAAAAGACAAGTTTTCAATTGTTTGCAGAATAATTGGAGGGAGCCCAGGTTCCGCAGCGGGATGGTGGGGTCGTTCCAAAGTCCTGTGATTTTGAAGAGAAGGGATTTTCCCAGTTTACCTGCATAGTGAATGCCGAGTAGAGAGGGGAAGGCTAGTTTATACCTTTGGGCGGTTCTGGAGGAGTCGGGACGAGGAGTTGTAAGATAGTGGGATAAGGGGAGGAAGGATGCCGTGAATGATCTTAAAAGCCAGTCAGGAACATTTGAAATGGATTCTGGAGATCATTGGGAGCCAATGAAGTTTAGCAAGGAGTGGGGAGACATGGTCAGATTTGCGTTTTGTAAAGATCAATTTGGCTGCAGTATTCTGGATTAGCTGGAGTCTTTGAAGACTTTTTTTATGGGCTTAAGTAGATGGCATTGCAGTAATCTAGTTTGGAGAGGATGATGGATTGGACAAGGATGGCAAAATGTTATTGGCAGAAGTAGGATCTTACTTTTCTCAGCATGTGGAGGCTGAAAAAGCATGATTTTGCCAAGGAGTTGAGGTGGTCATTGAGGGAGAGAGAAGAATCGATAATGATGCCAAGGACCTTGCATGAGAATTCAAGCTGAGGGTAATGCGAAGAGGGTGGGCAGGTGTTCTAATTTTGGGCCGAGCCAGAGTAATTTTGTTTTTGATTCATTTAGTTTCATCTGTACGAGATCTCATTTAGAATATTGTGTACAATTCTGGAGGCCGCACCTTCGCTCGACTTCTTTGTACATTGTCGTATTTGCTCTGTTTTGCTATGCCTTATGGTTATGTATGCACAGTTACTGATCACTGTTGTACGTTCAATTATTTCCCTCTGTTTATCTGTACACATAATTTTATATTGTATATTATCTGTTTCTCTGGCCTCTTTAATAAAAATGATAGTGTGTGGTCTTCATCATACCATGGGGACAGACTTAAAGATCTCAATCTGTATTCTTTGTGGAGGAAAGATGGGAGAGGGGAGATATGATAGAGATGTTTAAATACCCACGTAATGTAAATGCGCATGAGTCGAGTCTCTTTCATTTGAAAGGAAACTCTGTAATGAGAGAGCATAGGATGAAGTTAAGAGGTGAAAGGCTCCAGAGTAATCTAAGAACATAAGCAATGCCTCTGCTGGGTCAGACCTGAGGTCCATCATGCCCAGCAGTCCGCTCACGCGGCGGCCCAACAGGTCCAGGACCTGTGCAGTAATCCTCTATTTATACCCCTCTATCTCCTTTTCCAGCAGGAAATTGTCCAATCCTTTCTTAAACCCCTGTACTGTACTCTGCCCTATTACGCCCTCTGGAAGCGCATTCCAGATGTCCACCACTCGTTGGGTAAAGAAGAACTTCCTAGCATTCGTTTTAAATCTGTCCCCTTTCAACTTTTCCAAGTGTCCTCTTGTTCTTTTATTTTTCGAAAGTTTGAAGAATCTGTCCTTCTCTACTCTCTCTATGCCCTTCATGATCTTATAAGTCTCTATCATATCCCCTCTAAGTCTCCTCTTCTCCAGGGAAAAGAGACCCAGTTTCTCCAATCTCTCAGCTTATGAGAGGTTTTCCATCCCTTTTATCAAGCGTGTCGCTCTCCTCTGAACCCTCTCGAGTAACGCCATATCCTTCCTAAGGTACGGAGACCAATATTGGACACAGTATTTCAGATGCGGGCGCACCATCACCCGATACAATGGCAGGATAACTTCTTTTGTCCTTGTTGTAATACCCTTCTTGATTATGCCTAGCATTCTATTTGCTTTCTTAGCGGCTGTTGCACACTGTGCCGTCGGCTTCATTGTCATGTCCACCATTACCCCCAAGTCCCTTTCTTGGTTACTCTCATTCAATAATATCCCTCCCATCGTATAGTTGTACCTCGGGTTTCTGTTTCCAACATGCAATATTTTACATTTCTCAACGTTGAACTTCATCTGCCATCTCGCCGCCCATTCCCCCAATTTGTTCAAGTCCCTTTGCAATTCTTCGCACTCCTCTTTAGTCCCAGCTCCACTAAATAGTTTTGTATCGTCCGCAAATTTTATTATCTCACACTTCGTGCCTGTTTCTAGATCATTTATGAATATATTAAATAGCAGCGGCCCGAGCCCTGAGCCCTGCGGAACACCACTCATGACCCTCATCCAGTCCGAGTAGTGGCCCTTCACCCCTACCCTCTGTTTCCTACCCGCCAACCAGTTTCTGATCCATCTATGTACGTCTCCGTCCACTCCATGGTTCTTCAGTTTCTGGAGTAGACATTCGTGAGGCACCTTGTCAAAGGCTTTTTGGAAATCAAGGTATATGATGTCTATGGGGTCTCCTCTGTCCATTAAAGGAAATACTTTTTTACGGAAAGGGTGGTAGATGTGTGGAACAGTTTCCTGGAAGAAGCTATGTGTTGCATTCCTCGGCACCTAATCTAATAATTCATTTCTATGCCGCCTAACCAAAAAGTTCAATCCCGATGACATTTCTATCATTAATCATAAACTGGAAAAAATTAATAACTGGCTCAATTCCAATATGCTTTCCCTCAACGTAAACAAAACTAAAACAATGATCTTCCCACTTAAAAATGGTCTAACTTTACTTTCTCCTATCAAATTTAGGTCCACCCCCTATCGAGTCTGTTAGAACTATCAAGCTCTTGAGTATCACTCTTGATGAGACACTTTCTTTCCACAACTATATCAGCACAGTTGTGTGTAAATGTTTTTTACCATCTACATATGATACAGTCACTCACCAGATTATTGGATCAGGCTTCCCTCAACACTCTCATTCATTCCTTAGTCATTTCCTGTTTAGACTATGGCAATGCCCTTTTTAAGGGGATCAATAAGAAAGAGATTAGACGTCTGCAAATGATCCAAAATACGGCTGTCAAAATTATTTACAACGCTAAAAAATTTGATCATGTTACTCCCCTTTTGATTAGAGCACACTGGCTTCCGATCGCATACCGCATTTCCTACAAAATCATGTTGCTGACGTTTAAAACTAGGCAATCAGGGTTTCCAGAATTTATTAATAGACATCTTATACCCTACTCCACTAACCGTACTCTACGATCATCCAATCAAAACTTACTCGCAATCCCATCTTTAATTCATGTCAGCTTCATGAGAAAGCCGAACAATAATTGGGAAATATAGAGTGTTACTCTGTGAATAACTAAAATTAGTATACTACTATGTTTCACAGATATTATAACTATATATTCTTATCCTTTATTAATTTTATATAAAAAAGATTTTTTGGTGATGTGCTCAGACCTGTAACCCAATAAATAGTGTAGTCACTGTATTGAGTTTAACAAGGGGACCATCATTGCAATCACCTGTCCCCGACCCTCCCTGAATGAACTTGAACTTATTCAGATTCTATAATAGTACTTATCTGAATGGAGAGGTATTTGTTGTTAAACTTGGGCTGGTTAAATCTCAATGGTGACTGTGTTCAAACGAATAAAGTGATGCTTAAAATCCAAAGGTGATAATTTATGTAGTCATCAATCCCCGTCCCCCCGACTCGAGTTTCGTATTCTTCGTCGGGGAGGGACACTGAAAATCTAAATCTAAATCAAAACATGGTCATTATTTTACTTTGCTTAACAGTTATTTTATAAGATCCAAGCTTCAACTTGTCTAAATATTATTACAGTTTTTCTAATTAAATTGTCTAAATACCTGTTACTGGCTAACTGAGGCCAGACACGTTCAAAAGCTTCATGAGAAAGAACATCTTCTCAGTGACCACCCCATCGCTTTGGAATTCAGCCCCAAATTACTTACGTGAGATTACCGTATTTTCACGCATATAACGCGCGCGTTATACGCGTTTTTACCTACCACGCATACCCCTCGCGCGTTATACGCGTGAGCGCGGTATACAAAAATTTTTGTACATAGTTCCCACCCCGCCCGACGCCCGATTCACCCCCCCCAGCAGGATCGCTCGCACCACCACCCCGAACGACCGCTCGCACGCGCTCCCACCCGCACCCGCATCCACGATCGGAGCAAGAGGGAGCCCAAGCCCTCTTGCCCGGCCGACTCCCCAACTCCCCAACAATATCGGGCCAGGAGGGAGCCCAAACCCTCCTGGCCACGGTGACCCCCTACCCCCACCCCGCACTACATTACGGGCAGGAGGGATCCCAGGCCCTCCTGCCCTCGACGCAAACCCCCCTCCCTCCAACGACCGCCCCCCCCCCCCAAGAACCTCCGACCGCCCCCCCCAGCCGACCCGCGCCCCCCCTGGCCGACCCCCACGACACCCCCCCCCCCCTTCCCCGTACCTTTGGTAGTTGGCCGGACAGACGGGAGCCAAACCCGCCTGTCCGGCAGGCAGCCAACGACGGAATGAGGCCGGATTGGCCCATCCGTCCCAAAGCTCCGCCTACTGGTGGGGCCTAAGGCACGTGGGCCAATCAGAATAGGCCCTGGAGCCTTAGGTCCCACCTGGGGGCGCGGCCTGAGGCACATGGGCCCAACCCGACCAGTGCACGGAAAGTCAGGGAGGGTGAACGGAGAGTCGGGACAGCGCACGGAGAGTCGGGGCAGTGCACGGAAAGTCAGGGAGGGTGAACGGAGAGTCGGGACAGCGCACGGAGAGGCGGGGCAGTGCACGGAAAGTCAGGGAGGGTGAACGGATAGTCGGGACAGCGCACGGAGAGTCGGGGAGGGCGAAAGGAGAGTCGGGGTGGCCAGAGGAGAGTCGGGGCGGGCGAAAGGACAGTCGGGCTGCATGCGCAGTATACCCGTGAGCGCGGTATACAAAAGTTTTTGTACATAAAATCGTGGTTTCTGCGCACTATACCCGTGTGCGCGTTTTACACGGGTGCGCGTTATCTGCGTGAAAATACGGTACTCCCTTAGATAACTTTACGTCTAGCTTAAAAACTATGCTATTCAAAGATGCATTTGCAATGTAATCGTCCTTTTAAGGATGTTTTTAATCTCTCCAGTACCCAGTATCCTGTATCGGGTTTTAGTTTTAATTTACCGTTTCCCCACCCTCTCGTATTTCCCTATTTTTGTTTTTTCCTATCAACGATTGTAGTTCTTTCCTTTCCTCGCGTGCCTGTTTGTTTAGTTCGGGTTAGTCAAGTCAGTCTTGAAAGTTTGTCTCTTGATGTTTCCGTGAAGTAATGTATCTGTTTATTTGTTCCCTGCACCCTATAATTTTTATTACAGAAAAGGCGGGATAACAAATTTTAATAAACTTGAAATTTGAACACGGCCACCACACCTTTTCACGATTCTAGGAAGGAAAGTAGTCACATGAATATAGATGCCCTCCAAAGTCTTCAACTGGCAGCTAATCGTGACATTTTCAAAAGAAAAGGAAGAACTGCTATGGAGAGAAAAAAAAACCCAACCTACCCGATGCTGTGAGATGTTCAGGGCTGCAGGCACATCTTGTGGAAAATGATTTCAGGGGCTTTAACAAGCCACAGTGCACACAGGGAAAGTCAATCTTAGTTGAAAATAAGCAGTAAAGATTTTATGATGTAAAGACTCATACCTCCAGAAACTGATTGCAGGGGAAGTACGGAGGAACTGCCAGTTTGGTTATTCTTACATCTGAGGCTTACATATGAATTATAGGGTAGCTATATATTTTCAGCCAATCAAACAGTTCAAACTGCCTAGCCATAAATGAAATTACAAGGCTCGATTCACTCTTGTCACTTTCATCTGCCACTTGGTGAACAGCACCATATATTTAGTGCTTGCTGAATACCAGCAGTCATAAAAAAAAAAGAAAAAAGAAATTAGTAGTAGTGTCATCTATTGTGTTCGATAAAGACCAAAACGATCCATCCAATCTCCCCACCTTGTCCGTTTGGGAGGTAGATGCGCATGCAGATTTCCATACAGAACACAAACTTTTTTTTCCCTTCCACTACCATGTCTGTCACCCAAGGGCAAATTCTATACGAAGCGCCCCAAAGTTAGGCGCCTAATTAGGCACTGTTCAGCGCAATGCCAGAAGGATGCTGGGCTGTATAAAGAGAGGCGTTGATGCCCCTGTACAGGTCATTGGTGAGGTCCCACTTGGAGTATTGTGTTCAGTTTTGGAGACCGTATCTGGCGAAAGACGTAAGAAGACTTGAGGCGGTTCAGAGGAGGGCGACGAAAATGATAGGAGGCTTGCGCCAGAAGACGTATGAGGAGAGACTGGAAGCCCTGAATATGTATACCCTAGAGCGGGGGTCGGCAACCTGCGGCTCCAGAGCCGCATGCGGCTCTTTTCCACCTTTGCTGCGGCTCCGGTAGTGTGTCACGCAGGCATGCACCTTACAAGTCCAGCGTCACGGCGGGAAATAGCCATGCTGAGCAGTGAGCTCAGCACATACACAGATGAAAGCCTTGCTTGCTGATTGGTCCGGCGGCGCCGTGCCGCCGGACCAATCAGCAAGCAAGGCTTTCATCTGTGTAGTGCTGAGCTCACTGCTCAGCATGGCTATTTCCTGCCGCGACGCTGGACTTGTAAGGTGCCTGAAAAAGAAATCATCCTGGCCGGGGTCGGTGTCATGCTCCGGAGATCTACAGCCTTCCTATCTCCCTCTCCCTTCTACCTGCTTCCGGCCACATCCCCTGCTCCGCGGCTCTCTTCGGCAACTCAGCAGCAGCTTCTGACGTCGGGGCCTACCCTCTGCGAGTCCCGCTTGTTTCAACTTCCTTTTTCCACAAAGGCGGGACTCGTAGAGGGAAGGCCTCGATGTCGGCAGCTTGTCTTGATCACTGCTGCTGACGAGTTGCTGAAGAGAGCCGCGGAGCAGGGGGGTGTTGCCAGGTGCAGGTAGAAGGGAGAGGGCCAGATGCAGGACTCGTGGGTGAGGGAGGAGAAGAGAGAGAGAAAGAGAGAGGGGAGGGAAACAAAAGGAAATATTTCATACTGGGCTGGGCCGGAGTGGAGGGAGGGTGGAAAGATTCTAGCTACAGGGTGCAGTAACAAAGGAAAAGGGGGGGAAAGCTGAAAATGGAGATAGTGACACAAAGAAGAGAAAGGGTAAGCAGGACCTACTGAATAAGGATAGAGATACAGAGGGGACATGAAGAGGAGGTGAAATAGAGACATAGAAGTAATGCTGAAAAAGTGTGTGGGGGGAGATAAAGACATTGAAAGGGCAATTGGTGAACATGGCGTAAAGATAAGGACAGAGACAAATGAAGATTCTGAAAAAGTGGTGAGATAGGGATATAGGTGAGATGGACACAAAGAAGGGTGATGCTGGAAAATAGGTGGAATGGTAATTCTGACAGACACAGAACGGAAATGCTGGATCAAGGAGAGATGGGGCTCAGGCTGGATGGAATGAGGAGAAATGCCTTGTTGGCCCGGAACTTCCTCTCCTACGTCAGAATTGACGTCAGGGAGCGGAATGCTGGTCAGCGCAACACTTCTGCAGGGAAAGCTTGGGACGGCGGTGGCTTGGGGGCTGTTCCCCGATTGCGGTGGCAGCAAACCGAGTGGCTTGGGGGAGGGCACGGAGACAGAAAGAAGGGGGAACAGGGAGACAGAAAGAAAAAGTTGGGGGAGAGAATGGGGTCTGGAGGAGAGGAAACATACAGGAGGCTGAAAGAAAGGAAGAAAGATTGGATGCACAGTCAGAAGAAGAAAGTGCAACCAGAGACTCATGAAATCACCAAATAGCAAAGGTAGGAAAAATGATTTTATTTTCAATTTAGTGATCCTGTATATAGCATTAAGATAAGAAACAATATATGCAGTGTTAGATTTGTTTTATAATGGTTTTGCGGCTCCAAGTTTTTTTTTCTTTTCGAAAACGGGTCCAAGTGGCTCTTTATGTCTTAAAGGTTGCAGACCCCTGCCCTAGAGGAAAGGAGAGACAGGGGAGATATGATTAAGACGTTCAAATACTTGAAGGGTATTAAAGTAGAACAAAATCTTTTCCAGAGAAAGGAAAATGGTAAAACCAGAGGACATAATTTGAGGTTGAGGAGTGGTAGATTCAGGGGCAATGTTAGGAAATTCTACTTTACGGAGAGGGTAGTGGATGCCTGGAATGCGCTCCCGAGAGAGGTGGTGGAGAGTAAAACTGTGACTGAGTTCAAAGAAGCGTGGGATGAACACAGAAGATTTAGAATCAGAAAATAATATTAAATATTGAACTAGGCCAGTACTGGGCAGACTTGCACGGTCTGTGTCTGTGTATGGCCGTTTGGAGGAGGATGGGCAGGGGAGGGCTTCAATGGCTGGGAGGGTGTAGATGGGCTGGAGTAAGTCTTAACAGAGATTTTGGCAGTTGGAACCCAAGCACAGTACCGGGTAAAGCTTTGGATTCTTGCCCAGAAATAGCTAAGAAGAAAAATTATTTAAAAAAAAAAAAAATTTAAATTGAATCAGGTTGGGCAGACTGGATGGACCATTCGGGTCTTTATCTGCCGTCATCTACTATGTTACTATGTTACTATGATTCAAGTAAAATCGGGTGCTGTTTAATGAATCACGCTGAGCGGAACCTATTTTGGAGGCACCCAAGAAATAGGCCAGCTCTAGGCACAACTGAAAGGCGCCTAGCTGAGCGCTTAAGCACGCTTAAGAGCAGCGATTCTGAAACAAGGCGCCTCACATGTAGCCACGCCCATGCCTAACGTGCATAGCGCCTATTTTTTTGAAGGCCGCCTAAATTTTTAGAGGCGCCTTGTTGCAGAATCACTCTTTCTTGATAGGCGCCTACGTTTCAATTATTCCTGATTAAAAAGCTTAATTGAGCTTGTTTCTCGATTTAGATAGGCGCTTATCTAGATGGGCGCCTCCGAAATAGGTGCCTAACATTAGACGCCGGTTACAGAATTTGGGCCCTAATCTCTTGGACCATCGTCTTTCAGGGTAAATGTTATCTGTGCATGGGACCCCTGTTCTTTAGGGTTTAACCATGCCTCTGGGGTTGTTGCAGAAAGCTACCTGCAAGCAGAGGCAAGGTTACTGCATAATATACATGCATGAAGTAATGTAGTAAATGAGCGAATCAGATGTAATTTATACGTTGAGATGGTATAATCGTATGATTTTTGCTGACGTATGGGATCTTTATGTTGTGCAAATCCTGAAATATGTGTGTAATACTGTTAGCCGCCTTGGATAAAGGCGGATTAGAAATGCTTTAAATAAATAAATAAAGTTTGTCCTCATCCCCACCCCCCATCTCCACAAACTTAAACTCCATCCCCACAAGCTCTGACACCATCCTCACCTTGTCCCTGCAAACTCAAATTCCATCCCCACCCCATCCCCGAAAGCTTTGACCGCATCCCCGCCCTGTTCCCTGCAAGCCCTGCCCCTTCCTGTTTTGTTGTTTTATATATAATATAGGGCTTTTGGTAGGCCCTATTTCCAATAAAACCAAAGAAGAACATTATAACGTGTATTATTTTAAAATTTTAATCAAAATACTGTTATGATTTAATCCATGGATTAATAATAACAGAAATAGAGGTTGCATGTAGGAAGAAATAATAATAATAACAATAATTTTATTCTTGTATACCACCATACCCAGGGAGTTCTAGGCGGTTCACATCAATTAATTAAGATCAAAGATTACAAGCAGATTCACAACATTTTATCAGAGTTACAAGCAACAATGTAGTTGAGGTTAGAAGGAATGGGAGAAGAGAGAGTCAAAGGGGAGGGGAGGAGGGGGAAGAGTAGTAAGAGGAGGAGGAGGTGGTTTCGGTTCATTGCAGGACAGGGGAATTAAGGGTCCTGTTCGCGGAATAGATGAGTTTTGAGTAATTTTCTGAAGCCGAGGTAGGTAGGGGCTTCGAGCACAATTTGGGCTAGCCATGGGTTCAGCTTAGCCGCCTGGAAGGCGAAGGTTTTGTCTAGGAATCTTTTGAGATGACATAGTTTTAGGGAGGGGAAGGTGAACAGCTGAATTGGGCGGGATTTCTTATTGGTGCAATTCAGAATGAAGTGTGGATTGATGTATCTTGGCGATAAACCAAATACTGTTTTGTAGCAGAAGCAGGCGAACTTGAATAGGACTCTGGATTCGAATGGCAGCCAATGAAGTTTGTGGTAAAAAGGGGTGATGTGTTGCCATTTGTTCAGGCCGAATATGAGGCGGACGGCGGTGTTCTGAATCATTTTTAGTCTCCTGATGGTTTTCTTCGTGGAGCTCAAATAAATGATATTGCAGTAATCCAGTATGCTGAGAATGGAGGATTGTACTAGTAGGCGAAATGAGGTGTCGTCAAAGTATTTTTTTTATGGTGCGAAGTTTCCAGAGCACCGAGATGCTTTTCCTGACTGTGAGATCGGTGTGTTTCTCTAGGGATAGATGTTTGTCCAGCGTGACTCCCAGTATTTTTAAGTGTTTAAGGTAAAGAATGACACAGGGACAAGATATGCCCTCATCCCTACAAACTCTAACTAATCTTACCCCATCCCTGTGGTAATGGTGGATGCTGCAGATGAGCAGACTGGATGGGTCGTTTGGCCTTTATCTGCCATCATGTTTCTATGTAATCCTGGTAAAATATTACTGTTTCCCTTGAAAAAAGAAAAAGGTCGCCCAAGTTGAATACTTAAATTACAAAATCCTAATTTTAAAAAAAATATATTTATTAAAAAACAAAACAAAAATGTATATACCGATGCAGGGATTAACCATCCATAACCTAAATCGATGGAGAAAAGGCGTCACCATGAGTATATCAAGCGCAATATCCAGAGGATTAGCCTAACTTCCTTGGTCAGAAAAACTCCATCGATAATTTAATTTTATGACTTAACTTTTTGCATTCATCTTATCATAATATGTAACCAATGTCTGTATAATAAGTGCAAGCCAACTCCCCCCCCCTCCCCATCAACTCATCTTTGGTTGGAAAGCCCACTTCACCCTCAGTATACGCAAGGATAGCAGGCTGGTATGTGTCCGAGCACTAAAAACAATATTACAGTTACCATGGTTTACTGCGGATCACTGCAAGTCCCCTTTCTCAGAACTACTAAGCGATTCACAATAAAAGATGGGGGTGGGGGGTGGGAAGGACAAACAAACAGAGAATTTTTCCATTTAAAAAAAATTAAGAAAAATACAGACGAAACTATAAACTTACGGACAAACCTGAAACGAAAGGAATAAGGGTGGAACTACAATTTGAGATAGGAAAGAAAACACTTAGGGCTCCTTTTACAAAGGCGCGCTAGCGGGGTTAATGCGCATGACTTTTCATCACGCGTTAACCCCCGCGCTGGCCAAAAACTACTGCCTGCTTAAAAGGAGGCGGTAGCAGCCAGCGCATCAGGCGGTCTAGCGCGCGACATTATGCGTGTTAAACCGCTAGCGCGCCTTTGTAAAAGGAGCCCTTAGGGGTAAAAACGAGATGAGGGGGAATTATAAAAAATCTGGATTAAAAAAGAGAGAAGCTTTAAAGGCCTGATTGCGGAGTCTGAGCTCAAGTCTTGAATGCTTCCTTAAATAGATGACATTTGAGATGGCCCTTAAAACGGTCTAGGTTTTTTTCTTCTCGAATGAACAATGGTAGGGTGTTCCAGATCTGGGGGAGCGACGACCGAAAAGATATCATGCTGTTTTGGGCCAATTATTCTTAATGATGGGATTGTCAGGAGGCCAAGATCCGTCTATGTGCATGTTATATGGCCGTGGTCCAACTCTACTCTGGAGATTCATGGGGCCTGATTCCATAAGCAGCACCTAACTTGTAGGCGACACTCTGGGTGGTTGTCAATCAACCACACAGCACCATTTATAGAATCATACCTAGCAGTGCCTAAGCAGACTTAGATGTCGCTAAGCATCCTCGAGGTAGGCACATGGCCTAATTTACTGGCACCTACCTAAGATGCTTAGCGATGCCTAAATCTACCACACCTATTCTCCGCCCCTAACCACATCTACTTTTCAGGTAGGCGTCAGAGGCCACCTCAACTCAGGCATTCCTAGGCACTGTATTACGATTACCATATTAAAAAAAAAAAAAAAAGAAAACCCTGGACACATGACCCTGCCCAGTTCTTCCTCCAGCCCTGCTCAGTTCCACCTCCATCCCCACCCAACTCCACCTCTAGCTCTGTTCCACCCTCCAGCCCCACCCCTAGAAAGCCCCCTCTCTTTCCTACTAGCTCTGGTCACGTCTAGAGGGCCTGGAGCATGCGTGGATGCATGTGGCATCATCCATGTACAGTATGCTCAGAGGCCCTCCAGATGCAGCCAGAGCTTATAGGAGCTTTCCAAAACCCGGACAAATGCCGGGTTTTGGAAAGTCTGTCTGGGTGCCTGGACAGTCCTCTAAAAAGAGGACATGTATGGGGTTTCCCGGACTTCTGCTAACCCTACACTGCATGGATATCTACAAGGAACCTAAATTATCAATTAAAATAATTGTTTTTAATGGCATGGTCAATTACCATACTAGGTACCCCTCTGAACATATCAAAAGTGAGTTTGTGGTTTTGGGAGAGAAGTCAAGTGCACAGATGGTATTCTCGTCAAGTCTCCCTGTTGAGGGTAAAGGCCCGAGCAGAGAAGCCCACATCCTGGAGATGAATGCATGGCTGCATTCGTCTTCAGCTGAGAGCGTTTCGTCTTTCTGGACCACGGGATGATATTCCAAGAGCTGCTGAGCAGGGATGTTGTGTATTTATCAAAGAAAGGAAGAAGTGTCTTCAGCAGCAGACTGGCTAACCTTGCATTTACAATTCTGCAAGTAATCGCACTTAAGCGCATAAATATGCCATTATTCTAATCAACTATGCCAGGGGTAGGGAGCTCCGGTCCTCGAGAGCTGTATTCCAGTCAGGTTTTCAGGATTTCCCCAATGAATATGCATTGAAAGCAGGGCATGCAAATAGATCTCATGCATATTCATTGGGGAAATCCTGAAAACCCGACTGGAATATGGCTCTCGAGGACCGGAGTTCCCTACCCTTGAACTATGCACATAATCGTAGCACCCACTTTATAGAATTTACCACAGTGGTTCCCAACCCTGTCCTGGAGGACCCCCAGGCCAGTCGTGTTTTCAGGATAGCCCTAATGAATATACATGGAGCAGATTTGCATGCCTGGCACCTCCATTATATGCAGATCTCTCTCATGCATATTCATTAGGGCTATCCTGAAAACCCAACTGGCCTGGGGGGGGGGGTACTCCAGGATAGGATTGGAAACCACCGATTAACCCGGTAATTCTTTAATCCAGAAGGCAGCCAAAAAGAGAAGCAGAGAAGGTTATTACGTTCAGCCCACTTCCGATTCGAAACGAGCTATTCCAAATCTATGCCCGTTGCAGACGAGACATCCCAGCATGTGCAAAGGAAAAGTCAAGCGTTCAGGCACTCCAGATTCTTCAAAAACAGAAGCATCACAGGCCAGAGGCCCTGTGACGATGCAAGTTTACATTCCTCTCCCCTCTCCCTTTCAAATTTCTCTTGGAGCAACGTCATCTTTAAGTTAATTTTCTTCCCTCCTACATACAGAGTCAGTGATGACAACTCAGTTGTTCCACTCGTATCACACTTACTGACGCAACGGCTCCCTCGCTTTTGTGCGATGTTGTTTCCAGATTTTGCAGCCAACGTGCTTGTTTTTTTTTTTTAGAAATGATTCACTTTTATTATTTCTTTTATGCTTTTTGGTGTTTTTAAAAAAATTAACCTCCTACCACGCTACCCCTGAAAATGCTCGAGTCTGATTTTGGCAGGCTTGCCTCTGTGAGTAATTTTAATGAGTATTTTTCTACTCACCAGAAGAACAAGTAGGACATTTTGCTCCAATACAAATCTATCTGTTCCACCTTTTGTGCATCCTAACTTACAGGGTTAAAATGATATTTGCAATCAGTTTGATAAGCATGGACCCCCCTGCAGAATGGTTTTAATTTAGGGACATATTGGGAGAAAACCTTTACTTTCTCAGGGTTCTATTTCTGTGAATCATTGCTTCCTGTAGAAAAAGCATTAATCTCTACATACTATGACAAATTCACGTCAACAGTGTGTTCAGGTTTTTGTTTAATGTGAATGTGTGTATATGTGACAGTGTGTGAATTTCCCCCCCCCCATGTAGATAATGGCACGGGGACAAATTTGACCTCACCCCCACGGGATCTATCTTCATTCCCGTCCCCAAAAGTTCTGTCCATGTCCCTGCCCCATCCCTGCCAGCTCTATCCTCATCTGCACAAGCCTCAAATACTTATGATCTTAAAGTATTAATGTTGCCACGCTGTGCAGTGTAGCTTTTGCAGAGATTGGGAGGTGTTCATAACATCTGTGAGTTTCCCTGTTTGATCTGCACGCCGTCAGTTCCACCCCAGCAAGACTGGGGCTTTGACAATAGGAGAGATTTAGGCCAGGGAAGCTTTCAAGCATCGGATTTTTGGAAAACATTTCAGTGTTTCTATTTGGAATAAGAAGGAGCCAGGTTTTCAAGCAAGTCCTTAAATCTGGGACAGAAATAAAGCTGTCAGAAGGCTGCGTGTGAAAGAATTTTCATTGCTGGAAGAATTTAATTTATCAGCACAAAACCTAGGGGGTCGAGTACAGAAATTAAAAAATGATAACAATTGACTCGCCCCTCATGTGATCAAATCAATACAGGAAAAAGTGTTTTATATTCAGACTACCTGTGACAAAACTGTATACATCCTTAATTTAGAAAAAGTGAGACTCAGGGAATAGTAGATTAAAAATGTTATGTGAGGCTTTATATCTATTGGCACAATAGACTTCCAATAATTCAATGTCCTTATTGTTTTCTCTATATACTCTCCTATCAGCATGCTGCTGCTCTGATGAGTCCATAGTCCATGCAGCAGTCAGGATGATTTTCGGACTGAAGAAGTCTGATCACATAACCCCTTCCTACCGACTCCTACACTGGCTGCCGATGAAGGCACGCACGAAGTTCAAGCTAGGATGTCTCTGCTTCAAAGTATTAAACGGTCTAGCCCCAAAATACATTACAGACCTCTTCTCATTCCCAACCAACAGACATGAAAGAAAAACACACATGAAATTTGTCTCCCCACCGGCTAGAGGGTGCAAATATAAGAGACACCATCAACAACGGCTATCGTATCAAGCAGCCATATGGGGTAAAGACCTAGAAAAACTAATTGCACACACAAACAACTATGAAGAATTCAGGAAACACCTAAAAACTTACCTATTCTTGAAATACCTAGGTAAGGAACCGGAACATCAACCCCCCTCGTAACATCATCACATATCTGTACTTATAAACTGTTAACCTCAACCCCTAATCACTAACCATGAACACTCTATTCAATTTACGGAATATTTCCACTTCTGTGTAAGCAGCTTGGCACTTCCTGGCCTGCAGCACACATACTGTCGTAAACAATTCGTTGTATGTACAGTTTCTCTTTATTGTATTTACTGTCTCTCGTTTGTAAACCGCCTAGAAGTCGCAAGATTGCTGGCGGTATATAAGAATAAAGTTATTATTATTATTATTATTATTAAAATAGGATATTAGCTTTACACTGAGGGGTACTATAGTACACAGACATAAGAACCGGTAGGTATAGCTCCTCATAGGTGAGCTGGAGACTGTAGTATACGTAAAAACATAAGAATAGTCTTACTGGGTCAGACCAATGGTCCATCTAGCCCATCTTCACGGAAGACAATCCAAGTCACAAGTACTTGGCAAAACCCCCAAATAGTAGCAACATTCCAAAGCTCAGATTGTAATGTCATAATGCCTCATTCCACCAATGCCTACGAGCCAACCTCAGCAGTGATGTCACAATGGCTTGATTGTCCTATACTTGGCTCACATAAGAATAGCCTTACTGGGTCAGACCAATGGTCCATCTAGCCCAGTCTTCACAAAGGCCAATCCAAGTCAGAAGTGCCTGGCGAAAATCCAAACAGTAGCAGCATCCCATGAGGGGAGGTGGGAGTATCCATAGCCCTGGGGCAGGAGCCTGAAGGGAGACACTGGAGAAGTTACATATCATAGTAGATGACAGCAGATAAAAGCTTGCATAGTCCATCCAGTCTGCCCAAAACTGTGGAGAGGCATTTTTGATATGACATCTAAATACAAGTTCAGACGTTTTGCACCAGATACACATAAAACCAGTACCAAAAATGCCCATTTTCAAAACTGCAAAACATCTATCTTTTCTTTTTTTTCAAAAAAGGACGTTTTCCAATGTTCATCTATCTTTTTGAATCATTTCAGAAAACAAACATGTCCAAAAGAAAAATGCACAAAACATGCCATTGAGATGTAGGAGGGCCCAAGAACAGGCTATGGGTGTCATCGTAGACAATACGATAAAACCTTCAGACCAATGTGCAGCGGTGGCCAAAAAAGCAAACAGGATGCTATGAATTATTAAAAAAGGGATGGTTAACATAGACGCATAAAAACATGATGACAGATAAAGGCCAAATGGCCCATCTAGTGTCCCCAACTACAGTAACCATTATTTCTTTCTCCCTCCGAGAGATTCCGTGCGCCTACCCCAGGCCCTCTTGAATTCAGACACAGTCTCTGTCTAAGAATATTATAATGACCCCGTATTGCTCCATGATGCGACCTCATCTGGAGTATTGCGTTCAATTCTGGTCTCCTTATCTAAAGAAAGATATAGTGGTGCTAGAAAAGATTCAAATAAGAGCGATCAAGATGGTAAAGGGGATGGAACTCCTCTCGTATGAGGAAAGACTCAAATAGTTAGGGCTCTTCAGCTTGGAAAAGAGACGGCTGAGGAGAGATATGATTGAAGTCTACAAAATCCTGAGTGGAGTAGAATGGGGTACAAGTGGATCGATTTTTCACTGTGTCAAAAATTACAAAGACTAGGGGGACGCTCGATGAAGTTACAGGGAAATGCTTTTAAAACCAATAGGAGGAAAAAAAATTTCACTCAGAGAATAGTTAAGCTCTAGAATGCGTTGCCAGAGGATATGTAAGAGCGGATAACATAGCTGGTTTTAAGAAAGGTTTGTAAAAGTTCCTGGAGGAAAAGTCTATAGTCTGTTATTGAGAAAGACATGGGGGAAGCCACTGCTTGCCCTGTATCGGTAGCATGGAATATTGCTACTCTTTGGGTTTTGGCCAGGTACTAGTGACCTGGATTGTCCACTGTGAGAATGGGCTACTGGGCTTGATGGACCATTGGTCTGACCCAGTAAGGCTATTTTTATGTTATGTTCTTATGACCTCTTCTCTTCTTTCCCTAAACCTCTTCCTTCAGTGCCCTGATCTCCTCCCATGGCTTCCAGTATCACCTATATGCTGATGACTCCCAGATCTACCTCTCTACACCCAATTTTTCACCTAAAGTCCAGGAAAAAATCTCTGTCTGTTTGGCTGACATTGCTGCTTGAATGTCCTGCCATCATCTGAAAATAAGCATGTCCAAGACTGAGCTGCTCCTCTTTCCTCCTAAACCCTCTGCTCCTCCTTCATTCTCCATCTCAGTAAATAAAACTGTCATTGTTCCAGTCTCCTCTGCTCGCAACCTTGGAGTCATCTTCGATTCCGACCTCTCATTTTCTACACACATCCAATACACTGCTAAGGCCTGTCCCTTCTACCTCTACAACATCATCCAAATTTGCCCCTTCCTCTCTGAGCATACTACTCGGACCCTTATCCATACTCTCGTAACCTCATACTTCTAACTGGTCTCCCGCAGTGTCGCCTCTCCCCTTGCAATCTGTGCAAAACTCTGCCGCATGACTCATCTTCTACCAACCTCGCTACACTCATGTCACCCCTCTTCTTAAGTCACTTCACTGGCTCCCTATCCGCCATCGCATATTGTACAAGATCTTATTGCTGACCTACAAGTGTGTTCATTCTGCTGCCCCTCAATATCTCTCCTCTCTTCTATCTCCCTATACACCTCCCAGAAAACTCCATTTCTCAGAGAAGCCACTCTTAGCTGTACCCTTCTCATCTACTGCCAATTCCAGACTTCATTCCTTTCATCTAGCTGCTCCCTATGCCTGGAATAAATCACCTGAATT
Source organism: Geotrypetes seraphini (assembly GCF_902459505.1). Classification (NCBI taxonomy): domain Eukaryota; kingdom Metazoa; phylum Chordata; class Amphibia; order Gymnophiona; family Dermophiidae; genus Geotrypetes; species Geotrypetes seraphini. The sequence continues at coordinate 26,869,438 of NC_047086.1, forward strand.
TGTCTACCAAGCCCCTTCCCTTGTTTAAAAGCAGACTGAAAACCCCCCTTTTTTATATAACCCTACTCCCCACTGGCCATCAACCCAGCCAGCAGGTTAACCGTTCCCCTTAACTGTATCCATGACATCCTGTTTGTCTGTCTTGTCTGTTTAGATTGTAAGCTCTTTCGAGCAGTGACTGTCTTCTTCTTTGTGACTCTGTACAGCGCTGCATACGTCTGGTAGCACTATAGAAATAATTAATAATAGTAGTAGTAGTGTGAAGAGTTTCAGTCTTTGGGAAGCAGAGCTGAGCTTGTGATGTCATAATGCCTCATTCCACCAATAAGAGCCAACCTCATCAGTGATGTCACAATGGCTTGACTGCCTGTACTCCCCTTTGCCCTCCAACCCAGCCAGCTGATTTTACCATTCCCCTGAACTGTAGCCATGACATCCTGTTTGTCTGTTTAGATTGTAAGCTCTTTTGAGCAGGGACCGTCTTCTTCTTTGTGACTCTATGCAGCACTGTGTGCATTTGGTAGCACTTAGAAATAGTAGTAGTAGTAGTATATTTGGTAGGGGTCTGTTTGTGTTTCGTATTTGTCTCCAAGGTGAGGGATTCTGTTAGCCAGTCTTTCTTCTCTTTTAGGGAAAGGGGACGGGTTACAAGCAAAGCAATTTACATATTATATACTGGTACTTATTTTGCACCTGAAGCAATGCAGGATTAAGGGGTCCTTTTACTGAACTGTGGTAAATGCCACTATGCACTTACTATATGTTATAAAGGCTTAGCATGGGGAATGCACTTGCTTCCACTTTAAAAAGGCCAATAGAAAAATGTTTTTATTTTCCTTGGAAGGGGCGTGTCAGGGGTAGAGAGTGGGCATGACAGTGTTAATCAGTTCATGCATGAGGCTTTGTCGCACATTACTTGTTAGCGTGGAAACTCTTACAGCCTACAAAATGGAAGAATTCTGGCCATGGCAAAAGTGGCCTTAGCACATGGGAACATTTTGAAAATACTTACCAGCAGATATGCGAGTCAGGATTCTTCGAGTCCTGGAAAGGAAAAGAAAAGAAGAAGTTGGTACCCAATATTCAGCCCATGGTGGTCAGTGGTTTTAAAGTTTCTGACCACTACGGGCTGAATCTAATCCAATAGTCAATGCTGAGACCATATTTGGGCCCTGGAATTCAATATCTAGGTTAGCTGCTGACCTGGAATTTACATAGTTCTCAGCAGATATTTCATTTTAAAAATATTTTTATTGAATTTTAACATAAAAAAGTACATGAATAAATTAAATACAAGGAAATTTTACAATTAAAATGTTATGAACATAGAAATCATAGTTGCATTGAGGACTAAAGCATCTATGCTATCTAACCAAAGTATGTGTGAAGTCATTTATTCAAAAACAGATATAAATACTCCCAATTAGACCAGAAACGAAATTAAAATTTGATTATAAGGGACCATTAAAATTACATTTATATATTATACTTATTAATACTAGTTGGATAATATCTATGCTTAGGGTGAAGAAGTAATATTTGCTATTGATGACCAGATTTTATTAGATTTCAAGTTTTTATTAGTAAAGGAATTGGCCTTACATTTGTATTTATGAATCATCATAATCGTTGCCCACCAGAATGATGTGTTCAATGATTTGTATAGTGACAGCAATTAGTATATCAAATAACTTGGAATGCGATTTATTCAATTCTCCAGACAAAGCAAGAGATCGAAAAGGAACAATGTCAAATGATAATTGAAACGAAATAGGTAATATAGTACGGTACCTATGATTTTCCAGACTGATTTCCCGAATGGTTGAACTATTGGCCAATCATAAATCATAGACCATCCTTACAGTGCCAACACTTGTTAGAATCTGATAAATGAGCTCTATGTAATTTATTTGGAGTCCAATAAGCTTTATTGAATAGAAAGAATAATGATTGTATTAGACTAGACCAGGGGTAGGCAATTCCGGTCCTCGAGAGCCAGAGCCAGGTCAGGTTTTCAGGATATCCACAATAAATATGCATGAGATAGATTTGCATCTCAAGGAGGCAATGCATACAAATCCATCTCATACATATTCATTGTGGATATCCTGAAAACCTGACCTGGCTCCGGCTCTCGAGGATTGGAATTGCCTACCCCTGGACTAGTAGATAATGTGGGGCGTTGTGAATGTTTAAATAAATAAAACCATTGCTCCTCAGAACCAACCCAAGTGGATTCAGAGGTCCATATACATTTGGTACATGTAATCAGGGCTAAAGATGATGAGATAAAGAACTTATAATAGAGTGATGTTGTATGACCATGTGTTACTCCCAGTTGACAGAATTCTAAAAATTGTGAAGTTAGAGGAGTTTTGGGATTTAAAGGCCATTTTAACTTCTTTAATCAATGTTGCAGCTGGAAACATCTAAAAAATTTAGTGGAAGAGAGATCAAATTTAGCTTGTAATTGTTAGAAGGTCATTAGTGATCTATTATCCATAAGTTGATTAATAAACCAAATACCCTTCCCCTCCCATTAAGACCAATGTATTGGCACTCCTCCAATAATAATATTTGAATTATGCCAAATAGGAGCGGAAAGGGATTGATATCTCCGAGAGAGTTCAGGAGAAGCTTTTTCAAATATTTGTATGGCCTGATTTGTAAATATAATATCAAATGATGATAAATGCTTAATATTTTTTTGGAATGGAAAACACTTCAGCAGGATCGGTAAAGTTAAATATGTTTCAATAATGTACCATGAAGGTGAATCCACTAGGGTCTGAGAGTGGCCAATCATCCATAAAGTTCTCGGCAGATATTTAGCGTCAGTACCTGCATATCTATGCGAGCAAAAATGGAATTACTTTTTGTTGGTTCTATCTGCCCACTAAGCTATGTGAACTCTGGCACTGAACATAAGAATATAAAAATAGCCTTACTGGGTCAGACCAATGGTCCATCAAGCCCAGTAGCCCATTCTCACGGTGGCCAATCCAGGTCCCTAGTATCTGGCCAAAACCCAAGGATTAGCAACATTCCAGCATCTCAAAGAATAGCAAGATTCCGGAACCCCAATGAGAGCAATATTCCAGAGCTGAGATTGTGATGTCATAATGCCAACCTCATCAGTGATATTACAATGGCTTAATTGTTCTATACTTTGCACATGTAAGAGCATAAGAACAGCCATACTGAGTCAGACCAAAGGTCCAATCAAACCCAGTAGCCCATTCTCACGGTGGCCAATTCAGGTCACTGCTACCTGGCCAAAACCCAAAGAGTAGCAAGATTCCATGCTACCGATCCAGGGCAAGCAGTGGCTTCCCCCATGTCTGTCTCAATAACAGACTATGGACTTTTCCTTCAGGAAATTGTCTAAACCTTTCTTAAAACCAGCTATGCTATCCGCTTTTATCACAACCTCTGGCAATGTGTTCCAGAGCTTAACTATTGTATGAGTGAAAATTTTTTTTTCTCCTATTACATTGCATTACATTAGGAATTTCTATCCGCCATTACCTTGCAGTTCAAGGCGGATTACAAATGGATTGTTCGGAGATTAGAAGTATTTAGGGAGTAGTTTGTATGGTTTTAAAAGTATTTCCCTGTAACTTCAGGTGTCCCCTAGTCTTTGTAATTTTTGACGGGTGCAAAATCAATCCATTTGTACTCATTCTACTCCACTCAGGATTTTATAGACATATGGCTCCTCCCTGACTCCACCCCAACACTGTTCTGGCGCTAAGTGGACAGAGCCACAGCAGTCAGAGCTAAGTGCCTCACAATATCAGTGGCTGCTTGCTAAGTATGGTTTACAAAATATGAAAATCTGCTAAGATATCAAAAAAAAAGATTAGACCTAGAATTCCATGTTACCCGTATTGAGCTGTATTTGAAAAAAAATGGGTAACACGATGTTTATATGAGACGTTATATGTAAGAACTTTAAGAATTTCTTAAAAGTGCTAAAAAATATAGCTACTACTTTAGTTCTGTTTCGCATCAATACTCACAGAAATTATTGAGCAATCATTATCAATCAATTAGGTGGAGTTTCCATCTGAAATTTATGTACAATTTTCACTAAGGAACGGAGGTGAGCATATCATAACATATTCAATGATCAGATCATAGGACCTCTTATATCTATATATTATTTCAAGTCCGTAGCCTGAATTTGATGATGTAATCATTTTTTATTATCCACAAGTGCTAAAAAAATATATATTTATTAGTTTTTTAGCCCATTACATTAACGGGTGCTAGAATATATGTCTGTCTTTATTTCTGTCTCTCTTTCTGTCCCGCTGTCTTTCTTTCTGTCTGTCTCTCTCCTTGGACCCCTTTGTCTGTCTGTCTTTCTGTGTCTCTCCCTGTGTCTTTCTTCTTTTCTTTCTGTCTCTCTTCCTCCCGCTGTCTTTCTTTCTGTCTCTCTCCCTCCCTGGCCCCCTTTGTCTGTCTGTCTTTCTGTCTCTCTCCCTGTCCCTGTGTCTTTCTTCCTATCTCCTTCCCTACTTCCCTGTGCAGCAGCCGCAGCATTCCCTCTCCCTCTATTTCCCTGTGCATCATCATTTTTTCCCTCAGTCTAGCTTGTCCTGCCCCTCCTACACTCACTACTTTAAACTTCGGCCCGGCCTGTAGGTCAGGGGTTTCTCAGGCTGACCGCCACCCGCTGCTGGTGGCTCCATGCTCTGCCGCTGCAACCTGCAGTCGCTGACAGCCGCCAAGGCCTGCAGCCGCCGACAGCCACCGCGGCCTACAGCTGCCACAGCCTACAGCCGCTGACAGCCGCTGTGGTCTGCAGCTGCCGACAGCCGCTGCGGCCGACATCCGCCTCGGGGGAAGAGAGAAAGAGAGAGAGATTCGCGCACATGTACACTCCTACCTGCGGTGCCCTACAGCGCACGGAAAACAGGAGCACGCAGGTGGGAGTGCACATGCGCGGCTTAGGGTTTTATTATATTAGATATATATATATATATATATATATATATATATATATATATATATATATATATATTGGTTGACCATACAAAAACCCTTCTTCCTATATTTCATATACAAAAACTCTTTTTTGGGGGGGGGGGGTTATTCAAATCAAATGTGTCAAACAACCATAATATTATGGAGAAAGGCAACACCAATGTTGGTATATCAATACAAATTCTTTGGCCACTTAGACTACATTGGATACTGTCTCCTGAAAGTTTTAGATATCAGAAAACTAAAAACACTTAACTGATATTTAAAGTGGGAAACATTGTAAGAATGAATTTTTTCCTTTTTGTGCACTAGTCCAGTCCAGAAAAGATGAGTTATGTCCCTCTACCAGTGGATAGAAATAGAGATAAAAGCTAGTAAGATCCTCCCTATATCGGGTGGCCTTGCTGCCTCACATTCTTCAGTATTTCCAGCAAATGATAACTGGGCATACATTGCTTTGGTGGATAACTGCCTGTTTCAAACCTTCTGGATACATTTGGAGAAATAGTGCTCTCATTGAGACCAGTCAGGAGATGGATGTTAGAGCTAGCTGCCTGTCCCTGTAGAATACTTAGAGGAGTCTAAATACCTTCCTCTTCTTTTTGACTTCATTCTCTCCTTCAAACTCTAATTTCTGAGGCGTATTTCGTTTTTCTCTCTCATGTTATTCCCCCCACCTTTCATCCCTACCCTATACCAGTGAGAAATTAAAAGATATAGCAGATTCATACGCAGACAGGCTAGAGAAACTGGGGCTCTTCTCCCTGGAAAAGCGGAGACTCAGAGGAGACATGATAGAGACATATAAGATCATGAAGGGCATTGAGAATGTGGAGAGGGACAGATTCTTCAGCCTACGGGGAACTACAAGAACAAGGGGGCACTCGGTGAAACTAAAAGGGGACAGGTTTAGAACCAATGCCTAAAAACTCAACTGTTCCTAAAGTATCTAGACAACTGACCCACTCATCTTCTTTCTCCTCCATAGTGATTCCTCTGTCCTATTAATCTCTTTCTCCTCAACAACGCATTTCCGGTCCAATTAACTCTCCTCTTCCTCCCTCTTAAATTCAATCAATTTGTACCTCGCTTAATCTATTGTAAACCGCATAGAACTTAACGGTATTGCGGTATATAAACTGTTATTATTATTATTCAATGCCAGGAAGTACTTCTTTACTCAGAGGGTGGTGGATACCTGGAATGCGCTTCCGGAGGGTGTGATAAGACAGAGTATTTTACAGGGTTTCAAAGAGAAATTGGATAAATTCTTAAAAGAAGAAGTTATTGAAGGATATAGATAGTGAAGATATAGGATGAAGAAGGGTACAGTTAGAAGGATATAGATGAGGTAGGATAAAAAATATAAAATAAAGGATTGATGGGATAGAGGGGTACAGATAGAGGACTATTGTGCAGGTCCTGGACCTGATGGACCGCCGTGTGGGCGGACTGCTGGGCACGATGGACCTCTGGTCTGACCCAGCAGAGGCACTTCTTATGTTCTTAAGATCTCAGTGAGGGAGGAGGTAAGGAAATCTTGAAAAGACTGGAGACTTGGGCCATTGAGGGGCCAGGAGAAGCAGGGTGGAGTTCCCGTTCAGTTCCTCAGATGAAGGAGAGACGGCAATTTGGCCTCAGCACACAGTGCCAAAGCCAGCAGGGATGCAGGCAGAAAAGTTCTTCTGCTTGGGTTGGTGATATCTGAAAAGGAGCAACTGGGGTTTTCATGCTGGGAGTGGTGTACTGGAATCAGTAGTGGTGGTGGTGGTGGCTATTAGCAGGAAAAACAGATGTACTTACAGAATGCATGAAGTGATAGTTGCATTTTGAGGGCTGCCTTAGCAGGAATAGTATATGCTGCTCATGCCAAGGTGGGATGTTAGGCCATGCAGAGTTTGAGGTGGGATCCCAGGAGCTCAGAACGGGTTACAATTGACATTCACAATAAAATTACAGGACAAAAAAATTACAGGCAATTGCAGAAGAGACAGGGGAGGAAGATGTGGGGAGAGAAGGGGAGGAAGATGGGAAGCATGGGAAGGGAGGGGGGAGAGATAGGGGGGAGAGATAGGGGGGAGAGAGAGGAGAACAAGGAGTCAAAGGAGGGGAGCAAGAAGGGGAGAGGGAATTAAGGGGAGGGGCAAGGAGGAGGCAGTCCGTTGTCACTGTTCAGAGAATCTAAAACCTGAAGCCTTATTACAGGGGTAGGGAACTCCGGTCCTCCAGAGCCGTATTCCAGTCGGGTTTTCAGGATTTCCCCAATGAATATGCATTGAAAGCAGTGCATGCAAATAGATCTCATGCATATTCATTGGGGAAATCCTGAAAACCTGACTGGAATACGGCTCTCGAGGACCGGAGTTCCCTACCCCTGCCTTATTAAGAGTGTCATTGGCTACTCCTCTGCAGGAGGCTGAGATGAGCAGAAGAGCAGGAAGACCCAACATTTTGGAAGTGGCCAGTTCAGAAAATATACCCTTACAGGCAGAATATTAAATATAAATAAACCTGAAACTCAAAGTCAATTTTGGTCCAGTGAAGAGGACTAGATTCTCTTCAGAATTTATTTTATTATTACATTATCCTGGAAAAAAAACAGTAAATGGACCACTTTTAAAGAAATCATCCCTTCATCCTTTACTTCTTCTAAATTACTGAACTATCCGAAGAGTGGGCAGCATTAAGTGGTGTGCCTCAGGACTCACCATTTTCTCCAATACTTATTACTCATGTCAAAGCTGGGATGTACTGTAAATTGCTTGAGAAAAGGCTTATATATTTCACCTATGCAGAATGAAAAAGAATTAACAGTTTAATAGGTGAAGTTATAAGTCTAGTTGATGAGAGGGCAGATAACATAACATTGAAAACATATAAAGATAAAACCAAATTTTTATTAAGTCAAGTCCACCTAGGATCACTAGTGACGATACTGAATTGGTCTGACACAACCCACTGAAACTGGAATCGGAAATGAGAATTTTGGGGATAATATTTGATAGATATCTGACATGGGAAGCACAGGAATGAGCTTTAACAAGGACAATGAGAAAATTAAGACGAATCCATCACTGCTTTGACAAAGAAAATTTCCGGCTACTGTTTCAATCACTTGTATTGTGTCAACTAGATTACTGTAACGTTCTCTATGTAGGTTGTACAGTAAATATACATAAAAAATTACAGACCATCTCTAGAATGTTGCAGCTAGGCTTATCTTCTCAGTAACAAGAAATGACAAGATGACATCTTTATATCTCAGATTCCCTTGATTCCCTTTGAAGCAAGGAATATATTTAAACTATGTACATGCTTTTTTTCTGGTCTTCCATGGAGAAACCCTGTATTATATGATTAATTTGGCAGAATTACCATCTGATATAGCTCGATCAGCTGTCATCTGAGGTTAATATTTCCAAATCCTAGAGGTATTAAATATAAAATAATACACTACAACTTTTACATATTTGGCAGCAAAATGGTGGAACTCACTCCCACTGCAACTAAGAAATATCCCCTCTTATGAGAATTTTTGTGAAGGCCTGAAGACCTGCTTGTTTGCAAGATATCTTGCTCATACTAACAGATGATTTTGCAAAAGTTTCAAATACCTATCCGTCTGCATATTTCATATATATATAATCATTAATATAAAACTATAATGTTCTGTGTTTTGTATTCTGATTTTATGATTATGGCCAGCTTCTTGTCAATTGGATGTGCTGCTGATATTGGGGCTAGGAAAAGGAGGAGCTCATGCTGGGGCAGGAAGATGTAGGGCTGATGTTGCTGTTGTTGGAGCTAGAAGAACATAAGAACATAAGACTTGCCATACTGGGACAGACCCAAAGGTCCATCAAGCCCAGCTTCCTGTTTCCAACAGTGGTCAACCCAGGTCCAAAATACCAGACAGAAACCCAAAGAGTACAACATTCTAGATCTGAGATTGTGATGTCAATAAGCCTGACTCCACCAATACCTACGAGCTAAACTCATCAGTGATGTCACAATGGCTTGATTATCCTATACTTGACTCACATAAGTACATAAGAATTGCCATACTGGGACAGACCCGAAGGTCCATCAGGCCCAGCATCCTGTTTCCAACAGTGGTCAACCCAGGTTCCAAATACCAGACAGAAACGAAAGAGTACAACATTCTAGAGCTGAGATTGTGATGTCATAAAGCCTCATTCCACCAATACCTAAGTGCTAAACTCATCAGTGATTTCACAATGGCTTGATTATCCTATACTTGGCTCACATAAGAACATACGAATTGCCATATTGGACCAGACTGAAGGTCCATCAAGCCCGGAATCCTGTTTGCAACAGTGGCTAACCCAGGTCCCAAGTACCTAGCCAGATTCACAAGTAGTAAAACAGATTTTATGCTGCTTAACCTAGGAATAAGCAGTGGATTTCCCTAAGCCATCTGAAAATGGCCTATGGACTTCTCTTTTAGGAAATTATCCAAGCCTTTTTTAAACTCCACTAAGCTAACTGATTTCAGTACAAGATTTCCGTGGCAATGAATTCCAGAGTTTAATTACACATTGTATGAAGAAATATTTTCTCCAGTTTATTTTAAATCTTCTACTTAGTAGCTTCCTAGTATTTTTGGAAAGAGTGAACAAGCGTTTCACATCTACCCTTTCCACTCCACTCATTATTGTATAGACCTCTATCTTATCACCCATGATCCATCTCTTCTCTAAGCTGAAGAGGCCTAGCCTCTCCTCATAGGGACGTCAACCCATTCTTTTTATCATTCTTGCCGCCCTTCTCTGTACCTTTTCTAATTCCAATATATCTTTTTTTGAGATATGGCAACCAGAATTGCACAGAGTAGTCAAGGTGTGTCTGTACCATAGAGCGATACAAGGGTATTATAACATTTTCACCTTTGTTTTCCCTTCCTTTCTTGATAATTCCTAACATTCTATTTGCTTTCTTAGCCGCTGCCGCACTGAGCTGAGGGTTTCAACATATCCTCAACCATGACACCTAGATCCTTTTCCTGGGCAATGACTCCTAACATAGAACCCAGCATCACGTAGCTCTAGTTCGGGTTCCTCTTTCCCACATGCATGCCTTTGCACTTGCACTTGGGGGGCTGATGCTGTGGCTGGAAGAAGGCAGGCTGAAGCTGGGGTTCAAAGACAGCTAACGCTGGAGAATTGTGTTTAGGTCACTGAAATCCACCTAAAAGCACAATTTGTATCAAGATGTGAAAGCACAGTAAATTCTTAATTTTTTGAACCTGGATAAATTGCCTCAAAAATAAACCCCCTGAAATATGCATCTTTCCTCTGCCCTTGCATATGCAAAGGGGCACACACCTAGAGATAAATCTGCCCTTCACATCCTTAGGATAGAAAGTCCTAGTTAGATTGAGGAGAGCAAGCGATTATAACATAAAAATCACAGATTTTAAACCTGGGGCAGAGAGTATTCTAGAGGTTTATATGATGTTAAAGATTCTTTTGTATTGGACTAACTTAATGTATCACCCACAGCTTGGGCTCTGGTGAAATGGTTCCCGCTGATTAGGGAAGAAAGAAGCCAACATTCCATCCCATTGATATATTGATTAGGAGCACTGGAAGATAATGAAGTGAGAGGACATATGGGTAAAGGGGGTTGATTTTGCTTGAAGATATTGCGTTGGTTATTACAGTCAGAAAAGATGTAGGGCTTTGCTTGTTAATGATTTTTTTTCTTCTTCTTTTTAGCAGAAAGGAGAGAAACCCCCTGTTAAACGGAGCCATGAGTTGGCAGGGGATTGCAGAAGCCTGAACGAAAATGACAGACCTGTCCACACTTTTGCTGGGAGCCTGCATGCATCAGCTGCTTGAAGCACAACGCTAGCCAGCACTTGATTAAGGGATGTGTAACTAATGACTTGCTCAGACTGGCATTAAAAAAAACCTCAGCCTCATCCATCCACTATATTGTTTCCAATTGGAAAGACAATTCTAGGCTTAATTTTTACGAATGGTGGAATCACCTTTGTGTCATCGGAAACTATGAGGAAATAATAACATTCAAACAAAATAGCCAGATTCACAAAAATTTGGACCTCTCTTGATGAATACGTAAGGACTCATGTAAATCCTAATTAACTTTACTTTGTATATTAACTATACTATATTTTGCATATTATTAGGTATATTTTGGCATCTGCAGCTTATTGTTTTGTTTTATTCTTATACTTTTGTATTTGTAAAATTTCAATTATCCCCCCCCCCCCCCCCCAACCCCAGAAAATAGTGGATCAACATGCCTGATGCAAAAGAATTCTTTCAGGTTTCTTTTTTATTTTTTTGTAAATCTTTATTAAATTTTCAAACTACCATAGTGCAAACAAACAATTTCAATATACATAAGTTTACATCTTGATTCTTTAAAATTTCTTTCAAGGCCAAAACAAAATCATGGTTAGCAAAAAAACAAACAAAACCGAAGGTTAGGGCTAGGTAGAGGCATAGCAAAGGTGAGAGGCGCCTGGGGCTGTGGCGCCCCTCCCCTGCCCTCTTATCTACCCCCACCCACCTCCACATGCTCCTTTCCGACCCCCCTCCTGACGCACGCATGCCGTTTCCCTTCCCCGTACCTCCTTAACGTTCCTGACGTGAGCAGTAACCCCCTACCTGCTGTCGCATCAGCATCGGCTCTTTCTCTGATATCACTTCCTAGGTGTAGGTGCAGGGCCAGGAAGTGACATCAGAGGAAGAGCCAACGCTGGCGTGACAGCAAGTTGGGGTTGCTGCTCATGCCAGGAACGTTACAGAGGCACGGAGGAAGGGAAGCAGTGTGCACGCATGGCAGTGGGGGTGGGGGGAAGAAGCGGAGGGGGGGGGGGCAGAAAGGAGGATGGGTACCTGCGCGCTCACCAAGTCTACGCCCAGGACTTATGCCAGGAATAAAGCTGAGGAAGACAAACAATTCAGTATATTTTGTGATTTGGCATTGTGTTTAGGAGCATTGACTAACTCCATAGTTACATCCTGGACTCCCGATGCAGACTCAGTCGCCGAAACACGGCCCGTGTGGAGCCCAGTGATTGTTTAACCTAAATTGGTTGTCAATAAAGTATAGTTTGTTTGAAGACCAGGCCCTCTCTGCTTATTCTTTTGGGTCACTTTGTAAGTTCCTGTCAAGTGAAGTGACAACATCCCATAAGATCTGCTTCTTTACAGGCACTGAGCATAGTGATGGCAATTAAAAGCTATCAAACCAATTTTCAGTTAGTGGCGGTCAATGATTTTTTTTTATTATTTTACTTGATGACTGTCGCTGGCTACATTAGACCTGGATATTCAATGTTGGGCCATATCTGGGCAGCAGGACTGACTACCTGGGTTTCCAAGTTTCCAAGTTTATTAAAAAGTTTGTTATACCGCTTATATAAATTTCTAGGCGGTGTACAATAATAGTAAAAAATGGGGAAATCGTTAAAAGTTACACCAAACGAAAGACCACTGAAGACAAAAAAGTAAACTCCATACAAAAGGGGAAAAGGGAAGAACTACAATATTTAAAATAAGATAAAGTACATTTAGAAGGGAAAAAACAATAGGAAGGGAAAGACTGACAATTGTTTAGTCCTAAAAAGGACTGTTTTATTCAAAAGCATCCTCAAACAAAAAAGTTTTGAGTTTAGCTTTAAATTGTTTAATAGAAGGTTCCGTCCGCAAATAGGAAGGCAATGAGTTCCAAAGGGTAGGAGCAATAACAGCGAAATTATTGGATCTCAAAGTGTTGATCGATTTGAGTGATGGGACAACTAAAAGATTCTGCGATGTGGAACGAAGAGATCTAGTTGGGAGATAAGGAGTAAGAAGTTGGTCGATAAATGCTGGTTGATTGAATGATTTGGTAGTAAAAGTTTGCATCAGCCAGTGGCATAGCCACAGAAGGGTGGGGAACTGGGGAGCCTGTCCCTCCTCCCACTTTGAGCTGAGGATCCCCCAAATTGTGGAACCAATGCTGTGGCTGGTAGGGATCCCCAATTACCAACAGTCGAAGAGCTCCTGCTCCAGAGGCTAGGAAACTCCTAATGCTCATGGTGGGCAGCACTTTCCAAGGGCTGCTGCTGCCCCTTCTTCCTCCCCCCCCCCGAAACATAGAATGTGTGTAGGGGGGCATAGCAGAGGTCTATGAGAAATGCAGCCCACTGCCAGCATTGGGGAATTTATGGCTGCTGAAGCAGGATCTCTTCAGCTGGAGGGGGCTTGGGGAACTCTGCCAGCTCACATATTGAAAAGGGACCTGGAGAGCTGAGGGCAGGTAAAGGTTTGTGCCCACCCACTTTGGGCTTAAGGCTTAGCTCCCCCAATGCCTCTGGTTACAGCACCCAGATGTTATGCAGGTATGACTGATATTCTGTGTAATAAATACACAGAGTACCTAACCAGGCAAAGTTAGGACTGCCTTTTCCGCACGGCGCTGAATATCACTGGCACCTGCATAACTTCCAAGGCTGTCAACAGTCAGAACCAATGTCCACTTAAATGCTGCTGTGTATCAGCGACTGGTCAGCTCAGAGTGGTTTAAAAGGGCAGGACGTTGGAACAACGCTGACTATCAATCCCTATATTGTCTCAATGGAATACGAGGGGAGAAAAAAAATAAAGGGAGAGAATGGGCGATCGGTCACCTCCTTTAGAAGTGACCGATCGCTGGAAATTAAAGATCATCGAGTCAATATTCTGCTGACACAGCCATGACCTTCATTAACCACCGACGCCGATGCTTAACTTAATATGTATATTCAGCAGCACTGAATAGATACAGTGAAAGGTGCTTGTGCCAGCACTCTCCATTTAGTCTTGGCTGCAATTCTGCTGGCCTAAACAAAATAGATCACTTATCTATTTAGCAAGCTGAATTTCACCAGCAAAGGGATCATTTTTGGCGCCAAAAATAAGAGGATGTCAAAGGTCGCAAATAACAATCACTCCACCCCCCCCCCCCCCAAGAAACCTTTGACTATATCTGTGAATCAGCGCATGCCTCAATCGTGAGAAAACAGGAGGAAAAAAAAAGGATCTCGGAAAACTATAACCCAGCACATATGTAATTCTAGTGCTTGTGATACCTGGTTGATAATCTCTTTCATTGATCCTCAAGAGAAAAGGGGTGGTGGCCGTGTTAGTCCACTCTTCAAGGTAATATGTAGAAATAAAACAAAAACATAAAGGAAAAAAAAAAATGCCTTTTTTATTGGACTAACTTAGGGGGTCCTTTTATTAAGGCGAACTAACTGATTTAGCGCACATTAAGGTGCCCATAAAATATAATGGATCAAGTTTCAAGTTTATTTAAAATTTCTTACACCACCTGATCAGACTTCTAGGCGGTCTGCAATAATAATAAAAGATGGTACATAGAACAGATGCAATAAAACTAGGGGCTCCTTTTACAAAGGTGCGTTAGGGCTTTAACGCGTGGAATAGCGCCTGCTGAATTGCCGCGCGCCTTAGACCTTGATGCCAGCATTGAGCTGGCGTTAGTTCTAAAAGCGCAGCGCGGGTTTAGCGCGCGCTAAAATTCTGCGTGCGCTAAAAACGCTAGCGCACCTTAGTGAAACGGAGCCCTAGGTTATAACATCAACAAGGCGGGACATGACTTAAATTCATAAATACCCGAAGACAATATATCTTCACTGTTACAGCACCACAAACATGGAATTCTCTCCCACTTTATTTAAGGGAGGAGAAAAATCTTGATAAATTCAAAAGGCAACTTAAGAGCTTTCTTTTTAAAGACGCTTTCAATATTTAATTGAAGTGCCAATTGCTCTTTATAACTCCCTTTCACTTTAGTCGGCTATGTATACTATTTCCAAAAATTATTTTGTTTTCCCTTTCCTTTTGTATTTTACCCTTAACGGTCCCTCCTTTCCTATTATAAATTGTATTTCTTTCCCCTCTATCCCAGTGTTTCCTGTTGTAATTTGTCTAGTTTTTTTAAATGATTTTTATATTTTTACTATATTATTGTTATTGTTTTATCGTGTATTTTTTGTATATGTAAATCGCTGAGGAATTGTGATAGGCGATCAATCAAATAACGAATAAACTTGAAACTTGATTGTTGGTTCAACAAATAACCTATAGACGAACGCCAAACATAGGGGAGATGGGCAAGAACTACAATCTTGGGAGAAAAGAAAACAAAAAAAGGGAAAAGCAACGGGTAGGGGAAAACTGAAAAAGAACTGTTTAGTCCTTACAAGGACAGTTACTAGCCAAAAGCATCCTGGAACAAGAACATTTTTAGTTTCGATTTGAAATGAGCATTGTGATCCGTCTGGGCCATCTGGGCGGGAGTTAAGGCTTTCCTCTTCCCGAAACAGTGTCTTTCGCTGCATCGGCCCCTGCGAGTGGAACAACCTTCCAGGATACATTCGCCAGAACTTGAGGAAACTGCTGAAAAGTCACCTGTTCTGTGAAATGAAATATAGGGTCTGAGCAGGGCAGGATTAACCAATAGGCCAAGTAGGCACGTGCCTAGGGCCCGAAATGATCAGGGGGGGCCCGATGAAGGAAGGCATCAACATTGTTTTTTCCAAATGGTGAGGGGCCCCTCCAGCATCGATCGGCAATGCAGACCCCCCCCCCCCCCCGATCGGCAATGCAGGCCCTACCCCGATCGGCAACGCGTGCCCCCCCCCTCCCCCATCGACAGAAAGTAAGACAAGCAAGCAACGCAGGTATGAAAGGCAACGGGAACTGTAATTGTGCAAGCGGTGCTGCTTGTCCAAAGCTTCCCTCTGACGCAGCTTCCTGTTTCCGCCTGGGCGCATGGTGGGGTGGGGCGGGGCAGGGGGGCCCAGTGTACTTGGGTGCCTAGGCGCCCTCGACGAATTAGTCCTTCCCTGGGTCCGAGTTTGGCTGAGAGAGAAGGAGTGATGACTCTCGAGTGCTGAGGCGTTCGATGGTCTGGTTTGTTTTATTTGGTTTAATGATGTCTGTTATTGAGGCATCTTGTATGACTTATGGAATTTTATATTTTGATGTATGTGGGGTTTATCCAGTTTTGGCCTTGCAATGATATTCGTTGTTGATGCGACGTGTATGTTATAGAAACATACATAGAAATAGACGGCAGATAAGGGCCACAGCCCATCTAGTCTGCCCACCCTAATGACCCTCCCCTACCTTTCTCTGTGAATAGATCCCACGTGTCTATCCCATTTGGCCTTAAAATCAGGCACGCTGCTGGCCTCAATCACCTGTAGTGGAAGACTGTTCCAGCGATCAACCACTCTTTCAGTGAAAAAGAATTTCCTGGTGTCACCTCGTAGTTTCCCGCCCCTGATTTTCCACGGATGCCCTCTTGTTGTCGTGGGACCCTTGAAAAAGAAGATATCTTCCTCCGCCTCGATGCGGCCCGTAAGATACTTGAACGTCTCGATCATGTCTCCCCTCTCTCTGCGCTCCTCGAGCGAGTATAGCTGTAATTTGTCAAGCCGTTTTTCGTATGGTAGATCCTTGAGTCCCGAGACCATCCGGGTGGCCATTCTTTGCACCGACTCCAGTCTCAGCACATCCTTGCGATAATGCGGCCTCCAGAATTGCACACAGTATTCCAGGTGGGGCCTCACCATGGATCTATACAATGGCATAATGACTTCCTCCTTATGTAATTTGATTTGATATGTAAGTATGTACTTGAGGCGTTTTCTACGACAAATGTACATGTTTTATTTTGTATGTTAATATGTAACTCGCCCTGGATAAGGGCGGGTGAGAAATAAACAAGCAAACAGACTGAGGCCCAAATTCTCTAACCGGCGCCTATTTCAGAGGCGCCAACGAGACAGGTGCATAGCTAAATTCATTAACAAGCTCAATTGAGCTTTTTAATCAGCCATAATTGAAACTTAGGCGCCTATCGTGAAAGAGCAATTCTGCAATAAGGCGCCTCTAAAAATGTAGGCGACCTTCACAAAAAATAGGCGCTGTGCACATTAGGCATGGGCGTGGCCATGTGTTAGGCGCCTTGGTGCCGAATCGTTGCTCTTAAGCATGCTTAGGCGCTCATATAGGTGCCCGACTTTCTGTTGCACCTAGAGCTGGCCTATTTATTGGGCGCCTCCGAAATAGGTTCCGCTCAGCGTGATTCACTACATAGCACCCAATTTTACTTGAATCGCGGGGAACAGTGCCTAATTCAGCGCCTAACTTTTGGGCGCTTCTTATAGAATTTGCCCTTTAATGCCTTAGCATATAGTGTATGCTAATCTTTAAAGTGCACTAAATCGGTTAGCGTGCCTTCATAAAAGGACCCCTTAATGTCGTTTATGATTAGTTTTCAAAGGTAACTTCTTCCTCAGATCTGTGGAAGAAGGGGTTACCTTCGAAAGCTAATCATAAACTACATTAAATTAGTCCAATAAAAAAAGGTATCGTATTTCCCCAAAGATAGGCCGCCCCACATGATAGGCCGCAGAAAATTCTGATTTATATTTTAAAACTGTTAGCTAAGCCACCCGCGACGTGACTGGAGTAGCTATACCTTTTGAAATCATCCCCCCCCCGTACCTTTTTAAATCCCTCTTAAATACCTGCCTCGCTGGACGGCTGCCGGTTGCCTCCTCCAATCTCGTGGCCAGCAGTGCAGTGCAGAAGGGACCTTTTCACGCTCCAGCCTGACCCCGTGCCATTAGTTCTCGCGGGCCTCGCAAGAACTGACGGCAGCCATTCAGGAAGCGACGCGGGGCTAGGCTGGAGCGCGAAAAGGTCGCTTAAACGGTAGGACTGGCCAAAACTGTGGATTTGGGGAGTCCTGCTGGCTCAGCTGATCAGGGGAAATTCCCCTGCCACATTCAGCTCATCCAGCTGCAGTGGGCAGAAGACTCCTCCCCCAATCCCCCACACCCAACATCAGCAGGAGGGATGCCTGCTCCCTCCTGCCTAAATGACACCCCGACACCCCCTCCACATCTGACATGAGCAAGAAGGAAACCCACTCTCTCCTACCTGAAAAATCCCCCCCCCCCCCCAACACTCCCCACACACTTGACATTGGCAATAGGGATGCTTACTCCCTTCTGCCTAAATGTCCCCCCTCCCCCCCCCCGATACCCCCCATACCTTTACAGGAAGACCGGCAAGAGAGATGCTCACTCCCTCCTGCTGGCAGGCCTGCCTCTTCAAAATGGTGGGCCTTCCTGTTCCCGGTGCATCCTGGGATGCACTGGAAGGGGCCTAAGGCCCTGATTAGCCAAGATGCCTTTGGCCTTTCCCATAAGAGGTCAGATTTACTAAGCTTTATTTTTCCTTAGATACAGCATGGGGAAATAGGCTTTAGTATATTAAGCCCTACAGAAGCCATGGTATACCTCAGAGGGAATGTCTCTCTCCTCTTCTACTTCTATTTTGTTGGTGACAGCAAGGTAGAGGGTTAAACAGGGAATGGCCTGGCCTGGAAGAGTAGCCTAATGTTTAGTGCAGTGAGCTGGGGATCTGGGTTTGTTTGGTTTTTTTTGTGTTGTTGTTTTTTTTTTTTACTTTAATCCTTCATTACCCCATGAACAAAAGCCTAGATTGTGAGCCCACTAGGAACAAAGTACCTGCATATGATAAATGCACACTGCTTTGATTATACCTCAAGAAAGATAGTACTGTATATCAAATCCCATTGCCTTTTATTTATTGCTTCAGTATCATTTTTGCTCCTAAGGTTTTGGCCCGTCTCCCAGACTGAAAGAAAAATTGTCATAGATTGTAAGCCCTCTGAGACCGAGAAATACCTGCTGTGCCAGTATGTGGTAAACTACGCACAATGTGGGCACTTTTACCTGGGAAGGGTTCTAGAGATGTCTCCAGGCCAGGGAGGATAATACATATGTAGCTTTAAATTAGACATATATATATATATATATATATACAGTGGTGCCTCGCATAACGGTCGCCTCGCACAGCGGACGCTGCGCACAACGAACTTTATGTCGTGATCCGTATAACGTACTTCGTTTCACACAACAGTCGCCCGAGCTGCATCCTTCCGGGGTTCCTGCGGGGTTGGATCGCAGCGGGGTTGGTCGAGGGTAGTCTCCTTCTCCTTACCTGCCCTGTCGCAGCACACAGCCGAACGGAAATCTTCCCGATGTCAGCGCTGACGTCGGAGGGAGGGCTTAAGCAAAGCCCTCCCTTCCTCCGACGTCAGCGCTGACATCAGGAAGACTTCCGGTCGGCTGTGTGCGGCTGCGGCAGGGCAGGTAGGAAGAAGGCAATGGCGAACGAAAGAGGGGGGAGGGGGCGGTCCGCCCCGAAGAATGTGCACAGCTGGTCAGGTCCCCCGATCGACCGACAACAGGCCCGGCCGACAAACCTCCCTGCCCTGTAGCCGCGAATCTAAATTACCTCTTACAGCAGCTTCAATAATCCAGCTGCTGTAAGAAGGTAATTTAGATTCGCGGCTACAGGACAGGGAGATTTGTCCGACCGGGCCTGTTCTGTTGTCGGTCGGGTGCAAAAGCGCCACAAAGGTGGAGGCAGGGAGGGAGGAAAGGTGGAGTGGAGAAGAAAAGACGCTTAAGGGGGGAGAAGGCCGCTGAAAGCACATGTTGGAGCAGGGGATGAGAGGGAGGGAGAGAAGGGGAAATATTGGACAAGGGCAGAAGGGATGCTAAATCATAGGGTGACAGGCAGAGAGAACAACAGGAAAAAGAGTGGAAGCAATCTTGAACCCTGAGGGTGAGGGCAGAGAGAGGTGGTGAGATGATTGATCATGGGGAGAGGGACAAAAGGGAATAGAGATGGGATAGGAAGATAGTGGAAGTAAAAGGACAGGGAGATGTATGTTTTTAGATGTATCTAAATAAAAATAATAACAAAAAATTTATCTTTTTTATGTCATCTTAGCATATTTTATGCTGCAGAACGAATTATTTTTTTTTACATGTATTCCTATGGGAAAACGCGTTTCACATAACGAACGTTTCACATAACAAATTTGCTCCTGGAACCAATTAAGTTCGTTGTGTGAGGCACCACTGTATATGTTTTTAAAGTGTTCAAGCAAATAGCAGATGAAAATTTGTGAGCACTTTTTCATGGGGAAAAATCAAAGAAAAATATAAAATATATACTTTTTTTGATAATCATAGTAACATAGACCTAGATCAGAGGTGGGCAACTCCTGTCCTCGAGGGCCAGAATCCATTCGGGTTTTCAGGATTTCCTCAATGAATATGCATGAGATCTATGTTTATTTGTACTTATAGATCGCTCTTAGCAATAACAACAGAGCGGTTTACAAAGCTAAAACTGTAGGGTCATGAAATAGTTAACTGTTGTTTAAAATATTGCTCTGGCCTACATAGCTAAAAACAGTGTATAATCTATTGACTGCATCTGCCTGAAATGTATGTCCTTGCCCTACCACATTGTAAGCTGAATAGATAAGAGTTTGAGCCATGATGTGCCCTGCCCTTCTGTACATGTAGCATTTAGACCTGTAAGATTTAGATAAGCAGAGAAATGAGCTAGTTTCCTATAGGACTATAAGTTGTATCCCTGAGCCTATCATAAGTGCTGGCTTAGGACCAATAATAATTGTAGAAAGTTATAGAAGTAACAAATGAAAATTGTAGTTTTTGCATATATTAGTTTGCGAAAAGGGCATAAAAGTCCGTGTATTTCCTGTTTCTGACACTCTAGTAGGCAGGCTATTAACTGCACTAGAGTCCCGGCATGCTGTGAATAAAAAACTCTTGTACTTTCTTCACGCCTCTGACATTGTGTGTCCAAGTGACCTTTCAAAACAAAAAGAAATGAACTCCATTGTCACAAAGAAAAATAAAAAGATAAATATTAAAGTCTAAAAGATTGTTGTAAATGCTGCATTCGGGAATCCCTCCCTAGGTTCCAATCCAAAAGAATTTTAAATACCCTAGATCAGGGATGGTCAATTCCAGTCCTTGAGGGCCAGAATCCAGTCGGGTTTTCAGGATTTCTCCAATGAATATGCATTGAAAGCAGTGCATGCAAATAGATATACATATTCATTGGGGAAATCCTGAAAAACCGACTGGATTCTGGCCCACAAGGACCGGAGTTGACCACCCCTGCCCTAGATAAATGGTTCCCAACCCTGTACTGGAGGACCACTAGCCAGTTGGGTTTTTGGGATAGCCCTAATGAATATGCATGAGAGAGATTTGCATATAATGGAGGAGACAGGAATGCAAATCTGCCCCATGCATATTCATTAGGGTTATCTTCAAAACCTAACTGGCTGGTGGTCCTCCAGGAAAGGGTTGGGAACAACTGCCCTAGAGTTCAAGAGTATGCTAAATTCAAAAGTTTCAAAAGGCTTCTAAATTTAATATAAGAATATTTGATACGTAATTCAATAGGGAGAGAATTCTATAAATATGGAGAAGAAAAAAAAGAGTTATGTGTGGCAGCCAGCCTAATTAATCCCCCTCCCCTTTTACTAAACCGCGATAGTGGTTATTAGCGCAGGGAGTTCCTATGAGCGTTGGGAGCAGCGCAGAGCATTCAGCGTGGCTCCCTGCACTAATAACCGCTAACGCGGTTTATTAAAAGGGGGCTAGGTGAACCGAGGGTAGAGACAACTGCTGAGCATTAGAGGAATGCAGATTTCCGATTGGTATATATCCGTGGTCTCAAACTCAAACCCTTTGCAGGGCCGCATTTTGGATTTGGAGGTACTTGGAGAGCCTCAGAAAAAATAGTTAATCTCTTATTACAGAAATCACAATTTTGCATGAGGTAAAACTCTTTATAGTTTATAAATTTTTCCTTGGTCTTAATAATAATATTGTCATTTATAGCTAAAGAGACACATGATCAAGAAACTATTTTATTTTACTTTTGTGATTATGATAAACATACTGCAAATTTGAGACCACTGGTGTTGTATATGGTACCAAAAGCTTCGATAAGTAATAGGATTGGCCCAAATGTAGAGCTTTAAAAGTCAAAGCTTTGTGCATTAATCGCAATTTTTCAGGGAGACAGTGGAGCTCTTTCAGGAACGGAGTCACATGGTTAGATCTGCAAGCATTATTCAGGATCCTAACAGCAGTATTTTGCACTGTGTGTAATTTTGTAAGAGCTATTTTCGGGAGACCAGTGAAAATAATGTTACAGTAGTCCAACTTGGAAATAACCAAAGCATGAATCAAGGATTCACAGCTTAACTTGTCAATACAAGGACGGATTAAACGAATTTGGCGTAATGATGCAAAACAAGATCTGGTCACAGGAGTTAGTTAGGTACTAAATGGCAATGAAACATCTAGATGAACTCCTAACTACCTAATAATTTAATCTGAAATACATTGTTAGTCCAATAAAAAAAGATATCACCTTATTTCCTTTATGTTTATAGGTTTTGTTTTTAATTTCTATATATTACCAGAAAAAAAACCAGGTAAAGGCTTTGGTTGGGGCAAGCTAGTACTACTGAAAATTCCTCTGCCCGCCTCAGAAATTACTATTATCTCACAGATCTAATCAAAATAATTATATTTGCTGGTCAGAATCCTGTAATCCTTTGCTAACTTTGATAAACCTTCGCAACACAATACAGTATTACATTGCATTGGTGTCTTCCATCCCATCAATACCTTTCAGTTCTAGGCGGTTTACAAAGAATTGGCCTAGGCATTCCCAGGGAGATAACAAGGTTGATAGTTGGAAAATGCATTAGGATCTGGAGAGTCGAGAAGTTTTAGTTAAATCAATTGACAAATTTCTTGAATACACTTCTCCTTCCATATTTGCGGTTTCCATATCTACGGTTTTGATTATTCGCGATTTTTCGGTCACTGACTCCGCCCCCCCCCCCCCAAAAAAAAACACATCATCATTAAACTTTTTTCCTTTTACTGTCCTCTATCTTGCCAAGTAGAGATTTTATTTTAACGCCAATGGAATCTCTTGCAGGACAAGGTTCAGCCTGTTCCCACCAAAAGCAACCGCTGCTGGCCTAACCCTGCTGCTCACTCACTATCACAGGGGTAGCACAGGCTGTATGTATGCTGCAAGACCGTGGACAGAGAAAAGGAGCCGGAAGGCAATCAAGGAAGAAACAAGGGAAGCAGGGCACGGTACATTCCCAGAGCTAGAAGGAGAAGGGGCCAGAGTGTCAACCCGCAAAGTCCTCCATGTAGCCAAGGCTCATAGCAGAGAGAAACTGCAGTACATGCCGGCAGGGTGAAGGAGTAGACACAAACACATGCGTCCTAGTGCCAGCCCAGAGCCTCTAACTCCTGCTCTTCTCGCGGCTCACCACACAATGAGACCGGCACTTGGAAGCGAGCAGGCAGCAACCCAAAGTAGTGCTGGTTCCAACTGTAGCACCAGCATCTGCCTTGGAGACTCCCTCCGCCCTTGCATCCGATGCCTTCTTCTCTTCCTCTTCTATATTATTCGTGGTTTCAATAGAAAAAATGATGTCATTTTCCCAAAAAGTTATTTGCGTATTTTTTATATTCATGCCTATTGCCGGAACGCATCCACCGTGAATACGGAGGGATAAGTGTAGTATGGTTTTCAATTCTTTCCTGAAAGTTTTGTAGTTGGGCGTTGTGGTCATCAGATTGGAGAGGTGGTGGTCTAGTTTTGCTGCTTGGGTTGCTAATAGTCCGTTATATATTGTTTTGCTTTGTATGCCTTTGATGGGGGGTGGGTAAAGAGTACCTGTGCTCTCCTTGGTCTGGATGTGTTGTTCCTGATTAGGCGGTTGTTTAGATAGCTTGGTCCGTCTCCATTCTAGGCTTTGTATAGGGTGCAGCAGAATTTGTATTGTATGCATGCTTGTACTGGGAGCCAGTGCGAGTCTTGGATTGGGGAGGTAATATGGTCATATTTCTTCAGCGAGTATATCAGTCTGAGAACTCTATTTTGTACTGTTTGTAGTTGTTTTAATATGTTAGCCGGGCATGGCAGGTAAAGGATGTTACGGTAGTCCAAGAGTCCGAGGATTAAGGACTGGACCAGGAGTCTGAATTATTTGTTGTTGAAGTATTTTTGGATTTGCCTTAAGTTACGAATAACTGCGAATGCTTTCTGGACTGTTTTGCTGATTTTAAATGACATGATGCAGCCTTTGTATATCATTATTCCCATAATTATGGGGGGGGGAGGGGAAAGGTTGACAACCAAGTTGTATGTGATATTTTTTTTATTGGACTTACTTAATGTACCTTTTTACAAGCTTTCGAGAGTTATCCAGTCTTCATCAGGCCAGTGAAGAAATAATGCAGCCATCTAAGTCTTATGCTGTCTGCTTTAGCTTAGTGAAAGGGGAATGGGGGGAGAAGCAAACAGGTTGAGACAGTAATGCTTTGCAGTTCAAAGGCCCAATATCTTACAGTGGGTGAGAAAGCCAATGTCTCTATTGAGTCATAAGAACATAAGCAGTGCCTCTGCTGGGTGAGAACAGAGGTCCATCATGCACGGCAGCCTGCTCACGCGGCAGCCCATCAGTGTACAAGCACTTCAAATAAGCAATAAACGGAGACAGCCCAGCCTATTGGGACAATCGACTAATTCAATCCACCTCACCCAGATATAGTAGAACTCGCACACCATTCACACACCTTCCAACCAAAAACGTCAAAAGAAAAAGTCTGTACAGCAACCTCCTAGCCATTCGAGCTGCAACACTTGACATCCAACTCTACAATCTAATGACCTCGACCAAAGACTACAAAACCTTCAAAAAAGAAATGAAAACCCTTCTATTCAAAAAACACATAAAACCTTACTAACACAGTCAGAACTAACCCAAGCATCACCTGCAACTACTCCTTATGTACTTCTAATATCATGACAATTCAGATATAATCCTTAGCAACTTAAAGAAATGTACTAACTACTCCCAACACACTTCTAATGTCCTGACAATTCATTTGTAATCCGCCTTGAACCGCAAGGTAATGGCGGAATAGAAATCACTAATGTAATGTGGGAGAACAGTATAGAAAATTGAATGAATGAATAAATAAATAGAGACTGGCATAAGTGGGAACATACAATAATTTGTAAAAGCTTTCTTACCCCCTCTTTTACGAATGCATAGCGCAGGTTTTAGTGCCGGCAGCGGCGGTAACTGCTCTGACGCGCTATGCATTCATAAAAGAGGGGGTTAATCGATTGAGAGTCATTCAGAATGCTGCCGTCCGTCTCATTTATGGTCTCAAAAAGTCGGACCATGTAAGCCCGTATTACAGAAAACTACACTGGCTACCGATAGAGGCAAGGATCATCTTCAAGTTTGCTTCAAAACCATAACAGGCTCTTCCCCCAATCTACCTGTCGCACCATTTTGAATTTCCAGGCACCATTTGCACACGTAATGCTTATCTGTTTGCCTTCCCATCCTTGAAGGGCTGTATCTACAAGAGATTCCTTGATAGATCTCTGTCATTCCAAGCAGGCAAATGGAATAAATGTCTAACCACCCTCATTTCAAATTCACCTCCTACCGAACCTTCAGGAAATCAATTAAAACCTATCTCTTTGATAAATTTCTCTGACTCCCTTCCTGCCTTGTTGTATCTCTGAAATGCCTCCGGATATACCTGACTACTCTTGACTCGCTAATATAATTTGAAAGTCTTTTCTGTAACATAGCTGTCTGTGTACAGTCTCTTCATCTGTAAACCGCTCTGAACTGTTGTGGTACTGCGGTATACAAAAATAAAGTTATTATTATTATTAATGTGACAAAAGATGTTTTAAATTATTTTGTCCTCTCCTTGCATAGTGGGTTTTTGTTTTTTTTTAAATTTTAACTATTCTGTATGTTTTATCATGTGACTGCTTAGTTGTAAGCAGGCTATAAATTAATAATAAATAAATGAACACACAATCGATATATTCAAAAGAAATCAGATAGCGTCGTGCAAAGCCAATTTATGAAATAAGTATCGTTTTTATACTTCGCCTGAAGTTCCCAAAAGATGTAGAATGCCAAATATATCAGAGAACTTGTCCCACATTCACACTGATCCTCAAAAAATCTTATGAAACACACTAAACATTTACTAGATAGGCTAAAACACAAGAAAAAATATCCAAACTGGATATAATGGAGAAATACTTAAGGATCTCAAGCGCTCACAGCTAAAAGCTCGATGTATATTACAAGCTGATAACTATAGGGTGAGCTATCATTGGTCCTGTATATTCTCCTATTTTCTCAATTTTTATCAAAACGTTCTTTTTATATTTTGTTATTTTAATTTTTAATATGTTAAATGTTGAACAAAACTTATAAATACTTGCAAATCTTTTTTTGATTCAAGTACTGGTTTTCATTTACTAAATAGTACTCTCCCATTCAAGAATATATAGATTATGAAGTACTTAGCTTCATGACATGACGACGGAAGATCTCCGTTTCGCTCATACTAGAATTAGAAGAGCTTCATCAGGAAAAGCACCAGTATTAACACTGTTTATGCCAGCAGATTGTAAAGTTAAATAGTGGGAGACTACATGTTACCACGGCACAATGTGCGATCAAAGAGGCAGGCATATCGTGCCGTGGTAACATGTAGTCTCCCACTATTTAACTTTACAATCTGCTGGCATAAACAGTGTTAATACTGGTGCTTTTCCTGATGAAGCTCTTCTAATTCTAGTATGAGCGAAACGGAAATCTTCCGTCGTCATGTCATGAAGCTAAGTACTTCATAATCTATATATTCTTGAATGGGAGAGTACTATTTAGTAAATGAAAACCAGTACTTGAATCAAAAAAAGATTTGCAAGTATTTATAAGTTTTGTTCAACATTTAACATATTAAAAATTAAAATAACAAAATATAAAAAGAACGTTTTGATAAAAATTGAGAAAATAGGAGAATATACAGGACCAATGATAGCTCACCCTATAGTTATCAGCTTGTAATATACATCGAGCTTTTAGCTGTGAGCGCTTGAGATCCTTAAGTATTTCTCCATTATATCCAGTTTGGATATTTTCTCTTGTGTTTTAGCCTATCTAGTAAATGTTTAGTGTGTTCCACATTCACACTGCCCAAAATAAAAAAACATTTTACTTCCAGGCACTCTTTTGTAATTATTGAATAACTTTCTGAGTTTGTTTTTTGTTCTCAAGGAAATAACTGTACTGATACAGAGCACAGCATGTCCTTGCCCTTTTGTTTCTTATATGAACATTATACCAAATCCTTTCTCTGTTATGTTGGTTTTGAAAATAAAATTCATACTCTGTTCCAGAGTAAACAAATTTGAAGAGAGATGAGATGTTATGCTGAAGAAACAAGCCAAAAACTGAGGACACGTCTCAGTCCTCATTGGCATATCATAAACTATTGCGGATTAAAAACACCCCAGAATGACACTTCGATAAGTGAATGTTTCTCAAAATCATTTCACTCCATTAAAAATCTTACAATAAAGATGATTAAAGGAAACTTCCGGAGCGCAAAGAAATGGAAAACTTTCAGAGCAGGATGCACAGAGCTCTGTCAACCTGGTAGAAAACACCAGGTTGAGAGCCATTTATGTTTATCGGGCTATGCTCAGCACAAATAGCATGGAAATTACATGCATGGTATTTGTGCTGAGTATCTCGGTGAAAAAGGGGGAGGAACTGCGCCTGGTGCCTGCACACAAGAGCTGAGCGTTAGGCCCAGCTCTTGGGCACAAGCCCAATACAAGGCAGGGCTGTGCTCCAGAGCTCCAATCAGCAACAAGCAAGGTCAACCTCCCCACCAAAAACAAAACAAAAACCAAAAACTTCTGCTGCTGGGTCAGACCAGTGGTCCATCATGTCCAGCAGTCTGCTCACGCGGCGGCCCTCTGCTCAAAGACCAGCACCCTGAGACTAGCCCTACCTGCGTACGTTCTGGTTCAGCAGGAACTTCTCTAACTTTGTCTTGAATCCCTGGAGGGTGTTTTCCCCTATGACAGACTCCAGAAGAGCGTTCCAGTTTTCCACCACTCTCTGGGTGAAGAGAACTTCCTTACATTTGTATGGATCCCCTTTTAACTTTAGAGAGTGCCCTCTCATTCTTCCTACCTTGGAGAGGGTGAACAACCTGTCCACAAGGATATTAGGACCAATTTTTGGATTTTTTTAATTGTATATATGTTATATACGTTTTTATGACCTTTTAATAAATTCCTGCTCCTTGTATGTTCTACTGCAGCTTTGCTTTTGTTCGCTGCTTCATATTTTTTCTGAAGTTTTTTGGGTTTGTTTTTTTTGTTTTGTTCTACAATATAAAGTCTTCCAGGCAAATTGCCCAATCCATCCAATATTACATTACATTACATTAGTGATTTCTATTCCGCTTGTGCCTTGCGGTTCTAAGCGGATTACAAATTAGAAGATATCTGGACATTACCGAGAGAATTATATAAATGATTCTTGTACATTACATGATACAGTTGAGAATTACAACTTAGATGATATCTGGATTTTTCCGATGGAAATTACATATAAAAATTCAAGTACTTACAGGATACAGTGGAGAAAAACAATATATTCGGGTAATGGAAGATTACCTAACATTGAAGGAAAAAGTTTGTTGGATACTTGTGGTAGATGCTTATTAAGGAATCTGAATATTTTTTTTTTGGTAGGTGAGGTTCGAGGGAATGACTGATGTGCTATTCACGGGGGAGAAAACATGTACGAGTGGGAGGAGATTAGTGAGTAAGGACGTGTTTTTTGAATAGAACTGTTTTGATTTCTTTTCGAAACACTTTAATGTCTGTTGTTTTGATCATCAGTTTGGTGATGGTGGGGTCAATTTTCGCTGCTTGTGTCGCCAGAAGGCTGTCGTAAAGTTTCTTACGTCGGGTACCATTATGAGGGGGGAAGGTGAATAGGTTCTGAGTTCTCCTTGATCTGG
The DNA here is from genome assembly GCF_902459505.1 of Geotrypetes seraphini. NCBI lineage: Eukaryota > Metazoa > Chordata > Amphibia > Gymnophiona > Dermophiidae > Geotrypetes > Geotrypetes seraphini. The sequence goes on from NC_047086.1 coordinate 26,898,317, forward strand.
GTGAGTGGTAGCGGTGTAGGCAGTTGTTTAGGTATCAATTAGCAAAATGTTGGAACCAACTACCGTTTACACTACGATCTTGTGACCACTATCTCAGGTTCAGAAAACTTTTAAAAGCATTTCTGTACCAAGACAGGAAGCCAACCCTGAAGTAACTAAAATGATAATTGTAAAAACCTATTTCTAAACTGTCTAATGCAACTTGGGACACAGCGATGAGCTAACGATGACCTTGTAACTATGTATTTGTTAACTATGACCTAATTGTATTAATAATTGCACTGATCTACCTGTACTGGCAACTCTATTGAATGTCCCTGTCAAACTGTCCTTTGTAACTTCTTGGGTAACTGACCCAACCTCTTGTAATATAATCTGACCTTGAACTGAATAGGTAAAGGTGGAATAGAAAACCTGAATAATATAACATAACTTGTACCTTCAAAAAGATATGAAAAGGATGGAGTCGGTCCAGAGGAAGGCTACTAAAATGGTGTGTGGTCTTCATCATAAGATGTACGGGGACAGACTTAAAGATCTCAATCTGTATACTTTGGAGGAAAGGCCGGAGAGGGGAGATATGATAGAGACGTTTAAATACCCACATGGTATAAATGTGCATGAATAGAGTCTCTTTCATATGAAAGGAAGCTCTGGAATGAGAGGGCATAGGATTATATTTTATTTATTTTTATATATATTCATAGATTGAAACTTAGCTTTAGAATCATTGCTGTGGAATGAAACATTGATCTTAAGAATAAGCGCTGGCACTTTAATTAAGAAATTAAAAACTGCATAAAATAAACTTTGCAAAAATAAATTAGATACAGATTAAACACCGGTCTTTAAGTTCTGATGAGGATAGTCACCTGTTGAGAGTTTAAGTGTGGCTCACTGAGGAACTTCAGTGGAATAAATATATTAATATATAACTAAGAAGTCATCATTCAAAATTTGAGAATTTAAGACCTAAGGAGGTGCATTAAAGAACCAGTTAGTGGTAGTAATTGGAGCCACTATTTGTTTGATGAATCTGCGTTTATAGAGTCACGCCTAGCGGCACCTGAATTGAACTTAGGCGCCTGTAGACGTCAAACTCTTAGGAGCTCCCTATTTATTCCAGGGTATTTTTTGGCGTAAATACTGGTGCCTAAGTCCAGTTTAGGTTCCTACACACAAAACCTGCTCAAGATCTGCCCACAATCCATCCTCTAACCACGCCCCTTCCCTTGTTTAAAAGCAGACTGAAAATCCACTTTTTGATATAGTTTTCAATCCTTAACCCTACTCCTCTGCCCTCCAACCCAGCCAGCTGACTAACCGTTCCCCTTAACTGCATCCATGACATCCTGTTTGTCTTTGGGAAGCAGAGCTGAGACTGTGATGTCAGAATGCCTCTTTCCACCAATAAGAGCCAATCTCATCAGTGATGTCACAAAGGCTTGATTGTTCTGTACTCCCCTCTGCCCTGCAACGCAGCCAGCTGATTAACGGTTCTTCTTGACTGTATCCATGACATCCTGTTTGTCTGTCTTGCCTGTTTAGATTGTAAGCTCTTTCAAGCAGGGACTATTGTCTTACTCTTTGTTACTCTGTACAGCGCAGTGTGCGTCTGGTAGTGCTATAGAAATAATTCATAGTAGTAGTAGTACTTTCTGGTAGGTGCCTTGGTCTACTGAACGTCATAAGCACCTATCAAGTTAGGCACCTACCACCCAATTAATTTTAATTTTTGCCAGTTGTGAGCTGCTAATTGCTCACTACACTGGCCAACACTCATTTTGGTGCCTCAAATGGTAGACCTTTTTCTGGGTATATTTGACCTTCTGATTCCAAAAATGTCACCAGTTTTCTCCTAAAAAAATTATTTGTTCAAAAACGTACTGTAATTTAGGTTTAACAGAAGGATTTCATTCATTCACATCAAAAGATACAACAGACAAAAAATATAATAACAAGACAGAGAAAAACAAACCTCATACACAGGCGGCCGGGACTACACAAGTACCCTAAGCCACCTGTACCATCACTGGTAAATATATAAATGTCCTCTCATTCATTTCAAAATTCAAATTTTATATTTCCAAATTTCATTTTGTCATTATGAAATATAAAATTCATTTGGAAATATAAAATTTGAATTTTGAAATGAATGAGAGGACATTTATATATTTACCAGTGATGGTACAGGTGGCTTAGGGTACTTGTGTAGTCCTGGTCACCTGTGTATGAGGTTTGTTTTTCTCCGTCTTGTTATTATATTTTTTGTCTGTTGTATCTTTTGATGTGAATGAATGAAATCCTTCGGTTAAACCTAAATTACAGTACGTTTTTGAACAAATAATTTTTTCAGATAATTACAACTGGATCCCTATATATATTAGACCAGTTTTCTCCTATCAGCTCTAGTTTTTGAGATACAGAACATGTGCCATATACCACTCTTCGCTCTGCTTGCCCATTATAAAATCAGGATATTTTAATGTAGTGTTTAAATCTAATATCTTTTAAGCATGAAGGAAACATATTCAAAATTAAAAGTAAAGTGTACAACATGAAAATCTACTTATTTCGTACCAAAGGCACAAGTTTATGATACAAACTTTCCAGTCATTCGACACACAAGAAGCTCCTTTTGTAAGACTTCCAAGAGTGGGACAATTCCGCATAAGATTCCAACAATAGTCTGCCATCGTGTGTGCCTTCACAATCGAAGAAGTTTTGATGAATGGATTGTCATACTACTTACTTGGAAGATTAATCTGAATTGTACATGTCTGAATGAACTTTGAGATTTGTGATTACTGAATATCTGGTGACAGCCCATTGACTGGGATTTAGGTGGGCGGGAGCCTTTTCTACCTATTTAAACCTCATTAAATATCACCCCTCTAGTTTTTAAATCTCATATTTGAGGGAGGTGTGAAATGGAGTTTAATAATAATAATAACTTTATTCTTCTATACCGTCACAATCTTGCGACTTCTAGGCGGTTTACAATCAAGAGTGTTGGACATTCAGCGAAATACAATAAGTAGATATTCAGAGGAAATACAGAGATCAGAGACCTCAGGAGGCAATAGTATAGAAATACAATTTGCTGAGCGAAAATGTAATATGTACATTTTAGTAGGTAATGTTCGACAGGACCTGTTGGGGATAAATAGCAACGTAAAGTTACGATAAGATGAAGATAGCAGATTATATTTATAACAGTGCTGTAAGTTCAGGTGGAATAGGGAGGGGGGAGGGAGAGGGAGAGCGGGTCAATTGTTTAGGTATTTCTGGAACAGGTATGTTTTTAGGCGTTTCCTGAATTCCCCGTATGTAGTGGGTGAAAGCAGTTGGTCTAGGTCTTTGCCCCATAGGACTGCTTGGTGAGAGAGAAGGTGTTGGTGGTGTTTTTTCATTTTGCAGCCTCTAACTGGAGGGGAAATGAGTTTTGGGTGTGTGTTTCTCTTGAGTTTGTTATTAGAAAATGCGAAAAGGTCCGTTATGTACTTGGAGGTCAGTTTACATCCTTCACGCTGAAAAGCAAGGAGAAAACATCGGCATACCAGGTATTATAGTGGCCTTGTCCCAGAAAGGAAGTATGTAAAGATTGTTTTTCGGTCCAGATGCAGAAAGGGAAGGACCTCAAAACCAGCTGGTTGCACCTAGGAAAGCACGGAGAAGATGATGAAGGCTTGCTAGCCAGATCCTGAACAAATTCCCGACCAGCAGGCTGCTCACAACATATTCATCCAGACTTACCCTACAATAAATAGAGGTTAAGAACCGTTTGTCTAAACCAGTGTTTCTCAACTCGGTCCTGGAGTTACCCCCTTGCCAGTCAGGTTTTCAGGATAGCCACAATGAATATGCATGAAAGAAATTTGCATAGAATGGAGGCAGTGTATGCAAATCAAAGTCTCCTTTTACTATGCTGCGGTAGCGTTTCTAGCGCACACTGCAGATTAGCACACACTAACCCCCGTGCTATGGGGAAAAACTGAAGTTATTATGCCATTGTATAGATCCATGGTGAGGCCCCATCTGGAGTACTGCGTACAATTCTGGAGGCCTCATTACCGCAAGGATGTACTGAGGCTTGACTCAGTCCAGCGAATGGCCACCTGGATGGTCTCGGGACTCAAGGATCTCCCGTACGAGGAACAGCTGGATAAATTACGCCTATACTCACTCGAGGAACGCAGAGAGAGGGGAGACATGATCGAGACGTTCAAATACCTCACGGGCCGTATCGAGGTAGAAGAGGATATCTTCTTTTTCAAAGGTCCAACGGCGACAAGAGGACATCCATGGAAAATCAGGGGCGGTAAATTGCACGGCGACACCAGGAAATACTTTTTCACTGAAAGAGTGGTTGATCGCTGGAATAAACTTCCACTTCAGGTGATCGAAGCAAGCAGCATGCCTGATTTTAAGAAGAAATGGGATCTCTGCACAGAGATAAATAGGGGAGGGTCATTGGGGTGGGCAGACTAGATGGGCCGTGGCCCTTATCTGCCGTCTTTTTCTATGTTTCTATGTAACACCGGCTCAATGGAGGCGTTAGCGTCTAGCGCGCGCGGCATTGCAGCACACAAAAAGTGCGAGCTAAAACCGCGAGCGCAGCTTAGTAAAAGGAGCCCCACGTTTATGCAAATTCATTGTGGATATCCTGAAAACCCGACTGGCAAGGGGGTTACTCCAGGACCGAGTTGCAGCCTCCTGCAGAGAGGTCAGAACTGTTTGGACAAGTAACTGCTGGACCTGTTTGCTGATAGCGCCCTCTACCAATTGGGGGTTGGAATTGTTTGCTGAATTGATTCCAGAAGGCCCGGTGGAAGCAGAAGAAACCGCAAAACCGTCATTTCCACATCGGAGAAATCCAGAGCGGACCCAGCAAATGTTCCTCTTGCAGAAACCTCTTTCTCCTCCAGCAAAAGAAAAGGTATTATTTATTTCAACATTTATATACCGCCTACCAAATCGAGGCAGTTTACAATCAGCATTCAAAATAATAAAAAAAAATTAAAAAAAAATAATTTTGTTCTTGAGGATAGTTTATAGAACAAGACACACCACTTTCACGCCATCATAGAAGCATATGGCTCTTCATTTTGCTGGCATTTCTTCCCTCTGAGATAATCCATCCTTCAAAAGTGTGAAAAATGATTGAGTGAAATGCAAGAGCATGTATCCCAGGAGAAGAAACACATTTTCCTTTGTCATTGTCTCTGATTTTGATGTATGCTTAGCGACATTAAATCCTAATAGCAACTACTATATGGCCTACAAAGTATATTTACTTCCAATTTGTCTGTGTTGTGTATATAGAGGAAACTCGGATTTGTGTACCCGAGGAGGATTAAAGTAATGCTCAGTTTTCTTTAAGTCTTTTTATCCTCCACCAGAAAACATCCTGTGTGGATTATTAGACCCTGGATTGTTATTTTTTTGTTTTTATAAAGTCTTGCTTAGAAAGCAAACAGAAGGAAGAAAAATTATTTTAATTTATTTTAAAAAGAGATGGATACTAGACTTTGAGGTTTTATGAAAGCATTTGTAATGGGAGCTTAAACATTGGGGCCCTTTACATAAAAAGTGGCTTGCGTTATCCCCTGGAAAATAGCTGAGGTGCACAGCTGCCTGCGAGGTTTGCTACAGCCGGCAATCAGAGATGGAGCAGCAGCGGTTGGTGAATGAGGGCGGGAGGGGGGAGTCGCCAGCATGTCCCCTGCCTCCATGTTCTCCCTGCCTTTGTGTTTGAAAATCGAATTCTGCACGGAAGCACACCTCACGGAGGCAGGAAACATAAAACCCTAAGTGCGCATGCGCGCTTAAGGTTTTATTATAGAGGATTATTATTCTTCCCCATACACATATATACCAATCCCCATACCCCTTCCACAAACCCACCCAGCCAACCACACCTCCACCACATATGCACAACATCTACCCACCCCACACTCACCTACACACATCTTTTCACACCCAACCATAAATATATGTAGGTCTTATGTAAAATGTGACCCATTTTCTAACAAATCTACATGAAAGAAGGGTTTAGACACCAAGAGAAACAACTTCTATCCTGTTCATATTAGAATTCATCTCGCTTAAAATAAATGCCATTCTTTAGTTCAACAGAAAAGGAAATTGTGGGGTAGTAGATAGACTATTTATAGAAAAAAAAAAAGATTTGTTCTCCCAAGCTGACAGTTTTATATTACTTAACAAATATAAATGACTCCCCCCCCCGAGACGCGCCATACTGAAAGCTCCGGGGGAAGCTGTCCTCCTTTCCCTCGGTGCCGCTGTTGTGTTGGGGGGGGGGGGTCGCGTCTGCTTCCGTCTCCTGAGTTCTCAGCGCTCCCTTCTGGAAGCAGCGAATCCGACCTTGCACGAAACCTCCTCAGCGGATCCCAGTTGTTTTATGTTTAAATGATTTTTATTATTCCAGCAGTAAGAAGCAAATACAAACAGTAGTACCATTCAGGAAATAACATTTTCAACAATACAATCAGTTCCCCTCCCAACCCCCCCCTCCCCTCCCCTCCCCAAGAATCCATGGCCAGTCCAACAGCTGAGAAAGGGAATAAAATCTTAAAGATTCAAAAGTCTACTGTGAGCACGCAGTGTGAGGTCCTGCCAGAAGTGCTCCCACACCTGACAAAATTTGCGACCCGGGCCAAGAGTCAAGTCTCCCACCATGCGTCTCTCCAGTGTTGCGTGCACTATCATTAGGGATCTCCATTGTGCATATGACGGGGGATCACGGGAGAGCCAGTTGGTGAGGATGGCTTTTTTTCCCATCAATAGGGCTCTGGATATAAATGCTGACATTCCCCTGGGTTTGGGCGAGGCTATATTATAAAATCCAAATAACGCCCTCGGTTGCGGAAGCCATCGCCTTCCCCAAAGCGATGTGGTATATAGGCCAAGATGTCTCCAAAACTGTTGGATTGCGGGGCAGGCCCAAAACATGTGACTCAAAGATGTGTGAGCCTGATTGCATTTCAGGCAAGAATGCGACGCAGTAATCCCCATCCGGGCTGCACGTTCCAGTAGAATGTAAAGTCTAAGAACAATTTTCAATTGCATTTCCCAGTGAGTAATATTGGGCGACACCTTCTGAATGTTCTTCAGGACCCGTTGTAACTGTTGAGCAGTCAACTGGCAATGCAAGTCCTCAGCCCACGCTGTCGCTAATATATCCAGATTCGTACTTGGTTGGCAATCCCGGATCCCCACAATATGAAATCGTAGAGGAATCCTCTGTTGGGCTGAAAGGCTGAAGAGTTCCGAAAGCGCCTCCCTGCAGACTTCAGTAAGGGCAGCCACTGGGAGGGACTGAACATAGTGACGGATCTGGTAATAGGCGAAGAGATCATTAGCCTGTAGGTCAAAAGTTCGTTGCAGCTCGGCAAATGTGACCAGGCTCCCCTCCTCCGAGAACAGGTGAAAAAGATATTGTAGACCCTGTGCTTGCCACCTAAGAAAGGTGGCATTTTGCATTCCCAGCTGAAAAGCTCCATTGCTCTGTATAGGTAAATATAAAGATACTCTAGAAGACAATTTGGCTGCTTTACAGACCCATCTCCATGTCCTTCTGGCCAGCGTGAAAATGGGGTAATGAGACACCAAAGGACTCATCCTCGGATCCGCCACATGTAGGAAATAGCTCACATGGAACGGAGCCAGCAAAGATAACTCCAGTGGTGTAGCAGAAAAATCAGATGTGGATCCCAATTGTTTAAAGTAGCGTGGCCCTCCCCCTCCTCCCTTCCCACTGAGAGTTCGCGTGTGCAGCACTCTCCACACGCTGCTTCGGGGCCTTTTACTGCCCTGATTTACTCTGGCACGTCCCTGATGACATCATCAGAGACGCGGCAGAGCATATCAGGGCAGTAGAAGGCCCCAAAGCAGCGTGTGGAGAGTGCTGCACACGCTGCTTGAATCGGCATTTGGAGTCGGCCCACGAAGAAAGTAGCAGCTGGAGTTTTTTTTCTGCGCTTCCCTTCCCGCCCCTTGAGGTGTCGCCGCGGCTCCTCTCGATCCACGCCAGCGTCGGAAGCCTTCTCCGACGCTGATGCGGCTCGTGAGAGGAGCCGACAGGAGAGCAAGATGTCCAGCGCTGGGGTTCAGTCCTTCCGGCGAGTGTAGGTAAGTGCTGGGGATTCGCGCATGCGCACTCCTGCGGCCACAGACCTACTGATCACGGAAGCATGCCGATAGGAGTGCGCATGCGCGTCTAGCTTTTTATTATATAGGATTGGTTATACACACGTTAATTTTCCTGTTATTTATTAATTAGATTTATTTTCATGACGAGATTCTCCCAAAGCAGTTTATACTAGTAACTAGTGTTAAAGCCCGTTACATTAACGGGTGCTAGAAAGCAGCCCCCTTTCCCTCTCCTCCTCCAGTTCCTCCCTGACTGCCTCTCCATGGCCCCCTTCTGTCTCCCCTCCCCCAAGCAAAGCTGTCTGCCTCCCGAGTCCCAACACACCCCTCCCCCCAAAGCAGCCCCCTTTCCCTCTCCGCCTACAGTTCCTCCCTGACTGTCTCTCTGTGGCTCCCCTTTTGTCTTCCCTCCCAAGCAAAGCTGTCTGCCTCCCAGCACACCCCAACCCCAAAGCAGCCCCCTTTCCCTCCCTTCCCACGGTGTGGCTGGCTCCCTTAGTCCCTTGCCGCCCCCTTCCCGTGGTCCCGACAAAGGTCCTGACTCCAGCAGCGGCCGCAGCACTCTAAACACGCTGCTTCGCGGACTTCTACTGGTCTGATTTGCTCTGCCGTGTCGGAGCCAGGACGTTTGTCGGGACCACGGGAAGAGAAGAGGAGCGGCGGCAAGGGAGTAAGAGAGCCGAAGGGATGGTTGGATGGGAGGCTGAACGGGGGTTCGGGTGTGCCGGGGAGAGGGGCGAAGACGACGCCGACGACCGTTACAATTGGGGCCTTGACTCCTTTAGTTCTGACCGAAGTTAGTTTTAAGTTCTAAGCCGCGGCAGCGGCTTCTCTCACGATCCCTGCCTGCGTCAGAAGTCTTCTCCGAAGCAGGTGCGGCTCGTGAGAGGAGCCGCCGCCGTGGCTTAGAACTTAAAACTAACTTCGATCAGAACATTACTTTGGGTTCCACGATCGTGTCCTGTTTGGTCTGCCACTGCCTGGAGGAGCTGAAGAGCGGCCAACATCCGCCTCGGGGGGGGGGGGGGGGGGGAGAGAGAGAGCTTCGCACATGTGCACTCCTACCTGCGGTGCCCTACAGCGCACGGAAAACAGAACATGCAGATGGAGTGCACATGCGCGGCTAGCGTTTTATTATATTAGATACATTGAATATAATCAGGTGCTCTTATTTTCCCACCTGTCCTAGCGGGCTCACAGTCTATCTAATGTGTCTGGGATAGTGGAGGATTAAGTGACTTGCCCAGGGTCACAGGCTGCGATCAAGGTCACAACCTCAGGGTGCTGAGAACGCAGCTCTAGCCATGAGGTCACTCCTCCCCTCCATTAATGCGTGAGCACTTTACTGACACCTAAGAGGGTGGTTTGAAAAGTTTGGTTAAAAAAAAAAAAAGCTGTTAAATATCGTAGTCTCCATCGAGGGCTACTCAGTGCAGCGAGTTTCCAGTTCTCATCTAATCTAATACTTGGTTTTGTATACCGAGACTTCAATCTAAGCTGAGAGAAACATATTGAATGGATCTCAAAAAAGATTAATTACCAAAGTGTTTAGTAAACAGAATAATTTTCAAACCCTTATGAAAAGAAGAAAGGGAACCAGAAGTTCTCAGGAAAAGTGGAAGATCATTCCAGTGGCGTACCTAGGGTATGTGGCACCCGGGGCCCATCATTTTTTGACACCCCCCCCCCCCATGTAAAAAATTTTTTTTTTTTTTTTTGCAATAACCATGAAATGGAATAAATGGTCAGAATAGAAACAGGCAGTGAAAATTTTCTTTTATTGAACCTCATATATGTAACCATTATTCCAAACATAACATAACATAAATTATGTCTAAATTGTCATGACATTAGAAGTACATATGGAGTAGTTGCAGGTGATGCTTGGGACAGTTCTGATTGTGTTAGTTCGGTTTTATGTGTTTTTTGAATAGAAGGGTTTTTATTTCTTTTTGAAGGTTTTGCAGTCTGTGGTTGATATCAATTGGTTGTAGAGTTGGGGGTCGAGTGTTGCAGCTCGAATGGCTAGGAGGTTGTCGAACAGTTTTTTTCTTTTGACGTTTTTGGTTGGAGGGTGTGTGAATGGTGCACAAGTTCTCCTATGTCTGTTTGAAGTGGATTGAATTATTTAGCTGAAGAAATTAGTTACCCCCCATTCCACACACATTAATTCTCTTCCATTTTTGTTCCCATTATAAAAAACACTGATAAGTTCCCAGAAAAAAAATACATTAAAATAAGAAGTGAAAACAAAGGCCCCTACAGATGAGAACATAACATAAGAATAGCCTAACTGGGTCAGACCAATGGTCCATCATGCCCAGTAGCCCATTCTCATGGTAGCCAATCCAGGACACTAATACCTGGTCAAAACCCAAAGAGTAGCAACATTCCATGCTACCGATCCAGGGCAAGCAGACACTTCCCCCATGTCTTAATAACAGATTATGGACTTTTCCTCCAGGAATTTGTCCAAATCTTTCTTAAAACCAGCTACACTATCTGCTTTTACCATAACTTCTGGCCACTTCATTTTTAAGTTTAGATCTTTCCTTTCAAACAGAGACCTTGCTAGATGTCAAATACAGCACAAGGTAACTTCACATGGACTTAGCTGTGCAGGAAATGTGAATCTCCTCATACACCCACCATATAGTGCAAAAATGTGCAAAGGTCTGTTTTTTTCTTTCGATCACTACATAGCCTAATGCCACACAAGCAGCGCTGTTACAAACATATTCTGTAGGTCAATGCTAAGGATAACAAAGTTTCCTTCCTTGGACCAGAAGGAGATAAACCACTGGAAGAGATCCCAAAACAACACCCAAAGACCCACTCAGTGTGTGAATCAGTTGAGTGGAGTGGACTAACTGGGGGGTGGAAATGGGCCCGGAGTTTGCTCAGCAGAATTTCCCAGACCACCTCTTCCTCTCAACACATTGACACGCTGCCACCATCACCACTAGGAACACCTCACTGGGTAGGCCAGCTATGCTATAAACTTTATAAAACACATTATTATATTTTCTTATAAAGCACATATTTTAACTGACCTCTCTGATATCCTCAGCCTTTCCATTCACAAAAATAGAAGGAAGAAAAGTTCCCATTTCCTGCTGTCTCATGTCCCCGGCCTATACAATATTTTTTTTCTGCAGACCCTTCAAAAGTCTGACCAAATCCTCGTTTCACTTGCATTATAAAGTACTGAGGATGCCATCTCTCCCCAATCCCAGGTCCTAAAGTCTAAGACAGTAGCGCAAACTAATGCTGCCAGATACAGGAAAAAAAAATTTTGATTCGATTCAGCCCTATTGAATTGGTTTTTCAATTCGATTTTCCTGCCCAGTTGGGTGATTTTTTTCAAAACTCCTGGTGGGTTTTATAGCTTTTTCACCCCCTTTGGCTTCTCCTAACCACACTGGCGCTGTGGTGTAAATAAAATAAAGAAACAAAAAGGACTTTTCCTCTTTCTGTTAAATCCTAGCTCACGTTTGCAGTCCAACACCAGCTCTGGCAGGATACACATTTCAAATCTGACATGTTATAATCACAAAACAGAAAATAAAATTAATTTTTCTACCTTTTGTTGTCTGGTTATATTTCAAATCTTGTTGGTCCAAGGCTCTGGTTTTCTTCTGATAACTTGCTTGCCAGGGTCTCCTTCTTTCTGCATGCTAACCATCCATCTGCCAACTCTGTCCTCCCTTTCCATTTCCCTTCCCTTCCCAGGAAGTCTGGTATCTTTCCTTTTTTTCATCTCCCTCCACAGATCCACCTTTTCTTAAATACCCTTTCATCCGGCATCTCTCCCTCCTTCCCCACCATCCCAGAGTCCACCATCTCTCCGTTTCTTTTCCTAATTACCCTCCTATCCAGTATCTCTATCCCTCCTCCACACCATCCCTTGTGTCCAATTTCTCTCCCTTTCTGTTCCTTCCCTCCCTAAATCCCATGGTCCATCATCTCTCTCCCTCTCCTCTATTTTCAGACCCATTATTTCTTCTCCCCCCCAAAGTTTGGCATATGCATGTCTCTTTGAACACCCCCTTCCCTCCGTGTACTTCTAAATCATGGTCCCCCCCCAAAGGCCTGTCCCCCCTTAAAGGTCTGCCTGTCCCACCTTGAAGGCCTGCACCCCCCTTGAAGGCCTGTCCCTTCCCCTTGTAGGCCTGTCCCCCCCTTGAAGGCCTGCCTGCCTGTCCCCCCCTTGAAGGTCTGCACCCCCCGAAGGCCTGCACCCCCCCCGAAGGCCTGTCCCCCACTTGAAGGCCTGTCCCACCCCCTTGTAGCTTCTCCCCCCCCCTTGTAGGCCTGTCCCCCCTTGAAGGCCTGCCTGCCTGCCTTTCCCCCCTTGAAGGCCTGTCCCCCCTTGAAGGCCTGCACCCCCTTGAAGGCCTGCACCACCCCCCTCGAAGGCCTGCACTCCCTTGAAGGTCTGCACCCCCCCCGAAGGCCTGTCCCCCACTTGAAGGCTTGTACCACCCCCTTGTAGCTTCTCCCCCCCCTTGTAGGCCTGTCCCCCCCTTGAAGGCCTGCCTGCCTGCCTTTCCCCCCCTTGAAGGCCTGCACCCCCTTGAAGGACTGCACCCCCCCCCCGAAGGCCTGCACTCCCTTGAAGGTCTGCACCCCCCCGAAGGCCTGTCCCCCCCTTGAAGGCCTGTCCCACCCCCTTGTAGGCCTGTCCCCCCCTTGTAGGCCTGTCCCCCCTTTAAGGCCTGCCTGCCTGCCTTTCCCCCCCTTGAAGGCCTGTCTCCCCCTTGAAGGCCTGCACCCCCCTTGAAGGCCTGCACCCCCCCTTGAAGACCTGTCCCCCCCCCCCTTGTAGGCCTGTCCCCCCCCTTGTAGGCCTGTCCCCCCCCCCTTGTAGGCCTGTCCCCCCCTTGAAGGCCTGCCTGGCTTTCCCCCCTTGAAGGCCTGTTCCCCCCCCTTGAAGGCCTGCACCCCCTTGAAGGTCTGCACCCCCCCAAAGGCCTACACCCCCCCCGAAGGCCTGCACCCCCCTGAAGGCCTGCCTGCACCCCTTGAAGGTCTGCACCCCCCCCCCGAAGGCCTGTCCCCCCTTGAAGGCCTGCCTGCCTGCCTGTCACCCCCCTCCCCCTTGAAAGCCTGCTTGCCCGCCCGCCCGCCCCACCCTGAAGGCCTGATGCCCCGACCCACCCCGAAGGACCGCTCGCCCCCCTGGCCTCCCCGCACCACCTATGAACAGCCGCAGCAGGATCGCGAAGTCAGCGTCAGCGATCCCTGCGCTGCTTCCTGCGCCACGGTCCCGCCCCTCCTCTGACGTCAGAGGAGGGGCGGGATCGCGGCGCAGGAAGCAGCGCAGGGATGCTGACGCTGACTTCGCGATCCTGCTGCGGGCTGCTTCACAGGTGGTGCAGGAAGGTCAGTGGGGCGAGCGGTCCTTCGGGGGTGGCGGGGGACTGAACGGCAAGGCCGGGAACACCCCCTTAGGGCTGGTACCCGGGGCGGCCCGCCCCCCCCGCCCCCTCCTAGGTACGCCACTGGATCATTCCAAAGTTGTGTGAACTTGAAGGAAAGAGAGCGGCCAAAAATCTTGGTTCTTTTGATACCTTCACTAGATGGGCAGGAAAGCTTAAGTTGTTGATAACCTCTTGCAAAAGAGAATCTATAAAGATTCCAAGATAAAGGAACTAAGGGAGTAAAATACCAAGAAGAATTTTAAGAACAACACAGGCGAAAACGAGCGAGAGGGGCGGAGCTTGACAAGATGGCGGCTCGAATCTGCACGCCGACATCGTGGCAGACTTAGAGCATTATTTTTATCCAGAAATGGTAAAAAGAAAGTCTAAGCGCCTGGGGTTTCCAGGTGAGCAATTACCTTGAATCGTCCCGATGGACAAATTTGTGCAGCAAGGCCAGGGGATGAAGCAGGATCCGGAGGGTAATGCCTCGGCTGGAGGGGAAGTGCTGGCTGAAGCGCGTCTCCCTTCCTTTGAGGGTGTCAGCTTCTCTCCGGAGGAACGGAGTCCTCCGGCCCATCCTGAAGCGGCGAAAGCGGAAGTTGGAGCAGTAGGAGAGGAGCAGCTGACGCCGAGTAATTTCCAGGACGCCCTCTTGCTTACCCGGCAGGGTGAAGTTGCCGGAGTGTGCAGTTACATGTAAGCAGCCGCGAGGAGAGGAGGATCAGATAAAATTCATGTCTGATATATCTGCAGCAAATGCAAGTACTTTGGCTTTATCAGGGGGAATCAGAACTGAGATTTTGCCCTTACTTAAACCTAAAGTCTTCAATATGGAAACAATTTGGGAGGCTATTTCTAATCTCCAGATTTGCTGCCTTTAATTGTTTTTATAATTTTTTATAATGTACACCGTCTAGACATGTATTTTTATAGACGGTATATCAAAAATAAAGAATCTTGAATCTTGATACAGCAACTTTCTCAAAGCTGTACTGCGGCACTATCTGAAAATTTGGATTTGGAGAATAAAGTTTCGGTATAGGAAAATAAATCAAATGACTGTCACCAGAATAAAATCATTGGAAGCGCAAGCACTAACTTGGGTTAAAGATAGTGCAAGTCTACATTTCAAGCAAGAAATGGTGGAAAACTCCATTAGGAGAAGCAATTTGCGGATTATTAACTTTCCAAAATTATTTTCCATATCGGCAAAAGATATGTTTAAGCGTTACCTCAGTGAAGTTTTGAAAGTACCTGATTCCTCACATCCACCTCTCTCTAAAATATATTATTGACCTGTGAGATCTAGGTCTCAAAATCCTAATAAGCAGAATTTATCTGCAGATAGTTTGGATTTAACTAAATTCCTAGAGAGGTCGGAAACTGAGACTCAGGTACCAGCTGCACTATTAGTACAGTTTGCCATTGATTCAGATAGGGAATGGATATTAAAAATATTCTTCAAATATAAAGATGTTCCCTTTTTGTCTAATACTATAAGAATGTACCCAGATGTTTCACGTCCGACACAGAGGAGAAGGAAACAGTTTCTTATACTGAGACCAAAGGTGGTTTAGTTGGGGGCGATCTTTGTTCTGAAGTACCTCTGTAAATGTGTAATGATATACAAAGAGAATAGATATGTTTTTTATGAACCGCAGCAGTTAGCTAAATTTATTGCTTCTCAGGATAGTAAGTAATAGTTAATTCTGACAGTGGCATACCTAGGGTATGTGGTACCCGGGGCCCATCATTTTTTGACAACCCCCCCCCCCCCCCCCCCCGCCCTCCCATGTAAAAAAATATTTTTTGTAATAACCATGAAAAATAAATGGTCATAATAGAAACAGGCAGTGAAAATTTTCTTTTATTGAACCTCATATATGTAACCATTATTCCAAACATAACATAAATTATGTCTGAATTGTCATGACAATGGTGCGCAGAGATGAACTTTGGATTCTTAGACCACGGCGAGAAACTCCAGGGACTACTAGGACCAGACGGACTCCACCTAACCAGGAGAGGTAAGAACGTATTTGGACATCGACTGGCCCGCCTACTCCATAGGGCTTTAAACTAGGTAAGTTGGGGGAGGGTACATACTTATATCCCAGAGCAGTAAGGAACCATCCTGGGGAGGCATGTTGCACTTCAGAATCTGAGGTAGGTACCAATGATATCCACAATAAGTCAGGAAATATTAACAATGATAATTTAGGAGACGCACAATCTCATAAGGGTATCTCTTCACAGATATGGAGGGCTATGTATGTTAATGCACACAGCTTGGGCAATAAAATTCTAGAACTAGAGACTGAAATAATAAACGCCGATCTAGATGTGATAGCGATATCCGAAACCTGGTTCACGGACTCGCATGGGTGGGATATGGTTATATCGGGATACAATTTACTTCATTGCGACAGAGAGGGTAAATTGGGAGGAGGTGTAGCACTGTACACCAAAGAATGCATCAAAACTACTAGAATCACAGATGTTAGATACACCGGGGAATCCCTCTGGGTGAACCTGGCCAGAGGGTATGAAAAATGCCTATATCTTGGTGTGATCTACAGACCTCCCAAACAACAGGAAGACAAAGACATGGAATTAATAGAGGACATAGAAAACATCACACTGCGTGGGGATACAGTAATACTAGGAGACTTCAACATGCCAGATGTAGATTGGAACACACTCTCCGCGACTACATGTAGCAGCAAAAGAATATTAACCTCCATAAAGGGTGCACGTCTCAAGCAAATGGTATTGGAGCCCACCAGGGACCAGGCGATACTGGACCTAGTACTCACCAATGGAGATAGCGTCTCGGAGGTCTCAGTGGGTGATACACTGGCCTCCAGCGACCATAATATGGTATGGCTAAACCTCAGGAAAGGCTTCTCTAGGACAAGCACGGCAACGAGGGTTCTGAACTTTAGAGGCACAGACTTCAAAAGCATAGGAGTTTTTGTCCATCAAGAGCTACATAAACATGCAAAAACTGAAAATGTAGAGGATATGTGGTCAACTCTGAAGTCCATCCTACATGAAACAACAACTCGCCACATAAAAACAATAAGTAAACGCAGGAGAAACAAAAGACCTCAATGGTTCACCAAGGAAATTTCAGACCTAGTTAAAAAGAAAAAAGAAGCATTTATCACCTACAAACATTCAGGAAACCAGGAGGCGAAAGAGGACTATCTAGAGAGATCTAGAGCTGTCAAAATAATAGTCAGAGAGACCAAACTCCGAATGGAGGAAGAGCTAGCATGGAACATTAAGAAAGGGGATAAATCTTTTTTTCAGCTATATTAGTGACAGGAAAAAAACAAAGATGGGATTGAACGCCTGAAGCAATCGGACGGTAACTTTGCAGAATCAGATTCTGCCAAGGCAGAACTGCTAAACGATTACTTCTGCTCAGTCTTCACATGTGAAGCACCGGGAGATGGTCCACAGATTCAGACGGGAGATAACCAGAAAGACCCGTTTCAAGACTTCGAATTCACGTCCAGTAGCGTCTACAACGAACTATCGAGACTCAGAGTAAACAAAGCCATGGGGCCAGACAACCTACACCCCAGGGTGGCGGAACCACTGTCTGTGCTTTTCAACCTTTCTTTACGCACAGGAAAAGTCCCCTTGGACTGGAAAACCGCCAATGTAATCCCACTCCATAAAAAAGGCTGCAAAACAGAGACAGCAAACTGCAGGCCAGTGAGTCTCACGTCTATAGTGTGTAAGCTCATGGAAACTCTGATCAAACAGAATCTTGACATAATCCTGGATGAAGGAAACCTACGTGATCCCCACCAACACGGGTTCACCCAGGGAAGATCCTGCCAGTCCAATCTCATTAGCTTTTTTGACTGGGTTACTAGACAACTGGATGCCGGAGAATCACTGGACGTGGTATATTTGGACTTCAGCAAAGCATTTGATAGCGTCCCACACCGAAGGTTATTGAACAAGCTGAAATCGACAGGATTGGGGGACACTCTAACTACATGGGTTGGAGACTGGCTAAGTGGTAGACTACAGAGGGTGGTGGTGAACGGTACCCCATCAGAAGCGTCGGACGTGCTCAGTGGAGTGCCGCAGGGCTCGGTCTTGGGCCCGATTCTATTCAACTTATTCATAAGTGATATGACGCATGGACTTAGAGGAAAGGTATCACTGTTTGCCGACGACGCCAAAATTTGCAACATAGTTGGCAAAAACTTGTTACCTGACAATATGACACAGGACCTACTGCTGCAGGAACGATGGTCAACGACTTGGCAGCTGGGCTTCAATGCTAAAAAATGCAAGGTAATGCACCTGGGCAAAAGAAATCCACACAGAACTTATGCACTAAATGGTGAGACCTTAGCTGCGACCATGGCAGAGCGTGATCTAGGGGTGATCATCAGTGACGACTTGAAGGCTGCCAATCAGGTGAAGAAGGCTTCCTCCAAGGCAAGACAAATGATGGGTTGTATCCGTAGAGGTTTTGTCAGCAGGAGACCTGAAGTCATCATGCCGTTATACAGATCCATGGTGCGGCCTCACTTGGAGTACTGTGTCCAATTCTGGAGACCACACTACCGTAAGGACATACTGAGGATCGAGTCGGTTCAGCGAATGGCCACCAGGATGGTCTTGGGACTCAAGGATCTGACATACGAAGAAAGACTAAAAGAATTGCGGCTGTACTCACTTGAAGAACGAAGAGAGAGGGGAGACATGATTGAAACGTTCAAGTACATCACGGGTCGCATCGAGTCAGAAGATGATATCTTCTGTCTCGTGGGACCCTCGACCACCAGAGGGCACCCGCTGAAAATCAGGGGAGGGAAGTTTCATAGCGACTCCAGAAAGTACTTCTTCACCGAAAGAGTGGTGGATCATTGGAACAGGCTCCCACTGCAGGTGATTGAGGCAAGCAGTGTGACGGATTTTAAGAGAAAATGGGATGCTCATGTGGGATCTTTAGGGAAGTAAATTCAGGGGGGCGGGCACTTGGAATGGGAAGACTCGATGGGCTATGGCCCTTTTCTGCCACCATTTTCTATGTTTCTATGTTTCTATGACATCAGAAGTACATATGGAGTAGTTGCAGGTGATGCTTGGGACAGTTCTGATTGTGTTAGTTTGGTTTTATGTGTTTTTTGAATAGAAGGGTTTTTATTTCTTTTTTGAAGGTTTTGTAGTCTGCCCCAGCACCCAGGAGAGGAGCGTGGGAGCCCTGCTCCGCCCCTCCCCCGGATCGACAGCAGTCTTCGGGAGCCTTGAAAAGGACTCCCCCAACGGCGTGCAGCCTTTTTCAGCTGCCCCAGCACCCAGGAGAGGAGCGTGGGAGCCCTGCTCCGCCCCTCCCCCGGATCGACAGCAGTCTTCGGGAGCCTTGAAAAGGACTCCCCAACAGCATGTGCCTTTGTGAGCGCCTTTGTTAAGCGCCGACACGGGAAACGCCCCAACGCAGCCCAGGGTGACTAGTGAACTCCACCATAGTAACCAGCCACCACAGTAACCAGTCTCAACAGGACTCTCAACAGCCTCAAAAAAATCTCCTAGCGATAAGTATAACTAAATAACTATTAACCTCAATAGCTTATACTGACTTAGCATGACCATGCATGACACTGCTTGGCTAGGTTAAATGCATGACTACTCGAACCTCCATGCTAATGCGACCCTGCATGACTTTGCCTGAATATTGTGAAGTTTAAAATTGCCTGAATACTGTGAAGTTTACAACTGCACTGCCTGACTAGGTGAGCTCGCAAGAGGGGAGACATGATTGAGACCTTTAAGTATATTACGGGACATATAGAGGTGAAAGATGATATCTTCTGTCTTACAGGGCCCTCGGTTACAAGAGGGCACTCGCTGAAAGTCAGGAGAGGGAAATTTCATGGTGATACCAGGAAGTACTTCTTCACCGAAAGGGTAGTCGATCATTGGAACGAGCTACCTCAGCAGGTGATTGAGGCCAACAACGTGTCAGATTTTAAGAGAAAATGGGATATTCACATGGGATCTCTAGGGGAGTAAAAGTCAGGGAGTGGGTCATTGGTATGGGCAGACTTGATGGGCCGTGGCCCTTTTCTGCCGTCAATTTCTATGTTTCTATGATATTGCGAACCTGCTTGTCATTGCATGAATACTATGAAGTTGCATGAATATTGTGAAGTTTTATTATTGTAAAGTTTTATAATCGGTTTCATATTCATATTCGTATTGCGTCTCAACTATTACCAAGGCCATATCTGTTTCACCCACAGCCAAAATGAGGGCATCAAATACCACACAGATAATATTATGCATCATCTTCCTAACCTACTATAGATGCCAGTGTAACGACGAAAGATCCCCTGAACCAATCCCAGTCCACATCTCCTGGCAAAGGCCATTCAAACAGATAAAACCAACTCCCTCTCCTCAAACCCTATTCAACTGCTCAGAACTTGGTCCTTTTCAAATACCCGCAGTAAACTCCAAATATAAAGCATCCAAACAACACAGAAACACGACCAAAAACAAAAAAAACCTTAAAACAACTGAAACATATTGAAACCCCCACCCCCAAACAATACAGGAACTTCAAAGGATACTATGTTAATGCACACAGTTTAGGCAATAAAATTCTAGAACTGGAAACTGAAATAAGGGATGCCAACCTGGACGTGGTGGCAATATCCGAGACTTGGTTCACGGACGCACATGGGTGGGATATGGCTATACCGGGGTACAATTTACTTCGTCAGGACAGAGAGGGCAGGTTAGGTGGAGGGGTAGCACTATACATTAAAGAGGACATCAAAACCACCAGGATCACTGATGTCAAGTATACCGGGGAATCCCTCTGGGTAAACCTGGCAAGAGGTGGCAAAAAATGCCTGTATCTTGGAGTGGTATACAGACCTCCAAGACAACCGGAAGACATGGACGCAGAATTAATTGAAGACATAGAGAATATAACTCTACAGGGTGACACTGTACTGCTAGGGGACTTCAACATACCTGATGCAGACTGGAACACATTTTCAGCAACAACCAGCAGCAGCAGGAGGCTTTTGACCTCCATAAAAGGAGTACATCTCAGACAGATGGTAACGGAACCCACTAGAGCCCAGGCGATCCTAGACCTGGTACTCACCAACGGGGAAAGCGTCTCAGAGGTCTCGGTAGGAGATACGCTAGCCTCCAGCGACCATAACATGGTATGGTTCAACCTTGGGAAAGGATCCCCTAAATCAATTACAAAAACAAAGGTGCTCCAATTCCGGGGCACCGACTTCGCACGCATGGGGGATTTCGTTTATCAGACGCTGCAGGACCATGCAGGGACCAGCAATGTGGAAACTATGTGGTCGTACCTGAAATCATCCATACACGAAGCAACTAATCGCTACATAAAATCAGTAGATAAACGACAAAGAAACAACAAACCCCAATGGTTCACTGAAGAGATCTCGCACCTCATTAAGGAAAAGAAAAAAGCATTTCTTTCCTACAAACGTACGCAGAGAAGAGAAACTAAAGTAGAATATAAGACCAGATCTGCAACGGTCAAAACAGCAGTTAGGGAGGCCAAACTTCGAGCGGAAGAAACTCTGGCAAAGAACATTAAAAAAGGGGACAAATCCTTCTTTAGGTATATCAGTGATAGGAAAAGGAATACAGACGGTATAGTACGCCTTAGACAACCGGACGGGAACTACACGGTGGCGGATTCAGAAAAAGCAGAACTACTAAATGAATATTTCTGCTCAGTCTTCACCTGCGAAGCACCGGGACACGGACCACAGTTGATGATAAAACAAGACGTGGATGACCCGTTTCAGAATTTTGAGTTCACACCTGGGGACGTTTACAACGAACTGGCAAGGCTAAAGGTAAACAAGGCCATGGGACCGGACAATTTACACCCAAGAGTGCTCAGAGAATTGAGAGACGTTCTGGCGGAACCGTTGGCAGTGCTCTTCAATCTCTCACTAAGTACGGGGAAAGTTCCGTTAGATTGGAAAACAGCCAACGTCGTTCCTCTACATAAAAAGGGTTGCAAGGCTGAGACTGCAAACTATAGACCGGTAAGCCTCACCTCAATGGTGTGTAAACTCATGGAAACACTAATTAAGTATAAATTAGATACGATCCTGAACGAGGGAAATCTCCGGGATCCCAGCCAACATGGATTCACCAAGGGTAGGTCATGCCAGTCAAATCTGATCGACTTCTTTGACTGGGTAACAAGAAGACTGGACTCAGGAGAGTCCTTGGACGTCGTGTACCTGGACTTCAGCAAAACGTTCGACAGCGTCCCACACCGCAGGCTGATGAACAAGATGAAATCGATGGGATTAGGAGAGACTCTAACTGCATGGGTTAAAGATTGGCTTAATGGCAGACTTCAGAGGGTGGTAGTTAACGGTACTCTCTCTAAAATGTCGGAGGTGACTAGCGGAGTGCCACAGGGTTCGGTCCTGGGCCCACTCCTCTTCAACATATTCATTGGGGATCTGACTCAAGGGCTTCAAGGCAAAGTAACCTTATTCGCTGATGACGCCAAACTATGCAATATAGTAAACGGCCATAATCTACAAGATGCTATGGAGCAAGACCTGCGTACTTTAGAAAGTTGGTCCTTGATGTGGCAGCTGGGCTTAACGCTAAGAAATGTAAGGTCATGCATCTCGGTAACGGAAATCCTTGCAGAACTTACACCCTGAATGGAGAAACTTTAACCAGGACTACGGCAGAATGAGACTTAGGAGTAATCATCAGTGCTGACATGAAAGCAGCCACTCAAGTGGAGAAGGCTTCATCTAAGGCACGGCAGATGATGGGTTGTATCAAGAGAAGCTTCGTCAACAGGAAACCTGAAGTCATGATGCCATTGTACAGAGCAATGGTGAGACCTCATCTGGAGTACTGTGTGCAATTCTGGAGGCCACATTACCGTAAGGATGTGCTCAGAGTTGAGTCGGTTCAGCGGATGGCCACCAGGATGGTCTCGGGGCTAAAGGGTCTCCCGTACAAGGAAAGACTGAGCAAATTGCAGCTCTACACTCTTGAAGAGCGTAGGGAGAGGGGAGACATGATTGAGACATTTAAGTACATCACGGGATGGGTCGAGGTGGAAGAGGATATCTTTCTTCTCAGGGGACCCTCGACCACAAGAGGACATCCGCTCAAACTCAGGGGAGGGAAGTTTCGTGGAGACGCAAGGAAGTACTTCTTCACGGAGAGAGTGATCGAGCATTGGAACAAGCTTCCAGTGCAGGTGGTCGAGGCACGCAGCATCCCAGACTTCAAGAACAAATGGGATACCCATGTGGGATCCCTACGAGGTCATGCCAAGGGATAGGGTCACTAGGACTTGAATGAGCGGGTCAGTAGAGTGACAGTATAATTACAATTATACTTAAGGGGTCAGAAGACTTAAGAGGGTGGGTAAATAGTGTGGGCAGACTTGATGGGCTATATGGCCCTTATCTGCCGTCATCTTTCTATGTTTCTATGTTTCTATCTCAACGCCCGGTAGGTGAGAAATAAGGCACACATCATACATGATTGGATCGAACACAAAAACCCGGACATCATATTCCATGGATGATCTCAGACACAGATGTCATAATGAAGGAAATGTTACCGCAGGGCTATAAAATCGTCCCAATAACTCGAAGCTGGAAAAGAGGAGGGGGTCTAGCGATAATCCTTAAATGCTACTTTGACTTCACCAGAATGGACTCAAAAATCACAGAAGAAATGGAAATCATCACCAGTAACATCACCAACCCCGAACTGGAAGAATCTCTAATAGCTACACTATTCTACATCCCCCCCCAAAAATGATCAAGTGCAAAAGAAGAAGTCTTTGAATACCTTTCGTCCAATACCATAAAAGGCCCATACAATATACTTCTGGGAGACATAAATGTTCACCTAGAGAAAAAGGAAAAACCGGAAGTGACAGAAATCGACTTGTTCCTAAATACCCTGGGCTTTGGAATTCCTGACAAAGAGGAAACACATGAAAAGGGACACCAACTGGACATCGTCACTTTTTCTCACAAAGACCCCGACGCACAAAAAATACAATACCATACAGGAAACTGGGTTAAGAGCATATGGTCAGATCACTATACTTTCAATTTTGAATTATGTTGGCAAAAGAAACACTCAACAGCAAAACATATAAACAAAACTAGTTTGAAAAAAACAGTCACCCGCAGAAACATCACCAATCCAACAGAATTCTGGACCCATTATGAACTACACCCCAAATTAGAGGAAGAGCAAGATTTCCCCACTAGATGGGATAAATTCACAAAAGACACACTAAATCAAATAGCTCCTGTTCAATCATACAAAAAGAACACAAGGGCATCAAAAGAATGGTATGACGCCGAATTACTAGTTCTCAAACAAGATCTCAGAAAACTGGAAAGAGTATGGCAAAAAACTGACAAAGTGGAAGATAAAATTAAATGGAAACAAAAAATGAAAAATTAAAAAAATCGGATCAAAGAAAAGCGTTATAACTGTTATGCACAGAAAATAGGAACAGCCAATACAAACAGTAGAGAACTATTCAAACTAGTAAGCAAAATAACAGACACCACACAGATACTACAGAACCATCACGATCAAATCCCAGCGGTCTCCACCCTAGCCAACCACTTTAGGAAAAAAATCACTGACCTAAGAGCCTCAATACCCCCTCCTCCACCCAATCTCAAACTCAATCTCAAATCGCAGAATAGTGAATCCAATGGCGATACGAGCTGGAACCACTTCGAGCCCCCAGATTGGAATAACTTCCTTGCACTCTTCAACAAATACTCCAAATCAAATTGTCTACTAGATGAATGTCCGTCTAAGATCATGCAAGATGCAATACCAGAATTTAAGAGGGACCTATTTAACTGGGCAACTTACTCTCTCAAAAACGGAATTTACCTGGAAAATATGGGACACATCCTAATCACACCCATACCCAAAGACCAGAAGATCTCGCTCACACTGGCATCCAATTACAGACCCATAGCGAGCACCCCCTTCTTCACCAAAATGCTGGAAGGGCTGGTCAACTTGGAATTAGTAAATCACTTAGATAAGTACTCTCTCCTAAATGACCACCAATCTGGATTCAGAAAAGGATTCAGCACTGAGACAGTCCTAGGCTCTCTCCTTAACCACCTATACGACCTTTTCAATCAAGGTTCCAGCACCCTGATCCTACAGTTAAACTTCAGCAGTGCCTTCGATCTCGTGGACCACGAAACTATGCTTAGGTGCCTAGACGAAATGGGACTATCAGGAAGAGTATGGACCTGGTTCCAAGGATTCCTAACAAAATGATCTTATCAAGTGGTCCAAGAAGGAAATTACTCTAAACCCTGGAAAAGCCCTTCGGGAGTCCCACAAGGTTCCCCCCTATCTCCCACCTTGTTCAATATATACATCTCTTCCCTAGGCCACCTCTTACAAAAGCTTAACCTAACTTATTATATATACGCAGATGACATCTCCATATTAATACCAATAACAAATGTGACCTCAGCCAACTCAAAATATATCTCCTCCATCATGCTCGAAATAGAAAAATGGACTCTAAACTTCAAACTGAAATTAAACTCGGAAAAGACAAAGATTTTCCTTGCTAGCCCAAATGAAAAAATCTCCGCAACTACAATACATGTAAATAGCCATGATCACCCAATACAAAAAACCATAAAAATACTGGGAGTCACCCTGGACACCCACCTGACCCTGACCGATCACATAAACTCGGTGACAAAAAAAATGCTTCTTCATCCTTTGGAAACTGAAAACCATAAAAAAATACTTTGATCCGCTATCCTTCAGAATATTGGTACAATCACTGATTTTATCCACCCTGGACTACTGTAACATTGTCTACTTGGGAATACCTAAAAAAAATGTGAGAAAACTGAGAATAGTTCAAAATACGGCCATCCGTCTAATATTCGGACTAATGAAAAGCGATCATGTTAGTCCATTCTACAAACTCCTTCATTGGTTACCAATTGAAGCACGAATTCTATTCAAATTCTCCTGCCTCTGCTATAAACTAATCTGGGGACTGGCCCTCAGCTACCTACTACCTCACTTCGAATTCCACTCCCCTATCAGGCCTACCAGAAACCGTAACCTCTTTACCTACCCAAATATCATAGGCTGTAGATATCGCACCTTCTTTGATAGAACATTCAAATTCCAAGCAGGTAGACTGCAAACTTGGATAGGCTACTTCACCGATGCCGCCAGAGAATCATATAGTATCTTTAAGAAAGAACTAAAAACCACCTTGTTCAAGAAATTCATAACCTAACCAGACTTCTCCCCTAAAATCGGAGCCTCCTCCCAGCCTAAGGAGTCTGTCTACCCTCTTCTGCCAAAATTTCTACCTTTAATTGTTACCAATTTTCCCACTGGTGCCCGTCCTTCGTTCAAATGTACCAAGTTAACAACTTACTTCTCATCAACATCTTATGTTATCTTTTTCACCTTTGCAGTCCTGCACCTTTGTAACTCAAAGCGCAATCTCCTTTCTCTTCTCCTACTTATGCTCTGAATTCCGTCGATTGTATAATGTTACTCATTGTGAAACCATGTAATACACAGACCCTGTAACTCTCCTGTTACTATCACTAGATGTTCAATGCTATACTCTGTAATTCGCTGTCTGTACAGTTCTCTTCATTGTAAACCGCCTAGAAGTCGCAAGATTGTGGTGGTATATAAGAATAAAGTTATTATTATTATTAGTTGAGGTCAATAGGTTGTAGAGTTGGGGGGTCGAGTGTTGCAGCTCGAATGGCTAGGAGGTTGTCGAACAGTTTTTCTCTTTTGATATTTTTGGTTGGAGGGTGTGTGAATGGGGCGTGAGTTCTCCTATGTCTGGTTGAGGTGCATGCTAAACGCTAACGCTTCCATAGACTAACATGCACACGTTAGCGTTTAGCACGCGCTAATCGGTTAGCGCACCATAGAAAAAGAGGGCCTCAGGAAAAGGGATTGGGATCTGTATACCTCCTTTTTGTAGTTATACAATCACACTCAATATGGTTTACATACAGGTACTTCAAGCATTTTTCCCTATCTGGCCCAGTGGACTCACAATCTATCTAATGTGCCTGGGATAGTGGAGGATTAAGTGACTTGCCCAGGGTCACAGGGAGTAGTGTGGGTTTGAACCCACAACCTCAGGGTGCTGAGGCTGTAGCTTTAACCACTGCGCCACAGTCTCCTCTAATGCAATATCAGAAGTGAGCCAAGTATAGAACAATGAAGCCATTGTGACATCACTGAAAAGGTTGGCTCTTAGGCATTGGTGGAATGAGGCATTATGACATCAGGGAAAGAGGTTGGGACTTGTATACTGCCTTTTTGTAGTTTTACAACCACACTCAAAGTGGTTTATATACAGGTACTTCAAGCATTTTCCCTGTCTGTCCCGTTGGGCTCACAATCTGTCTAATGTACCTGGGGCAATGGGGGGATCAAGTGACCTGCTCAGAGTCATAAGGAGCAGCATGGGATTTGAACCCACAACCTCAGGATGCTGAGGCTGTAGCTCTAACCATTATGCCACATTTTCCTCATAGGAAAGATGAATCATCAACAGTGGGTATTGAACCCTCAAACCTTGGCACCAGTGGCATAGTAAAGGGGGGCGAGGGGGGCTATCCACCCTAGGTGCCATCTTGCATGGGGCTCTGGAAACCCCTCCTTCTCTCCGCCCCCCTTCCCACTCCTTCCCCTGTTGCGCACCCCTTCCCTTCCCCCGTACCTTTTTAACTTCAGCATGAGCAGCCACCAACTTGCTGCCCGCATCAGCTTTGGCTCTCTCGCTGACATCACTTCCGGGACCTGCGCCTAGGAAGTGAAATCAGAGAGAGCGTTGAAACTGACGCTCACTGGTTAGTTCAAGGCTATGTAGCTGCATTAACTGCCTACTGTCTGCCCCCAGACCCACCCCCAGTGCTAATGAATGCAAACTTTTATTGTGTGCGTGCCCATGCAAAATCTGCCAAGGGATGCCCCGCGGTAGTGCATTTGAACCTGTGGTAAGCATATGTTAGTGCTTGCTTCAGCTTAGTAAAAGAACTCCATTGTTTGTATAAAATTAAAATTAAAATGCCAAACAACATAATTGGGATGCTAGCATAAATATTTCCTGGATGAAAAGTCCATCGTCTGTTATTGAGAAATATATGGGGGAAGCCACTGCTTGCCCTGGATAGGTAGCATGGAATGTTGCTACTCTTTGAGTTTTGGCCAGGTACTAGGGACCTGGATTGGCCACCATGAGAATGGGATACTGGGTTTGATGGACCATTGGTCTGACCCAGTAAGGCTATTCTTATGTTGTTACGAGAGCCAAGTATAGGACAATCAAACCATTGTAACATCACTGATGAGGTTGGCTCTGAGGCATTGTTGAAATGAGGCATTATGACATCACAATCTCAGCTCTGGAATGTTGCTCTCATTGGGGTTCTGGAATCTTGCAATTCTTTGAGATGCTGGAATGTTGCTAATCCTTGGGTTTTGGCTAGTAACCTGGATTGGCCACCGTGAGAACAGGCTACTGGGCTTGATGGACCATTGGTCTGACCCAGTATGGCTGTTCTTATGGTCTTATGTGTGCCAAGTATAGGACAATCAAGCCATTGTAGCATCACTGATGAGGCACTGTGGAATGAGGCATTATGACATCATAATCTCAGCTCTGGAATGTTGCTGTCATTGGGGTTCCGGAATCTTGCTATTCTTTGAGATGCTGGAATGTTGCTACTGGCCTGGATTGGCCACTGTGAGGACGGGCTACTGGGGCCATTGGTCTGACCCAGTAAGGCTATTCTTATGTTCTTATTTCTGTCAACAGTATTTTGGGGACTTTTTTTCATCCCTTTCTTTTCTTTTACCTTTTTAAGTACCTGACTTGGGAGTTGATTCTGAGAACTGTGGGCAGTTAAAACAAAAATCAAATAACTGGGAGATTAAAAAGAAAACTACAACGTCACCCTCCCTGGAACCTACATAAAATATATAATCTAGAGGTCAAGATACAATTAACTACCCCCCCCCCCCATTTTACAAAACCATGCAAGAGGTTTATAGCGCCAACCGGCACACTGAATGCTCTGCGCTGCTCTGACGGTTATATAGTTCTTATGAACGTCGGAGCAGCGCAGAACATTCGGCGTGCCATCTGGCGCTAAAAACCTCTTGCGTGGTTTTATAAAAGGGGGGGTATAACTCGGTGAAATTTGCATTTTACTTTTTTTTTAAATTATTTATTTATTTTATTGAAAATGATCAAGAATAACTTTTTGTACAGAACATGATCAAGACAATCAGCAATATTACAAAAAAAAAAAACTAAAATGAACAATTAAAGAATAACTCATTTGCTTAATCAATTTTAAAGTCCCATATTAAAGATCCAAGATGGTATGAGTGACAAATAAAAACTAATAAATGTAATAATTTTACCAATTAGGCGGATAGCCGAAAGTGATTCACAGGAGAAATCTAATTAACTAAGTTGTAACTATCTCCCCTTCAAGATGTTTCACAGAGAGAAAACCCGTTAGGTGTGAAGGTTCAAAAAATACATAATTAGAAGATTTATACTTTACAATACACGTACATGGGTACCGTAATAAAAATAAAGCACCCATCGCAGTAACCCCTGGTTTAAGAAACCAGAACTGTTTTCTACGTTTCTGGGTTTCTTTTGTCACATCAGGAAATATTGAACTCTCTGTCCCATAAATTCTTTGTGTTTATTTTGGAAGTATAACTTTAGAATTCAGTTCTTGTCGGGTAGAAGGACGACTGTGACTAATAAAGTTGCTGGCCTAGCTACCTCCTTCGTTGAGGTTTCCAGGATCGTAGTTAATCCCATCTGTTCGCCCTCTACCGGACGTTGTTCCTCCGAGATTTTTGTATATTTTTGAAAAGGGTGTAAAAGTATCTTCTGGAACATTAAGTACTAACAAAAAATATTTTTTAGGACTTCTTTTGCAGACAAACTATTTTACATTTTTGTTTATACTTAAATTTAAGATTATAGTATTTTCAATCATAAATTTTTTTTTTTTTTTAAAGTTTGAAAAAATGGGTCTTCAGAAATGAAATAATGCTCCCATTACTCTGTGGAATGTAGCCCTTGGTTTTTTTTTTTAATCATTGCACAGAGAATGAAGCAGTTCTCACCATTGTGTAGACCTGAGAACAGTTCCTTTTTTGGTTTTTTTTCTTTAAAAATATACAAGTACAAAATTACAATTAACAAAGATGCCGTTCATAAAGGTTACATGACGAAGGCCTAGATTCACTAACAATAGCGACTCAATCACTGTTGGCCGATTTGCCAACAGCGATTGATTCACTATTAAGTTTGCATGCAAATGATTTGCACGGAGGTGCCCATTAAAAAAAATGAACCCCCCACCCCACTGCTTCTGATGGCCCCTCACCCTAACAAAAGCAATGCCCTCCCCCCAAACACGGCGGCGGCGGCCTCCCCCGAAAGAGGCAGGAGGGATGCCCACTCCCTCCTGCTTTCGGGCCTGGCTCTGCACCTGAAGGAAAAAAAACCCCACCACAAATGGCAGGAGGAATGCCTACTCCCTCCTGCCAGCAAATACCTCCCCCCACTCCCTCCTGCTCTCCCCTTCCCCTACCTGTCCATTGGGAGCAGGAGCAGTGCCTCCTACTCCTCCAGCTCCTGGAGCACACTGTGGGCCTTAGGCCCTGCCCTGGTGTATCATCTGATGTATGGGGAGGGGCCTAATGCCCTGATTGGCTCAGATGCCTCAGGCTCCTCCCCCCGGTTACCGACAGGTCTGCAGCAATCAGATTTTAAGTTAGTAAAATCCGATTCAAAATAGCCGAGCAATTGTTAGTGAATCAATCGCTTGGCTATTTTGCATGGGGTTTTACTAATTTGCATGGGAGGATCGAATCAGAGCTGTGAATGATCGATACAGAGGTTAGTGAATCGGGTAGGAGGGAAATCGGTACACAATCGATTTGCTTAGTGAATCTAGCCCTAAGTGTTTGCATGGGGGTGGGGAGGACGGTACTCGGTAACACCTTAAGCAAACCATGCACTGAGGGATGAACTTTATACCTTTAAGGGAATTGTTTCATGAACGTGACTAAAGCTTGTGGGCCCAGATAAATGTGGAGACATAAATTGAGATGAGCTGAATCAGAATAGGGGAAGTAGAAATCTAATGAGTTCAATAGAGAGAGAAGATGGTCGGGGAGAAAGTGATCTCAGGTTCATGGAGATTTTGGTGGAAATGAGTTTGCATTATACAGCGTTATATCTGTATGCTTTACTCATATCGAAGACAGACCGCTAGACGGGAAACCCCGTTACTGATTACTACAGGGCTCTTATAAGAACTAGTATGCCTGCGTGTCAGCAGACGTGGATCCCTAGAGGTTCTCCTGAAGAAAAGAAGTGGCACTTGGGACCTGGGAGCTCAGGGCAGAAGATGGAAGACCAGCAGCCCTTGGGAGCGGGTTCAAAGTCAGCCGCCCTTGGGAGCAGCTCAGGGCAGAAGAAAAGGGTCTGCGGGGGAACTATTGGCGCCTAGGGCTAAGAAAAGCAGCAAGAGCCCTGTTGGGGGCTGGTAGTATGAGACTCCTCTGGGGCTGGTAGTATGAGACAGGCTACTGGGGCGCAATTGGCACGAGTAGCCGAGCTGAGGAAGAAGATTCCCTAGGAATGGTCAGCGGAGGAGGAGAGCTCTTGGAAGGACAACAGTTCTCAGAGCTCGGGAGAGTATCCAGGAGACTACAGTGGGAGCAGGCCCAGCCAGCCCGGAAGATCAGCAGCCACCTCTCCATGACAGATGGGAACAAGGGGACTGGGCAAGGGTGGGCTGAAAAGGAGAGGAGCGATTTAGCCACACCCACATTTTGATGTCACCGAGGAATTGGGAGGAGCTTGCAGCTACTGCCTTGGCAACTGCAAATGAAAGAGGTTTCAAAAGACTAGAGCGGAACTGAAGGAGTTTTCAAGATTTCAAAAGATTATCATTTAGGGCCTTTTACAAAGGTGCGCTAGGGCCTTAACGCACGCAATAGCACCCGTTAAATTCCCAAGCGTGCTAGCCACTAAGAGGCGGTAGACTTTCGGCTACCGCGCACTACATCGTGCGGTAATTTTGTGTGTGTGCTAAACACCCTAGCGCATCTTCATAAAAGGAGCCCTTAATGTTTTGCTTTTTGATACATAGATTAATTGTGTTGGATTAATTACATGATTGGTTTAAGTGTGTGAAAACTAAACCTGTGGAAAGCTCTTTCTGAGAACTGTTTTTTATGATCAGGCCTATATACAAAGTTCAAATAAACCTGTTTAATCTGTTAGCCAACCTTGTTCACAGAAGTCTTTTGGGATTTTTCCTGGAGGGGAGAAGAGGGAGACCCCACTCGCTAACACTACTGTTCCTCGGTTGGAGGCACCGTGCGCTTAAACGAGTGAGGGACCGATGAAGACTGCCTTGGGGGACTTCAGCCAGGTCAGGCCCCAGACCCAGAGCTGCCCTGAAGAAGGCGACGCGGTCTCTACCCTGCTATTTAAAATGAAAATAATAATAATAATTTATTTCTTATATAGAAACATAGAAAACATAGAAAAAAGCGGCAGAAAAGGGCTATAGCCCACCAAGTCTGCCCATTCCAGGTATCCCCTCCCCTGAATTTACTCCCTTAAAGATCCCACGTGAGTATCCCATTTTCTCTTAAAATCCGTCACGCTGCTGGCCTTTATCACCTGGAGTGGGAGTCTGTTCCAGTGATCCACCACTCTTTCATTGAAGAAGTATTTCCTGGAGTCGCCATGAAACTTCCCTCCCCTGATTTTCAGCGGATGTCCTCTGGTGGTCGAGGGTCCCACTAGCCCGAAGATATCATCTTCTGACTTGATGTATCCCGTGATGTACTTATACTGCTATACCGTGAAGTTCGAAGCGGTTTACAATAAAGATACATTTGACAGTACATGGGATGCAAGTGGTTTACATTAAAGATTCGTTTTGTCGGTACATAGGATACAGGTGGGTTACAATACAAGTGGTGCTGATTAACCACATTATAATAACAGGCTTAAATCTGGAGTTATTTCAAGTGCTGGCACTTCTTTTCAATAGGACTCATTTCCTAATTGTGCAGAATTAACTTTTCAGTCTGCCTCAGCTCTTAGGCCGATGCTCTAGCGTTCGAAAACCCTGCACTCAGCTTTCAGGTCTTTGTTGTATCTGCACATAATAGCTAATGCATCATTAGCATCGGAGTTACAAGATCATGAAGGGCATAGAGAGAGTGGAGAGGGACAGATTCTTCAAACTTTCGAAAAATAAAAGAGCAAGAGGGCACTCGGAAAAGTTGAAATGAATGCTATTAAGTTCTTTACCCAACGTGTGGTGGACATCTGGAATGCGCTTCCAGAGGACATAATAGGGCAGAGTACGGTACTGGGGTTCAAGAAAGGATTGGACAATTTCCTGCTGGAAAAGGGGATAAAAGGGTATAAATAGAGGATTACTGCACAGGTCCTGGACCTGTTGGGCCACCGCATGAGCGGACTGCTGGGCATGATGGACCTCGGGTCTGACCCAGCAGAGGCATTGCTTATGTTCTTATGGGAGAGGAGGAGATAGTGGATGCTGTGGATGGACCATTTGGCCTTTATCTGCCATCATGTTTCTAGGTTTCTATAACCATAAAGCTCTATGACATCACAATGCAGGTGGAAAGAGCCTTAGCCTATAGGAAGAGGAGATGCAAATGTTAAGAGCCTTAGCCAATGCGCTTCCAGAGAGCGTAATAGGGCAGAGTACGGTATTGGGGTTTAAGAAAGGATTGGACAATTTCCTGCTGGAAAAGGGGGATAGAGGATTACTGCACAGGTCCTGGACCTGTTGGGCCGCCGCATGAGCAGACTGCTGGGCACGATGGACCTCAGGTCTGACCCAGCGGAGGCACTGCTTATGTTCTTATGGGAGAGGAGGAGATAGTGGATGTTGTGGATGGACCATTTGGCCTTTATCTGCCATCATGTTTCTAGGTTTCTATAACTATAAAGCTGTATGACATCACAATGCAGGTGCAAAGAGCCTTAGCCTATAGGAAGAGGAGATGCAAATGTTAAGAGCCTTAGCCAATGCGCTTCAAGAGAGCGTAATAGGGCAGAGTACGGTATTGGGGTTTAAGAAAGGATTGGACAATTTCCTGCTGGAAAAGGGGGATAGAGGATTACTGCACAGGTCCTGGACCTGTTGGGCCGCCGCATGAGCAGACTGCTGGGCACGATGGACCTCAGGTCTGACCCAGCGGAGGCACTGCTTATGTTCTTATGGGAGAGGAGGAGATAGTGGATGCTGCGGATGGACCATTTGGCCTTTATCTGCCATCATGTTTCTAGGTTTCTATAACTATAAAGCTGTATGACATCACAATGCAGGTGCAAAGAGCCTTAGCCAATAGGGAGAGGAGATGCAAATGTTAAGAGCCTTAGCCAATGCGCTTCAAGAGAGCGTAATAGGGCAGAGTACGGTACTTGGGTTCAAGAAAGGATTGGACAATTTCCTGCTGGAAAAGGGGGATAGACGATTACTGCACAGGTCCTGGACCTGTTGGGCCGCCGCATGAGCAGACTGCTGGGCACGATGGACCTCAGGTCTGACCCAGCGGAGGCACTGCTTATGTTCTTATGGGAGAGGAGGAGATAGTGGATGTTGTGGATGGACCATTTGGCCTTTATCTGCCATCATGTTTCTAGGTTTCTATAACTATAAAGCTGTATGACATCACAATGCAGGTGCAAAGAGCCTTAGCCAATAGGGAGAGGAGATGCAAATGTTAAGAGCCTTAGCCAATGCGCTTCAAGAGAGCGTAATAGGGCAGAGTACGGTATTGGGGTTTAAGAAAGGATTGGACAATTTCCTGCTGGAAAAGGGGGATAGAGGATTACTGCACAGGTCCTGGACCTGTTGGGCCGCCGCATGAGCAGACTGCTGGGCACGATGGACCTCAGGTCTGACCCAGCGGAGGCACTGCTTATGTTCTTATGGGAGAGGAGGAGATAGTGGATGTTGTGGATGGACCATTTGGCCTTTATCTGCCATCATGTTTCTAGGTTTCTATAACTATAAAGCTGTATGACATCACAATGCAGGTGCAAAGAGCCTTAGCCTATAGGAAGAGGAGATGCAAATGTTAAGAGCCTTAGCCAATGCGCTTCAAGAGAGCGTAATAGGGCAGAGTACGGTATTGGGGTTTAAGAAAGGATTGGACAATTTCCTGCTGGAAAAGGGGGATAGAGGATTACTGCACAGGTCCTGGACCTGTTGGGCCGCCGCATGAGCAGACTGCTGGGCACGATGGACCTCAGGTCTGACCCAGCGGAGGCACTGCTTATGTTCTTATGGGAGAGGAGGAGATAGTGGATGTTGTGGATGGACCATTTGGCCTTTATCTGCCATCATGTTTCTAGGTTTCTATAACTATAAAGCTGTATGACATCACAATGCAGGTGCAAAGAGCCTTAGCCAATAGGGAGAGGAGATGCAAATGTTAAGAGCCTTAGCCAATGCGCTTCAAGAGAGCGTAATAGGGCAGAGTACGGTACTTGGGTTCAAGAAAGGATTGGACAATTTCCTGCTGGAAAAGGGGGATAGAGGATTACTGCACAGGTCCTGGACCTGTTGGGCCGCCGCATGAGCAGACTGCTGGGCACGATGGACCTCAGGTCTGACCCAGCGGAGGCACTGCTTATGTTCTTATGGGAGAGGAGGAGATAGTGGATGTTGTGGATGGACCATTTGGCCTTTATCTGCCATCATGTTTCTAGGTTTCTATAACTATAAAGCTGTATGACATCACAATGCAGGTGCAAAGAGCCTTAGCCAATAGGGAGAGGAGATGCAAATGTTAAGAGCCTTAGCCAATGCGCTTCAAGAGAGCGTAATAGGGCAGAGTACGGTATTGGGGTTTAAGAAAGGATTGGACAATTTCCTGCTGGAAAAGGGGGATAGAGGATTACTGCACAGGTCCTGGACCTGTTGGGCCGCCGCATGAGCAGACTGCTGGGCACGATGGACCTCAGGTCTGACCCAGCGGAGGCACTGCTTATGTTCTTATGGGAGAGGAGGAGATAGTGGATGTTGTGGATGGACCATTTGGCCTTTATCTGCCATCATGTTTCTAGGTTTCTATAACCATAAAGCTCTATGACATCACAATGCAGGTGCAAAGAGCCTTAGCCTATAGGAAGAGGAGATGCAAATGTTAAGAGCCTTAGCCAATGCGCTTCCAGAGAGCGTAATAGGGCAGAGTACGGTATTGGGGTTTAAGAAAGGATTGGACAATTTCCTGCTGGAAAAGGGGGATAGAGGATTACTGCACAGGTCCTGGACCTGTTGGGCCGCCGCATGAGCAGACTGCTGGGCACGATGGACCTCAGGTCTGACCCAGCGGAGGCACTGCTTATGTTCTTATGGGAGAGGAGGAGATAGTGGATGTTGTGGATGGACCATTTGGCCTTTATCTGCCATCATGTTTCTAGGTTTCTATAACTATAAAGCTGTATGACATCACAATGCAGGTGCAAAGAGCCTTAGCCTATAGGAAGAGGAGATGCAAATGTTAAGAGCCTTAGCCAATGCGCTTCAAGAGAGCGTAATAGGGCAGAGTACGGTATTGGGGTTTAAGAAAGGATTGGACAATTTCCTGCTGGAAAAGGGGGATAGAGGATTACTGCACAGGTCCTGGACCTGTTGGGCCGCCGCATGAGCAGACTGCTGGGCACGATGGACCTCAGGTCTGACCCAGCGGAGGCACTGCTTATGTTCTTATGGGAGAGGAGGAGATAGTGGATGTTGTGGATGGACCATTTGGCCTTTATCTGCCATCATGTTTCTAGGTTTCTATAACTATAAAGCTGTATGACATCACAATGCAGGTGCAAAGAGCCTTAGCCTATAGGAAGAGGAGATGCAAATGTTAAGAGCCTTAGCCAATGCGCTTCAAGAGAGCGTAATAGGGCAGAGTACGGTATTGGGGTTTAAGAAAGGATTGGACAATTTCCTGCTGGAAAAGGGGGATAGAGGATTACTGCACAGGTCCTGGACCTGTTGGGCCGCCGCATGAGCAGACTGCTGGGCACGATGGACCTCAGGTCTGACCCAGCGGAGGCACTGCTTATGTTCTTATGGGAGAGGAGGAGATAGTGGATGCTGCGGATGGACCATTTGGCCTTTATCTGCCATCATGTTTCTAGGTTTCTATAACTATAAAGCTGTATGACATCACAATGCAGGTGCAAAGAGCCTTAGCCAATAGGGAGAGGAGATGCAAATGTTAAGAGCCTTAGCCAATGCGCTTCAAGAGAGCGTAATAGGGCAGAGTACGGTACTTGGGTTCAAGAAAGGATTGGACAATTTCCTGCTGGAAAAGGGGGATAGAGGATTACTGCACAGGTCCTGGACCTGTTGGGCCGCCGCATGAGCAGACTGCTGGGCACGATGGACCTCAGGTCTGACCCAGCGGAGGCACTGCTTATGTTCTTATGGGAGAGGAGGAGATAGTGGATGTTGTGGATGGACCATTTGGCCTTTATCTGCCATCATGTTTCTAGGTTTCTATAACTATAAAGCTGTATGACATCACAATGCAGGTGCAAAGAGCCTTAGCCAATAGGGAGAGGAGATGCAAATGTTAAGAGCCTTAGCCAATGCGCTTCAAGAGAGCGTAATAGGGCAGAGTACGGTATTGGGGTTTAAGAAAGGATTGGACAATTTCCTGCTGGAAAAGGGGGATAGAGGATTACTGCACAGGTCCTGGACCTGTTGGGCCGCCGCATGAGCAGACTGCTGGGCACGATGGACCTCAGGTCTGACCCAGCGGAGGCACTGCTTATGTTCTTATGGGAGAGGAGGAGATAGTGGATGTTGTGGATGGACCATTTGGCCTTTATCTGCCATCATGTTTCTAGGTTTCTATAACTATAAAGCTGTATGACATCACAATGCAGGTGCAAAGAGCCTTAGCCTATAGGAAGAGGAGATGCAAATGTTAAGAGCCTTAGCCAATGCGCTTCAAGAGAGCGTAATAGGGCAGAGTACGGTATTGGGGTTTAAGAAAGGATTGGACAATTTCCTGCTGGAAAAGGGGGATAGAGGATTACTGCACAGGTCCTGGACCTGTTGGGCCGCCGCATGAGCAGACTGCTGGGCACGATGGACCTCAGGTCTGACCCAGCGGAGGCACTGCTTATGTTCTTATGGGAGAGGAGGAGATAGTGGATGTTGTGGATGGACCATTTGGCCTTTATCTGCCATCATGTTTCTAGGTTTCTATAACTATAAAGCTGTATGACATCACAATGCAGGTGCAAAGAGCCTTAGCCTATAGGAAGAGGAGATGCAAATGTTAAGAGCCTTAGCCAATGCGCTTCAAGAGAGCGTAATAGGGCAGAGTACGGTATTGGGGTTTAAGAAAGGATTGGACAATTTCCTGCTGGAAAAGGGGGATAGAGGATTACTGCACAGGTCCTGGACCTGTTGGGCCGCCGCATGAGCAGACTGCTGGGCACGATGGACCTCAGGTCTGACCCAGCGGAGGCACTGCTTATGTTCTTATGGGAGAGGAGGAGATAGTGGATGCTGCGGATGGACCATTTGGCCTTTATCTGCCATCATGTTTCTAGGTTTCTATAACTATAAAGCTGTATGACATCACAATGCAGGTGCAAAGAGCCTTAGCCAATAGGGAGAGGAGATGCAAATGTTAAGAGCCTTAGCCAATGCGCTTCAAGAGAGCGTAATAGGGCAGAGTACGGTACTTGGGTTCAAGAAAGGATTGGACAATTTCCTGCTGGAAAAGGGGGATAGAGGATTACTGCACAGGTCCTGGACCTGTTGGGCCGCCGCATGAGCAGACTGCTGGGCACGATGGACCTCAGGTCTGACCCAGCGGAGGCACTGCTTATGTTCTTATGGGAGAGGAGGAGATAGTGGATGTTGTGGATGGACCATTTGGCCTTTATCTGCCATCATGTTTCTAGGTTTCTATAACTATAAAGCTGTATGACATCACAATGCAGGTGCAAAGAGCCTTAGCCTATAGGAAGAGGAGATGCAAATGTTAAGAGCCTTAGCCAATGCGCTTCAAGAGAGCGTAATAGGGCAGAGTACGGTATTGGGGTTTAAGAAAGGATTGGACAATTTCCTGCTGGAAAAGGGGGATAGAGGATTACTGCACAGGTCCTGGACCTGTTGGGCCGCCGCATGAGCAGACTGCTGGGCACGATGGACCTCAGGTCTGACCCAGCGGAGGCACTGCTTATGTTCTTATGGGAGAGGAGGAGATAGTGGATGTTGTGGATGGACCATTTGGCCTTTATCTGCCATCATGTTTCTAGGTTTCTATAACTATAAAGCTGTATGACATCACAATGCAGGTGCAAAGAGCCTTAGCCTATAGGAAGAGGAGATGCAAATGTTAAGAGCCTTAGCCAATGCGCTTCAAGAGAGCGTAATAGGGCAGAGTACGGTATTGGGGTTTAAGAAAGGATTGGACAATTTCCTGCTGGAAAAGGGGGATAGAGGATTACTGCACAGGTCCTGGACCTGTTGGGCCGCCGCATGAGCAGACTGCTGGGCACGATGGACCTCAGGTCTGACCCAGCGGAGGCACTGCTTATGTTCTTATGGGAGAGGAGGAGATAGTGGATGTTGTGGATGGACCATTTGGCCTTTATCTGCCATCATGTTTCTAGGTTTCTATAACTATAAAGCTGTATGACATCACAATGCAGGTGCAAAGAGCCTTAGCCTATAGGAAGAGGAGATGCAAATGTTAAGAGCCTTAGCCAATGCGCTTCAAGAGAGCGTAATAGGGCAGAGTACGGTATTGGGGTTTAAGAAAGGATTGGACAATTTCCTGCTGGAAAAGGGGGATAGAGGATTACTGCACAGGTCCTGGACCTGTTGGGCCGCCGCGTGAGCGGACTGCTGGGCACGATGGACCTCAGGTCTGACCCAGCGGAGGCACTGCTTAGGTTCTTATGTTAACTGTGTGCTGATGTCAGCGTGAGCCGTTGTGCCCAGTTAGCTTGCATAGAAAACTCTTTGGAACATGGAGCATGCAAAGCTATGCAGGATGTCTGCTGCATTTATTGCATAACCCCTCAGTAAGAAAATGGGCAGAGCAGACTATAACTTGGGAAATTAGCTAGATCACTGTTCGCCTGTGATACGTGCACTCCCTTGTGAACTTTACTGTAGAGAATGACACTTGAACAAATGTGTCCCCGTCCCTACGGAATCTGCCTCTGCGAGTTCTGTCCGTCCCTGCAAGCTTTGTCCTCATCTGCATATCGGGATGGTATTTGTATACTGCCTTTTTGTAGTTTTACAACCATACTCAAAACAGTTTACATACAGGTACTTCAGGAACATAAGAACAT
Organism: Geotrypetes seraphini; assembly: GCF_902459505.1. NCBI lineage: Eukaryota > Metazoa > Chordata > Amphibia > Gymnophiona > Dermophiidae > Geotrypetes > Geotrypetes seraphini. Next base: position 26,938,439 of record NC_047086.1, read on the forward strand.
AAGATTTGCAGCTGCTGGGTCAGACCAGTGGTCCATCGTGCCCAACAGTCCGCTCATACGGCTGCCCTCTGGTCAAAGACCAGCATCCTGAGACTAGCCCTACCTGCATATGTTCTGGTTCAGCAGGAACTTGTCTAACCTTGTCTTGAATCCATAGAGGATGTTTTCCCCTATGACAAACTCCAGAAGAGCGTTCCAGTTTTCCACCACTCTCTGGGTGAAGAAGAACTTCCTTACGTTTGTACGGAATCAATCCCCTTTCAACTTCAGAGAGTGCCCTCTCGTTCTCTCTACCTTGGAGAGGGTGAACAACCTGCCTTTATCTACCAAGTCTATTCCCTTCAGTACCTTGAATGTTTTGATCATGCCCCTCTCAATCTCCTCTGTTTGAGGGAGAAGAAGCCCAGTTTCTCTAATCTTTCGCTGTACGGTAACTCCTCCAGCCCCTTAACCATCTCAGTCTCTCTTCTCTTCTCCCTATCTCTCCCAGTGGGCTCACAGTCTATCTCATTTACCTGGGGCAGTGGAGGATTAGGTGACTGGCTAAGGGTCACAAGGAGCACCCTGGGGTTTGAACCCACAGCCTCAGGGTGCTGAGGCCGTAGCTCGAACCACTGCGCCACACTCTTCTGTTTGAGGTTTGTGCAGGTGAGGACACAACTTGCAGGGAAGGGGCAGAGACAGAGACAGGGACAGAACTTGCAGGGACGGGATGGAGATAGAGATAAATCCCGCAGGGAAGGTGACAAATTTGACCCTGTGTCATTCTCTATTCACTGAAAGGCATGAAGAACTACCTATTTGACTATCAGAATCTACTGAGAACGGCATGAGCAAAATCCAAAATCTAATTCCAAATCCAAACAGAATCATCAGTGGGAATACCATCCTGTGTGTTTAGCCCAGGTCAAGGTGATTTTTCACTCTATCAAAAATTACAGTGACAAGGGAACACTTGAAGTTACAGGGAGATACTTTTAAAACCAATAGGAGGAAATTTTTTTTCACTTAGAAAACAGTTAAGATCTTGAACCCGTTGCCATAGGATGTGATTAGAGCAGTTAACATAGCTGGTTTTAAGAAAGGTTTGGACAATTTCCTGGAGGAAAAGAATGTGGAGGGGCATAATAAAAAAAAATATGTCTAAGTCCATTTTTGGCCTAAGTCACTAGCCGCCCAAAGTTGGACATGACCCAAGTCCATTCTCAAAAGATACGACCAACATATATATTGTTCGTCTATCTTTATACCCCATTCGCATCCAAAAATTCATCCAAGTCAAAAATGCCAAGAACAAGACCTTTGGACATGGGAGGGGCCAGCAAAGTGATGGGCTGGCCACCCAGACATCGCAACAGAGTAGTGGGGCACCTTACAGGGCACTGCTGTGAATTTCACAAAAAGGGTGCCTCACAAAAACATCTCACCACAACTCCCTTGCAGGTCATGGTGAGCCCCCCAAAACCTACTAGATCCACCTGTCTGCCACCCCAATAGCCCTTATGGCTACAGGTGCCACCTATGTCAGTACAATAGGGTTTTAGGGGTTTTTGGTGGGTGCACATGTTTCACCATGAATGCAGTGGTTAGAGTGGCTTATGGGCCTGGGTTCTACTCTCTATGGTTCACTAGCCCCCCACCCCCACCCACCAGACTACTAAAGCCACCTCTGTGCAGCTCTACTAATCTAATCTAAACCTTAAGTTTATATACCGCATCATCTCCATGAGAATGGAGCTCGACACGGTTTACAAGAACTTAAAATAGTGGGTAGAGAAGAAGAAAAAGGATTACATGAACTTATGTGTAGAAGGGGGGAGAGAAAGGGGGGAAGGATAGAGCTACAATTTGCTGAAAAGCCAGGTTTTCAGTTGTTTGCGGAATAACTGAAGGGAGCTCAGGTTCCGCAGCGGGGTGGTGAGGTCGTTCCAAAGACCTGTGATTTTGAAGAGAAGGGATTTTCCCAGTTTGCCTGAATAGTGGATGCCGCGTGGAGAGGGGAAGGCTAGTTTAAGCCTTTGGGCAGTTCTGGAGGAGTCGGGACTGGAGGAGTTGAAAGACAGTGGGATAAGAGGAGGCAGGATTCCGTGAATGATCTTGAAAGCCAGGCAGGAACATTTGAAATGGATTCTGGAGATTATTGGGAGCCAGTGAAGTTTGGCAAGGAGTGGGGAGGCATGGTCAGACTTGCGTTTTGAGAAGATCAGTTTGGCTGCAGTATTCTGGATTAGCTGGAGTCTTAGAATACTTTTTTTGATAGATTTAAGTAGATGGCGTTGCAGTAATCTAGTTTGGAGAGGATGATGGATTGGACAAGGATGGCAAAGTGTTGTTGGCTGAAGTAGGATCTAGCTTTCCTCAGCATGTGAAGGCTGAAAAAGCATGATTTTGCCAAGGAGTTGAGATGGTCATTGAGGGAGAGAGAGGAATCGATAGTGATACCAAAGACCTTGCATGAGAACTCGAGCTGTAGTGTATCGCCTGTGGGTAGTGCGAAAAGTGTGGGCAGGTGTTCGAATTTTGGGCCGAGCCAGAGTAGTTTTGTTTTAGATTCGTTTAGTTTCATCTGTACCGAGAGGGACCAGGCAGGAAGTCTCATTATGCAAGCTGTAATGTTTTCGTGGAGGTTGGTGAGGTTCTGGTCAGTCTCAAGGAGGACAAGGATGTCATCTGCATAAGTGTAGATTGTTTCCAGGAGGGATAGTTGAAAGAGTTTCAGGGAGGACATGTAGATGTTAAAGAGAATAGGGGAAAGGGGTGATCCTTGAGGGACACCGCAAGATGGAGTCCAAGGAGTGGACATGGTGCCATTTGTGTTGACGGTGTAGGAACGGGAGCGTAAGAAGTTTGAGAACCACATTAGGACGGTGGAGTCGATTCCAATCTCGGAAAGTTGGTAAAGTAGTATGTCGTGATGGACGACATCAAAAGCAGCGGAAAGATCGAATTGTAGTAGGACAGCGAATTTGTTACGTGAGTGTAGTTGTTGTACCTTTGAAATTAGGGAAACTAGGAGGGATTCAGTGCTAAAGCAGGGTCTGAAGCCATGTTGGTAGGGGTGAAAAATGGAGAATCTCTCGAGATAGGAGGAGAGCTAGGTAGCAACTATGGTTTCTAGAAGTTTGGTAAGTAGAGGGATATTTGGTATGGGACGGTAGTTTGATGGTAGGGAGGGGTCGAGATCGGCTTTTTTCAGAATAGGTGACAAGGCAATGTGGCCCATTTTTGTGGAGAACAAGCCTGATAGTAGAGCAGAGTTAATGAGTCTCGTAAGGGAGGAGATGGCCTGTGCAGGAATGTTGTCATAAAGGTGGGATGGGAAAGGATCTAAGATGCATTTGCAGGATTTCAGTCTGAGGCAGAGTTTAGAGATCTGGGGTTCAGATATGGGTTCAAATGTCATCCAGGATCTATCCGCTGGGATAGGGTTTGAGTCATTGGGAGGAAGAGAATTGTAAGAGACTGCTGAGGGGAAAGAGCTCCTTATGGTGGAAATCTTTTCATTGAAAAATTTGGCTAAGTCGTTTGCGGAAGGAGGGGAGAGGGGAGAGGAGGAGTCGTTTTTTGAGGTTAAGTTTCGCCAGATGTAGAACAGAGTACTATTTTGATTTTTTGATCTGGTGATTTTATCTCCATAGAAATTCTTTCTTGCTTTTTTTAGTATTGTGTTATAGCACTTGATGTTGTCTCGCCAGGATTGTTGGTCTGAGGGGGATTTCGATTTTTTCCATTTCCGTTCCAGGGCTCGACAATTCTGTTTTAGTTCCCTGTGATATGGAAAGTACCAGGGGGCTTTGTGGGAGTGGGAGATAGATTTTGCCTATGCTAGGTGCTGATGTTCTGGAGACAGGAATGTATGTTTTTATTCTGATTTTTATGGCGGGGGGGGGTCAGTGATCACTGGGGGAGTGTATGGGGGTCTGTACTTTGTGTCTGCAGTGGTTTTCTGGTCACTTTGGATATCTTCAGGGCACTTAGACCTGTTTTTAGATCTAATCTTCTCTAATCTTCATTTTATATCCCTAAGGAGCTCAACTCAGTTTACAGTTTGTTAAAAACTGAAACATAACAAGTAAAAACTGTGGGATAAAAACAGAAATTGGCTAGATTAGATGGATGGAAAAACTTGGAAAAAGTATGTTGAATTGCTTAAAATTACTATACGACAGCTAAAATCAAATTAACTATTGTGAAAACAACCAGGTTTTTAAACTTTTTCGAAATTGAATCTGGAAGTCCAGTCCAAATTCTCACCAATTTAAAAGTAAAAGATTTACTAAGCTTCTCAGTGCATTTAATACCTTTCAGAGAAGGAAATGCTAATTTGTGAATTGTAATTCTTGAATAGCAGGATCTAAAGGAATTCCCACTAAGGGGAATCAAAGAGTCAAATATTCCATAAAGGAGTTTGAAAATCGCACATGCACCCTTGAACTGTATCCTATGATGGACCGGAAGCCAATGGAGTTTTCTCAGCAATGGGGAAACATGGTCGTACTTTCTCTTTCTAAAAATAAGTTTGGCCGCTGTATTCTGTATTAACCAGAGACGATCTAAAATGCCCTGTTTAATACCCAAATAAATAGAATTACAGTAGTCCAACTGGGCCAACACAGTGGATTGTACCAGTAATAAATAATGTTCATGATAAAATAGTGCCCTGACTTTCCTAAGTCACTACGTATTAGTTTCATCTAGGCAGTCTCGTTAAACTTCCAATTATACTTGCAGTACAACTAAGTCTAAGTCAGCCCACGTCCTGTCCAAATTCCACCCTCACCACTCCTCCTAAAACACCCCTTTCAGCTCTGGGCCTAAGCTGTTTTTAGATACATCTAAAATCCGTTTCGATTATCGGCACTTGGACGATCTGTCTTTAAGGTCGACCAAGTGCTGATTTGGGTGTGATTTTAGACATATTTCTGTTTTGATGAGCCCTTAGCCTTGTTATTGAGACAGCCATCGTAGAAGCCACTGTTTGCCCTGGATCGGTAGCATGGAATGTTGTTACTATGTGGGATTCTGAAATCTTGCTACTCTGACATAACATAACATTGCGCTTATTGACCGCGTAACCAGAAGTTCAACGCGGTTTACAAAAAGTTATAAAAGTAAACATGTTACATGAAATAAGATGATTCGTTAAACAGTTAGAAAAAAGATAGGTCTTCAATTGTTTTCTAAAATGGCAAAAATATTCAGAATTCGTTGTCATGAAGAGCTGCCTGAGATGCCAAAGTATGATTCAGAAATTTCTTACTTCTGCAACCCTGGACAGATGGAAAATTAAACAAAGGATAAGTTCTTCTACTATGTCTGTATGATGCTAAAGAAAATCTATTGACTAAGTAAGAAGGAGCTGTACCATAAACAGCCTAATTTAAACAATACCCAGGCCTCCATTGGCAGCCAATGCAATTCGCGATAAAAGGGTGTAACATGATCAAATTTCTTCAGGCCATAAATCATTCTGACCGCGGTATTCTGTATTATTGTAAGTCTTGCTAATTCTTTCTTGGTGACTGTCAGATAGATAATATTACGATAATCGAGAAGACTCAGTAGTAACGATTCTGCATGGAATCTTGATACTCTTTGGGGTTCTGGAATGTTGCTACTGTTTGTGCTTTTGCCAGGTACTAGGGACGGGCTACTGGGCTATTTATTTTTATTTTATTTTCTATAATTTCTTTTGTTTATTGGTTTTTAGATTATAAGCTGCCCAGAAGGTCTTTACTAGAGAATGACACGGTGGTTGTTACCCGCGGCTAGCCACGGGTAACCCGCCAAAACAGTGACAAAAAAAAGTCACCGCGAGTATGAGGATAAGGCCATTCACCGCCCCATGGAGCGGTGAATGATCTTGTCTCTGCAGTTAAAGGAGTGAGCACGTGCAGTGAATGAGTGTGCAGTCCGGCAGCCCCCTCTCCCATCGGCCATGCATCTCCCTCCCTCCCTTTCCCTTACCTTTTCTTTGTGGCAATTTCTATAAGGCTATGCGTTGTTTTGCAACTGGAGCCTTGAAATTGCGTCATGTGTGGCTGCTGGAAAAGTCTCTTCTGACGCAACTTCCTGTTTCCGGTTGCATTGAAGGAGACTTTTCCAGCAGCCAACGCGATGCAACTTCAAGGCTCCGGCTGCAATACAAGGCATAGCCTTATAGAAATCACCACAAAGAGGTAAGGGGAAGAGAGGGAGGGAGATGCTCGGCTGGCCGGCAGGAGGGAGCTGCTGAACTGCGTGAAGGGTGCTGGAGGGGATGGAGAGGAGAAGACGCTGAAGCAACCTGAAGGGAACTGGGGAAGAAAGAGAGGGGAGAAGATGCTGGGAAATGGGGAAGAGAGAGTGGGGAGAAGACGCTGGGAAATGGGGAAGAGAGAGTGGTGAGAAGATGCTGGGAAATGGGGGAGAGAGAGTCAGAGGAGAAGCTTCCGCCCACACGCGACTGCACAAACACTCTGGTGGCTTTCAGCAAGCTACTCAAACCTTAAAACGCGCCACGAAGGTAAGGGGGATGGAGATGCACAGACCACGCAAGGGGTGCCAAAGGCCCGTGAAGTGGTGAGAGGGAAGGGTGGATGCTGCGAGGATGGAGACGGGGCAGTGAAGGGGACCGCGGGGACGGGGCGGTGAAAGAGATGACAGGGATGGGGCGGTGAAGGGTACAGAGGTCCGGTGACGGGGCAGTGATGGGGACAGATTTTTTTTCCCCGTGTCATTCTCTAGTCTTTATCCTTGGAGTGGGATAGTAAATCTGAATAAACTTGGAAACTGGTCAGAATAGAATATTGCAACTTACATTTGCTATAAGATAGTGAAAGTGATGATGCTGATTTGAATGAATAGGCGGACATTTTTTTTTTTTTTGCTCAATAAATAATTTAAGCTTTGAAATTTGTTGCCGCAGGAAAAGTCCACAGTCTGATGTTGAGATAAACATAGGGAAGCCACTGCTTGCCCTTGGATCGGTAGCATGGAATGTTGCTACTCTGTGGGATTCTACGTGGAATCTTGTTGCAGTTTGAAATTCTGCCCGGAATCTTGCTGCTCTTTGGTATTCTGGGAGTGTGTGAGTGGTGAAGCATTGATACCACCAATTGTGGAGAATGAAAAAGGATGGCAAGCCGTCACCGTTAGCTGTGGGACCAAACTCAGGACCTGCTGCGGTGTTGAGAAAGCTGGCAAAGAGTCTGATAACAGAGCTTAGGAGAGCGTGTGAGTTCTCACCGAATATGGCATCCTTTTTAGCAGGGGACCTTTTATTGTATGAGACAGACTGCTTTCTACTGGCACTGCTTGCCATTTGCCCCATCCTGCCTCTCCTTCTGCTGGTCCTTCAATTCCTCCATGCAGCGCTGCTTTGTGTCTAATGAACTTTATGTCTCCACAGTTTGCCCTGACATGCTCTGCTTTTTTCTCCAGTGTGTTTGCAGCCATCCCGTCTTCTTTACTTTTTACCCTCACTTAACTAGTGGGTCCACGGCTTACGCTGTCCATCATAACAGCAGAGCTTTCATTCTAAGTGTGCCCAGAGCTGTCTGCTCTTTTTAAGTGTTTGCTGCAAACCTTTTCTTTTCATTTTCTCCTTCCCCCGACTCTTCTCGATCGTACAGTATGCATTTCTTTCCGCTACCAGCTGTGAGGCTCTTTCTTCCGCTGTTCTCCAATTTTCTCATGTCGACCTTATGTGGCGCACGATGGGCTGAGACGTGTCTTCATCCACAGTGGTCCCAGAAACGTTCACACGTCATATGGCTGATGATAACAGCTTCCCTGGAGTACAAGCTAAAATGAGTGTACAGATGGACAGTAAATCAAAATAAACGTACTGCTTTGGAAGGTATTATAGGGACATAAACCAGAAGACGGTAGTCAACCACGTACAGTGGAGAAAAACAGACCTCAATGCATATGGCTCCTCGATCTATAAGTAAATCACATAAAGCTCATATCATATCATCCTATGGAGGGGTTTTCTCAGACCTAAGATGATATGGGCTTTATGTGATTTATTTATAAATCGAGGAGCCATATGTATTGAGGGCTACATCCATCTACTGTTTAGTTGATTTACAGATAGACAGACACGACTTTCATATTGTCATTTATTTTGTTACTTTTAGCAGCATGCCTAAACATGTTTACAATGGGGTGATTTCATAAGCCTGTTTTGTACGTACAGATGTTTTTGGACGTCCCATTTGAATATGACCAGTTCTTCACCTCCAACTTTGGACAATTTGCGGGAAACATCTAAAGCAGTGGGCAGACTTGTATGGTCTGTGTCTGTGTATGGCCGTTTGGAGGAGGATGGGCAGGGGAGGACTTCAATGGCTGGGAGGGTGTAGATGGGCTGGAGTAAGTCTTAACAGAGATTTTGGCAGTTGGAACCCAAGCACAGTACCGGATAAAGCTTTGGATTCTCGCCCAGAAATAGCTAAGAAGAAAAAAAAAAAAAAAAAAAAATTATAATTTAAATTGAATCAGGTTGGGCAGACTGGATGGACCATTCGGGTCTTTATCTGCCGTCATCTACTATGTTACTATGTTACTATGTTACTATAAGTGTATCGCAAACTGTGTGCTCCGGCACACTAGTGTGCCTCCTGAGATTTCAGGTGGGCCATGACACACTGGGGAAGAGAGAGGCACCGGCTCCAGCTGACTGCCTACATGACATGCTTCTCACGGCGAGAGGCACATCCTGTAGGCAATCAGCTGGCATCAGCACCTCTCCTTCTCCCTGGCCCTCTTCCCTGATGGCACCCCCCACTGGTGGCTCAGGGCCTGCTTGGAGGGCCTTCATGTATACGCAGACATCAGTATGATTTCATCACGGTGACATCCGCGCACTTCTGGATATCTCGAGCCGCAGCCACTATGTTTAGTGTGCCGTGGCTCAACAAAGTTTGCGGGACACTGATCTAAAATCAGACATAGACGTCCTTCTGAAAATGGCCCTCTATAGCACCTGTAACTTAAATATTATGCGTTATTTGACAGGAAGCCAGTGATGATGTTGTAATAGTGGAGAGAAGATCATATTTACAGGTGTGACAAAGTAATCTAATGGCCATATTTTGAAATGATTGGAGCTTCTTGAAGATTATACACAGTCGAGTCACATTATTATGACCTCTGTCTACCTCTGATGTCGGGGACGCGCAATCAATGAACATATGCACGTATCGTGCAAGACTTTGTGGGTATATAAGGTAGGATGTCAGCAAGTTGCCAATATAGCAATCGTGGCAGTCATGGGGAAAAAGCATGATTTACCAGACATTGAAAGAGGCCTTATCATTGTCTACCGGGTCAAGAGTGGCAGCATTTTGGAAACAGTAGAGTTTGTGAACTGTTCACAGGCTGTATATAAAAATAAAATTATTATTATTATTTTCGAAGACCTGACATGGTAATTGTGGGGCAGCACGAGAGGTGAACATCAGCTGCGCAGGTTGGTGCGGGCTGATTGACACGCTACCATGGAGCAACTCACCATCCAATCAAACCAGGGGACTTCCAGTTGTGTATCCAAAATGACTGTGCAGCAAACCCAGTCTGGGGCTCCAGAGCAGATGGCTGGTGACTGTACCTATGCTCACAAGGGTTCATTGCAAAAAACGGCTGCAATTTGCACAGGAGTACCAACAATGGTCTTGCACCAACTGGTAGAGGGTTGCCTTCTCCGATTAGTAACATTTTGAGCTCCATCAAACAGATGAATGTTGGCGTGTCAGGTATGAAACCGCCAAGAACAAATACCCAGTAACCATTGTTGGATGTACGCAAGCTGGTGGCAGCAGCGTTATGATTTGGAAAATGTTTTCTTGGTATGGTCTGGGTCCCTTGCTACCTCTGGAAAGCACTCTCAACTGACATGGCTCTCTCTCCATCCTTGCCAATCAAGTACACTCGTACATATTGACGGCCTTGCCAAAGGCTGATAGGATCTTTCAGCAGGACAATGTGCCATGCCATGCCATACCACCAGAATTGTTTGTGAGTAGTTCCCAGAGCACAACCAAGACTTCCAGCTGCTTCCCTGGCCTCCATATTCCCCAGATCTTAACCCAATCGAGCACATTTGGGACCACCTCAATCAACATGTTCGATGACAGGATCTACCACCATGCTCTCATCAACAACTGTCAGATGAACTAGAGTCTACATGGCTCCAGATACCTCTAGCATCTGTCCAGCTTCAGTCTTCAAGAGCCCCAGACAGATCTAGTTTTCAGGATATCACATTGAATATGTTTTTTTGGTATACAAATCTATCTCCTGCATATTTATTGTGGATATCCTGACCATCTGGCCTACCTGAGTCTCTCAAGGACTAGAGTTGCCTACCTTTGGTATAGAACTTTAGGTTTTTAATGTACAAAAATACAGAAAACTTTCAACAAAGTACTAACATCCCTTCTGCTGCCAAAACACCGCTGCCTTCTTTCCTTCTACCTCCCACCTTGATTCAATGCATTCCTATCACCAAAGCTGCTGAGTTGCCAAAAAATGCAAGGTCATGCACCTTGGCGGCAAAAATCCATGCAGGACTTACTTACACCCTAAATGGTGAGATCCTAGCAAGGACTGTAGCAGAACGTGACTTGGGAGTGATCATTAGCGAAGACATGAAGACTGACAATCAAGTGGAGAAAGCTTCATCCAGGGCTAGACAACTTACGGATTGTATCCGTAGAAGTTTTGTCAGCCATAAGCCCGAGGTCATAATGCCGTTGTACAGATCCATGGTAAGACCCCCATCTGGAATACTGTGTACAATTCTGGAGACCACATTATCAAAAAGATGTGCTGAGAGTTGAGTCGGTTCAGCGAATCGCCACCAGGACAGTCTCAGGACTGAGGTCTGAGGAACGGCTGGTTAAGTTGCAGCTATACTCACTCGAGGAACGCAGAGAGAGGGGAGACATGATTGAGACGTTCAAATATGTCATGGGCCGTATCGAGGTGGAAGAAGATCTCTTTTTCTTAAAGGACCCATGGCAACAAGAGGGCATCCGTTGAAAATCAGGGGTGGGAAATTTCATGGCGACACCAGAAAATATTTCTTCACCGAAAGGGTGGTTGATCGCTGGAATAATCTTCCACTACAGGTAATTGAGGCCAGCAGCGTGCCAGATTTTAAGAAAAGATGGGATTGGCATGTGGGATCTCTTCTTAAAGGAAGTTAGGCGGTGGGTCATTAGTGTGGGCAGACTAGATGGGCCGTGGCCCTTTTCTGCCGTCATTTTCTATGTTTCTATGAGAGAGATTTTAGGCCAGTCCTAGATTTATGACAACCTCATCTTGATGCATTATGGATAAAATAGGAACTACAAATGCCATACTATTTTGGAATATAACTTCACAACTGGAACTGACCAAAAAGTCTCCCTCTCAGAACTGGGGTGTGCTGACAGCTTTGTATCCTCTTTCACCGTCACTTTTCCAGACTTATAATATTATAATAGAACAAAATATGTTTAACAAATCTTTGTCATATTTCTTGGTTTTCTATTCTTGATCTTCAATATTGCTCTGTTATCTCTGCAATTATTATTTCAATCATATTTCTTCCTTTTGTCCTGGTCTCTTCTCCTTTCTCTTTTCACATTTTTTACCATTCTTTTTTTTTCCTGGTCACATTCTTCTTCAGTCAGTTCTAATTAGTTTTTTGTTGTTGTTTTGACCTGGCGGTTTTTCTCCTGCTCCTTTGTACTTTAAGCTTAATCAGAACTAGACTAGGCTCTGTATCTCTGTCAGTATGAAATTTCATTCATTTGTACCTAACTGCCATTTTTCTCTGTTTTATATCCCCAGCCACCACCGAAGAAAATAAAATAAAACCACCTGCAGCAAATTTAATCTGATCCTTGCAGTGTTAGTCCTTCATTAGGGGCAACGTCCCAGGGCTGCTTCGGGAACCTTGTAATTACAGGTACTGACTCCATCCACTGGGTGTCACTCTTAAGTAACGAGCATGGCTGCCTCCCCTGAGGGTTCTGGGAATGTTGCCTTGGAATCACCCATCCACATGACCCTGGTGGAGGGAGACACAGTTTGGGGCCAGAACTGGGGTCTTTTCACATGGCATTGCATAACATATGCTAAGCCCGTTAGCTGTGTTTAATTTCTTTAATCAATTAAAAGCAACCTTATTTATTCTATTTATTTATTTAAAACATTTATCTCCCGCATATCCCAAAATCTATGCAGGTTACAATCAATATGCATCTTTGGGGGGTTTACTGAGAAACAAAATAAGCTTCATTTTGCCATGCAGGTTTTTATCTAGAGGACTCACAGTTATCTGCTGCTTTACTGTATCTAGGGGACTGGATACTTTGGGCTAGGGTTACCAGACGTCTGGATTTCCCCGGACAGTCCTCCTTTTGAGCACATGTCCGGGGGTCAGGCCTGCTTTTCAAAACCTATCACTTTGTCTGGGTTTTGAAAATCTTCCAACAAATCGCCATTGGGCATAGTAACATAGTAGATGATGGCAGATAAAGACCCTAATGGTCCATCCAGTCTGCCCAACCTGATTCAATTTAAATTTTTTTCTTCTTAGCTATTTCTGGGCAAGAATCCAAAGCTTTACCCTGTACTGTGCTTGGGTTCTGACTGCCGAAATCTCCGTCAAAACCTACTTCAGCCCATCTAAACCCTCCCAGCCATTGAAGCCCTCTCCAGCCCATCCTCCCCCAAAAGGCCATATACACACCGAACGTGCAAGTCTGCCCAGTACTAGCCTTAGTTCAATATTTAATATTATTTTCCGATTCTAGATCCTCTGTGTTCATCCCACGCTTCTTTGAACTCAGTCACCATTTTCCTCTCCACCACCTCTCTTGGGAGCGCATTCCAGGCATCCACTACCATCTCCGTAAAGTAGAATTTCCTAACATTGCTCTTGAATCTACCACCCCTCAACCTCAAATTATGTCCTCTGGTTTTACCATTTTCCTTTCTCTGGAAAAGATTTTGTTCTACCTTAATACCCTTAGTATTTAAACATCTGAATCATATCTCCTCTGTCTCTCCTTTCCTCTAGGGTATACATATTCAGGGCTTCCAGTCTCTCCTCATACATCTTCTGGCGCAAGCCTCCTATCATTTTCGTCACCCTCCTTTGGACCGCTTCAAGTCTTCTTACGTCCTTCGCCAGATACGGTCTCCAAAACTGAACACAATACTCCAAGTGGGGCCTTACCAATGACCTGTACAGGGGCATCAACACCTTCTTCCTTCTACTGGCTGTGCCTCTCTTTATACAGCCCAGCATCCTTCTGGCAGCAGCCATCGCCTTGTCACACTGTTTTTTCGCCTTTAGATCTTCGGGCACTATCACCCCAAGGACCCTCTCTCCCTCCCAGCATATTCGGTTCCTTCCTATTATTAATCCCCAAATGCATTACTCTGCATTTCTTTGCATTGAATTTTAGTTGCCAGGCATTAGACCATTCCTCTAACTTTTGCAGATCCTTTTTCATATTTTCCACTCCCTCTTCGGTGTCTACTCTGTTACATGTGCGCATGTGCAGATGCCCTCCTGTCTGACGAAAACAGGCAGCAGGCGGTGGGGCTGGAGCGTGGCTAGGGTAGGATTGGGGGCAGGACTGGGGCATAACAGGGCAGGGATGGGTGGAACTGGGCGAGTCATGGGGGGGGGGTCTAGATTTTCCATATGAAAAATCTGGTAACCCTGCTCTGGGCATCTGTGTTGGTTCTTTGTATAATTTCTGGCATTATTCAGTTATGCCCCATTGTACTTACTCTTTCCTGAGTTGCTATTATTCCTTGGTTTTGAAGCTTCAATAAAGATATTTTTTTTAAAAAAACCCCAATCAACACGCATAAACACAAAGTTTCAAGTTTTATTAGGATTTTATATACCGCCTATCAAGGTTATCTAAGCGGTTTTTACAATCAGGTATTCAAGTATTTTCCCTGTCTGAACCGGTGGGCTCACAATCTATCTAACGTACCTGGGGCTATGGAGGATTAATTAACTTGCCCAGGGTCACAAGGAGCAGTGCGGGGTTTGAACCCACAACCCCAGGGTGCTGAGGCTATAGCTTCAACCACTGCACCACACACTCCTCCATATTACAGACAAACAACCAAACATGTACGCATTAACCAAAAAAAAAACCAAACAAACACATTCCAAAATATTTCTCTTATAACTCCCCTGAAATGAAAATATTTATAGAACTGGAATATCTCCCCTATACATGACCAAAGGCCTCCTGAAAGTAATAAGCCTTCAAGCACTTGCGAAAAGATAACAGTACAGGAATCTGACGAATCTGCTCAGGAAGGGCATTCCACAATCGCAGATCTGTAACACTATGGGCTTCTTTTACGAAGGCGCGTCAGTGGTGTAACGCGCGGAATAGCGCGCGCTAAACCGCCGGCCGCGCTAGCCGCTACCGCCTCCTCTTGAGCAGGCGGTAGTTTTTTTGGCTAGCGCGGGGGTTAGCGCGTGATTAAAAGTTGCGCGCGCTAAAGCCGCTAACGCAGCTTGGTAAAAGGAGCCCTAAGTAAAAGTGGAATAAATAAGTCCAGAACACTTTATACCACAGTCCACATTTCGTTCCCTCATTTCTGTACCTTTAGGGGGTGACGTTATTAGTAACTAGCGGGTCGTTTTACTAAGCTACTACTATTAATTATTTCTATAGTGCAGTACAGGGTAGAGTAAGCTGCAGTAAAATCTGGGCTTAACATGGGTTAACGTGGGCAGTGAGGTAGTGAGGGGGTGGGGCGAGGGGGGGGCAATCCACCCCGGGCACCATCTTCCTTGAGGTGCCGGCACCCCTCCTCCTCTCTGGGCCAACCAGAATCTTAGGCCTCTCTCGCAGTGCATTCTGGGATGCACTGGGAGTGGCCTAACATTCCGATTGGTCAGACTCCTTAGCCCCCCCCCCCCACCCCATGGAATGGCCTAGTGGTTGGAACTGCTGTCTCAACACCCTGAGGTTATGGGTTCAATTCCAACACCACTCTCTGTAAACCTAGGCAAGTCACTTAACTTTCCCTTTCTCCAGGTACCAGAGATTGTGAGCCCACCAGGACAGATAGGGAAAATACTTAGAGCGCATGATTAGATTGTGAACTGTTCAGGTAGATGGTATATCACATACAAACTTATGTCAAAATTTTATTCATTTACACACATATTTGAAGTGAAATGGTGGCCTTGTGGTTACAACTGCTGCCTCACACCCTGAGCTTGGGTGTTCAATCCCAGCCTGCTCCCTGTGACTCTGGGCAAGTCATGTAATCCTCCATTGCCCCAGGAAACATAGAATATGACGGCAGAAAAGGGCCGACGGCCCAACAAGTTTGCCCTCTCAAGAACCCTCCCTCCTCCCTCCCTCCATCTTTTAAGCATTCCTCTGGAGTGACCCCACCTGTCTGTCCCATCGTCCCTTGAAGTCGAGCGTGGTTCTGGCCTCGACTACCTGACGTGGAAGACCATTCCATCGATCAATTACCCTTTCAGTGAAGAAATACTTCCTGGTGTCCCCATGAAATCTTCCCCCCCTGAGTTTTAGCGGATGCCCTCTTGTCACTGTGGGACCCGTAAGACAAAATATTTCTTCCTCCACATCAATACGGCCCGTGATGTATTTGAATGTTTCTATCATGTCCCCCCTTTCCCTGCGCTCTTTGAGAGAATATAAGCTCAGCCTGCTCAAACGTTCTCCATATGGGAAATTTTTTAGTCCTGAGACCATCCTAGTGGCCATTCACTGAATTGACTCCATTCTCTTTACATCCTTTTGATAATGTGGCCTCCAAAACTGAACACAGTACTCCAGGTGAGGTCTCACCATGGATCTGTACAACGGCAGTAGCACTTCAGGCTTACGACTGATAAAGCTCCTTCTGATGCAGCCCAGCATTTCTCTAGCTTTTGCTGTTGCCTTCTCCACCTGATTCGCAGCTATCATACCTTCCCGGATGATTACTCCCAAGTCCCGTTCTGCTACAGTTCTGGTTAGGTTTTCACCATTCAGGGTGTATGTTCTGCATGAATTTCTGCTACCAAGGTGCATAACCTTACATTTTTTGGCATTAAAATTCAGTTGCCAAGTACTGGACCATTGTTGTAGTAAAAGTAGGTCCTGCTCCATAGCGCCGGGCATAATTGTGCTATCAGGTTCTGCTGCGCTGCCTACACTGTTGCATAGTTTAGCGTCATCGGCGAATAATGTAATTTTACCTCGAAGTCCCTGAGGCAGATCCCTTACAAAGGTATTGAATAGAATTGGGCCCAAGACCGAGCCCTGTGGCACTCCACTGGACACTTCTGACGTTTTTTTTTTAAGTTCAATCAGTTTTATTAGCATTTTGTCATAGAAATACAAGCATAGACCTCATATACATAAGAAGTTTTCACAGATTGTAAGTACAGGCGGTCCATGACATGTCATCTAAAACAGAACAAAGAATAATAACATAACCTAACGAACAAGCTTATCAGCCGTGTGTACAGGTCTGAGGTAAACACGCAAGTATAAGAGGATATAGTAACATTAAAAGGTGTCACATAAAGTTATAAGATGGTTCATACCGAGCCACTGGACACTTCTGACGTTTTTGAGGGAATACCGTTTACCATTACCGTTTGGAGTCTACCGCCAAGCCAGTCTACTACAGTTAAATTGTAAACCTGCCAGAACAGATAGGGAAAATGCTTAAGAGTACCTGATTACTATTCAATGTATTGTAAATCACTTTGGGTGTAATTAAACTCTGGAATGTGTTGCCAGAAAATGTGGTGAAATCAGTTAGCTTAGTGGTGTTTAAAAAAGGTTTGGATAATTTCCTAAATGAGAAGTCCATAGGCCATTTTCAGATGGCTTGGGGAAAATCCACTGCTTATTCCTAAGATAAGCAGCATAAAATTTGTTTTACTACTTGGGATCTGGGTTGGTCACTGTTGGAAACAGGATTCTGGGCTTGATGGACCTTCAGTCTGTCCCAGTGTGATAATTCTTATGTTCTTATGTGAGGTATATAGGACAATTAAGCCTTTCTGACATCACTGATGAGTTTGGCTCTTAGGCATTGGTGGAATGAGGTTTTATGACATCACCATCTCAGCTCTGGAATGTTGCTGCTCTTTGGGTTTCTGACAGGTATGTGGGACCTGGGTTGGCCACTGTTGGAAACAGGATACTGGGCTTGATGGACCAATATGGCAATTCTTATGTTCTTGTGCAAGCCAAGTATAGGAAAATCAAGCCATTGTGACATCACTTAGAAACATAGAAAGGTGACGGCAGAAAAGGGCTATAGCCCACCAAGTCTGCCCACTCTACTGACCCGCCCTATCAAGTCTGAGTGTCTTACTAGGCCTCTGTAGGGATCCCACGTATATGTCCCATTTATTCTTAAAGTCAAGCACGCTGTTGGCCTTGGCCACCTGCTCCGGAAGCTTATTCCAGTGCTCCACCACTCTTTCCGTGAAGAAATACTTCCTAATGTCACCCCTAAATTTCCCTCCTCTGAGTTTGAGCGGATGCCCTCTTGTGGCCGAGGGTCCCCTGAGTAGGAAGATGTCACTGATGAGTTTGCCTCTTAGGCATTGATGGAATGAGGCTTTATGACATCACCATCTCAGCTCTGGAATGTTGCTACTCTTTGGGTTTCTGACAGGTACTTGGGACCTGGGTTGACCACTGTTGGAAACAGGATTCTGGGCTTGATGGACCTTCAGTCTGTCCCAGTGTGATAATTCTTATGTTCTTATGTGAGGTATATAGGACAATCAAACCTTTCTGACATCACTGATGAGTTTGGCTCTTAGGCATTGGTGGAATGAGGCTTTATGACATCACAATCTCAGCTCTGGAATGTTGCTACTCTTTGGGTTTCTGACAGGTACTTGGGACCTGGGTTGGCCACTGTTGGAAACATGATTCTGGGCTTGATGGACCTTCAGTCTGTCCCAGTGTGATAATTCTTATGTTCTTATGTGAGGTATATAGGACAATCAAACCTTTCTGACATCACTGATGAGTTTGGCTCTTAGGCATTGGTGGAATGAGGCTTTATGACATCACCATCTCAGCTCTGGAATGTTGCTACTCTTTGGGTTTCTGACAGGTACTTGGGACCTGGGTTGGCCACTGTTGGAAACAGGATTCTGGGCTTGATGGGCCTTCGGTCTGCCCCAGTATGGCAATTTTTATGTTCTAAAAGGCGATTAATAAATCCAAATAAGCATCAGTGCCAATGTTATAGAATTACCCCCAGAGAAGGACCTGTGGGCATATCCAATATGCCCAGTTGCCCTTGTCTATTAAGACAAGCTAGTCATTTGATTTTGCCACAATTCCAGTTACTAAAGGCAAGAAGTTAAAAATAAAAAGCCTTTTGCTGAATTTTTAAAACTAACATACAGGAAAGCTCTAAAGCAAAACAGTGAGTCTGCCCACTCTCTAATGAATTAAATCAGACAAAAAGAAAGTCATGATCTGTCTGTCAGGAATGAAAAAACCCCAAAACCCAACCACCCTGGTTGCTATCTCTGTAATACTATATCTGCAGCATTTGATCCAGTTTTAGAAAAAGCAGAAGGGAGAGCTCGTACTAACGTCACCACCATTGCAGATGGTGAGGCAGGGCTTGTTCTCAGGCAGACAGAATTACAGCATTGACTTATTAGTGAACCTTTATGGGACGCAACACTCAATATGGCAGAATTTCTTCCAATAAGGCTGCACTTCACATCCATTAGTGATTCTAATAACTTCAGGGTTTTTTAAAAATAAATTTCACACGGAAACAGGCAATGAAATTCAGTTCCCGAGAACTTGGCACTCGAACGAGGTGGGTTTCGGAGCGTCAGAAGAAGATTTAGAACACACATGATCATGCAGAAACCTGAGCACATCCCCCTCCCCCTCATGATATAACATAGAGTTCAAATTAGGGTTACCAGATGTCCGGATTTCCACGGACTCGTCCACCTTTTCATGGACATGTCCTGAGTAGAGAGTTGCGCGGGGACAGAAATCCCACCAATCCCCGCCCATCCCCACCAGGATCCTCTCCGTCACCGCCAGGATCCTCTCCGTCCCCACCCGTCCCCATCAGGATCCTCTCCCTCACCACCAGGATGCTCTCCGTCCCCACCCGTCCCCGTCAGGATCCTCTCCGTCACCGCCAGGATCCTCTCCGTCCCCACCCGTCCTCATCAGGATCCTCTCCCTCACCACCAGGATGCTCTCCGTCCCCACCCGTCCCCGTCAGGATCCTCTCCGTCACCGCCAGGATCCTCTCCGTCCCCACCCATCCCCGTCAGGATCCTATCCATCCCCACCTTTTATCGCCAGGATCCTCTCCATCCCCACCAGTCCCCATCAGGATCCTCTCCATCCCCACCCATCCCCACAAGCAATTACCTCCAGCCCCGCCCGTCCCCTCCAGGATCATCTCTGTCCCCATCCGTCCCCGCCAGGATCATCTCCGTCCCCACCAGGATCCTCTCCATCCCTGCCAGGATCATCTCCGTCCCCGCCTGTCCCCGCCAGGATCATCTCCATCCCCGCCCGTCCCTGCCAGGATTCTCTCTGTCCCCACCCGTCCCCGTCAGGATCCTCTCCGTCCCCACCCTTCCCCGCAAGGAATTACCTCCAGCCCCGCCCGTCCCCATAAAAAGCAGCAATTACTTCTGACAGGATCATCAATTCCACAGTTTCTTTTGTGTTTGCGCTGCTGTTTTCCTTGTGGAATCTCTTTGGTGGAACCCTTTTTTTGTTTTCTGTTCAGGTAATTAACTTATAAACCCCCTCTTTTACTAAGGCTGACGTGTCCATTATATTATAAGGACAAACCCTGCTTCCAAAGCCTTCCATCCCCTTGGGAGTCCTGTTGGCTAGAGGGGGGTCCCCGTGGGAGTCCCGTGGGTTAGGGGGGATTCCCGCGATCCCCGTTCCCGTGCAGACCTCTAGTCCTGGGGTCCAGACGGCTTTTCAAAACCCAGCGCTTTCTCCGGGTTTTGGAAAAGCTTCCCCTCGAAATCATGTCGGGAAGGGGCATCCACGCATGCGTGGATGCCATCTGGGGGCGGGGCTAGGGGGTCGGAATGGGTCTTGACACAGGTAGAATGGGGCGGGCCTGGGAGCGTGGCCATGGGTCTGGATTTTTCTTCGGGAAAATCTGGTAACCCTAGTCCAAATATAAGCACTGTTTGTACATTAAAATCATAGAGCACAAACATTTACATGTGTGAAAGTATACTTATGTGCATTAAGTGAGACGAGCAATATGCAGTATTCTATCATTGACACGTGCAACTCACTTAGAGGCCTTTTTTTTTTTTTTTTTTTAACCAAACAATGGTCAAAAGTGGCCTTAGCACAGTGTGTTTTTCTAGCAATAAAAGGTGCCAGGCTAAGGTTGCCAGATTTGTTGAAGCAAAAAAAACGAGGACACATGGTCCCGCCCCCCCAGCCCCACCTCTCATAAAGCTCATCTCTTCTTCCCTGAGCACGGGGACCACGTCTAGAGGGCCTAAGAGCATGTGCGGATGCAATACGATGATGCCACGTGCGTGAGCGCTTGCACGTGATGTCATCGTGTCACATCCGCGCATGCTCCAGACGCGGCCCTGAGCTCCTGTCAGAGACGGGGACCTTCCAAAACCCGGACAAACCGCCAGGTTTTTTAAATCGGTCCGGACACCCAAACACTCCTCTAAAAAGAGGACACCTATATCTGAGTCTACAAGTCCGTAATGGTTCTGCTATTTAATAAAGAACATTTTGGATAATCCGCTGCTGAGCAATTGATACCGTTTGCTCACAACTTTCTTCCTTGGATTACATTACATTAGTGATTTCTATTCCGCCATTACCTTGCGGTTCAAGGCGGATTACATCCAAACTAAAACAAAAATGACATTCAAAATTTGAAGGAATAGAATAAGCGATGACATAGAATTTTTACGGTAATATATGTTGGGTAAAGAGTTACCAAAGGGAAGTGGAGGTCTTTAGGAGATAAGAATAGGGTGAAATTATGGGTTTTCGATAACGTTTGGTAGATAAAAGAGTATTAGAGAGATCTAAGGGTAAATAGAGTGTTGGATATTGGGTTGGGATTGGTTGTGCTGGATAGGTTTTATGTGTTTTTTTGAAGAGTATGGTTTTAATGTCTCTCCTGAAGGCTTTGTAGTCTGTAGTCGAAGATAACAGAGTGGTGATCTTCGTTGGCTCTCTCTTCAGAACCCTATATCAAGCCATTCTTCAGGAGTGGAGTGATCACTGAGAGACCCACCCAACAGCAGCCAAGCCCACTGCAATCAGCCATAGAATCTTTTTCATGAGTTTGTAGAACCTGAGCTCTTTTATTAATATTTAAGGCCTATGGGTCAATGGAAAAGAAGCTGATACTCAGTACCCCCACAAAAAAGCCCTGCCTTAGCATACCCTTATGCAGGTCTTTCCTGTACACTAAGGCCATTTTTACCGCTGGGTAAAATGACTGCATTTCCTATTTTTTTTAATGGGTATTTGCTAATTTTGCCATTAGCATGGCCATTAAAACAGATTAGAGTGTGAGCCCTTTTCATTCCCCCCACCCCCACCCCCCATTATGTATATGCTAAGAGCTCATGCACTAATTGGTTACTGCACAGCAATATAAATCCTTAAAGCATTCTTCCGAAATCTTTGGAAAGTCTACCATCCTCATCGTAGATTACGATTTGAGGGTTGTATGAGGCTTGTAAATGATAAGGAAATTAGAATTTACAAGAGAATAAGAGATACGATGTTTTCAGTAGTGGGAGTCCAGCTCTGGAATTCACTTCCCAGGGTTATGAGACTTTGTAAAGATCATACATGTTTCAGGAAACAGCTGAAAACTCAACTGTCCGTCGATGCATTCGTGTAAAACGCGCAGACTGAACACCGAATAAACCTGGCGTTGCATTGTCCCTGTGGGTTAATGTAGTGATGTCGTAAGATGAAGTAAGAACTCCAGCTTGATAAGTTTGATATGTAAATGTTAATTTTGTTTGGTGTACATTTGGTTTGTCCAAACTGGTGAGGCAAGATAATAATAACAACAATAATAATCCTATATAATAAAACCCTAGAGCGCGCATGCGCTCTTGAAATTTCGTGATCCCTGCTGCTGTGATTTCTGATCCGTGGTCGCGTTCCATTTTAGAACGCGGAGGCAGGGATCACTGTAGCCACTCCCCTCCTCCCGCCCTCACTCACCAACCGCTGGAGGAAGCACAGGCAAGCTTGGTCCCGATTGGTGCTGGCGGCGGCTGCCGGGAGGAGGGCTTTGTGGAGCGCCGCCGCACACCAACACCTCACAGTCTCCTGAGCTGCGTCCTCGCCACCCCGATTGCAGGCGTTCAGTCTTCACGCTTCCGCGACGCAGGGTAAGGGAGCCGAGTCAGCGGGGGTTGGGCTGGGAGGGAAGAGAAGCGGTCTGGCTCGGGTTTTTCAAGGCCTGGCTTCTTCGGGCAGCAGCAGCATTTACAATTCGCTGCTGTTGCCGGCTTCAGGCCTTCCTCTCTGGCGGGTCCTGCCTACTTTCTGTTTCAGGAAGACGACCCGACAGAGAGGAAGACCTGAAGCCAGCAACAGCAATGAATTGTGAATGCTGCTGCTGCCCAATGAAGTTCAAGGAGGAAAGGGAGCAGAGGGGGAGAGAATGGCTTGGAAGGAAGAAGAGATGGCAGGGCATGGAGGGAAGGAGGAATGTATGCCAGACCAGAGAGAAAGGAAGGAGGAGATGCCATATGGAGAGAGAGAGAGGGCAGACACTGGATGGAAAGAGAAGAGAGGGCAGTGAATGGAAGGGGCAAGACAGAGGGTGAACAGTTGATAGAAGGGGTAGAGAGAGGGAGACAGACACTGAATGGAAGTCTGAGGGACAGCGGGAGCAGACGTTGGAAGGAAGTGGGAAAGAGAAAGAAAAAGGGCACATGCAGGATTGAGGGAAGAGGATAGAGTTAGAAATAAAGATAGACAGACAGGGGGCCAGGGAGAGACAGACAGAAAGAATGACAGACAGACAGCATTCAAGGAGAGAGAGACAAAGAAAAAAAACCCAGACAGACATGTACTCTAGCACCCATTAATGTAACGGGCTTAAACACTAGTAATAATAATAACAGTTTATATACCGCAGGACCGTGAAGTTCTCTGCGGTTTACAATGATTAAAAGATGTTACAGATCGAGTGGAATAAACAAAGTTCAGAGTTAGTGAATAACAGTTCTAAAGATCATTTGTAGAGGGCTAAGATTGTATAGGTCAGTTACCCAAGTACTTCAGGAACAGGCATGTTTTTAGGCGTTTCCTGAATTCCCTATAAGTAGTAGGCACGAGCAGTTGTTCCAGGTCTTTACCCCATAATGCTGCTTGATGTGAGAAAAGATGTTGGTGATGACTTTTAAATTTACAACCTCTAACCGGTGGAGAAACAAAGTTCAGACGTGAGGTTCTCCTGAATCTGTTGGTTGTGAAGGAGAAAAGGTCTGTTATATATTTAAGATCTCCCTCGGCAGCTCGTGGTACGACATGAAATGCCGCGAGCAGCTGTGAGAGGTCGCAGCATCTGTTTTAGAAGGAGCCCCAAGGAGGCAAGAGCGAGAAGTCCAGGTACCTTGGGCCTGGAGGGGGGATGGATTGTGGGGTTGGGAGGGCGATTAAAGAGTCGGAGCCCGGAGAGCCACAACCACATGCAAGAAAAGCCGCATGCGGTTCAAGAGCTAAAAGTTGCCGATCCCTGGCCTATACTGACACCTAGATCATTTTCTTGGGTGCTGATTCCTAAGGTGGACTCTAGCATCTGGCACCTGTGATTAACACATCTGCATGCAGTGTGCTAAGGCCATTTTTTTCTGCAGGGGTAAAACGTTCGACTTGTCTATTTTCAGAATTAGCGGCCATGCACTAAATTCTCCTATTGCCACTTATTTTGTATCCTGCACAAAACATGTAGTAATAGTTTCGGGCATGGCAGCGCACCTGCGCTAACCAATTAGCAGGGAACATGCCCACTCTCCAAATCCAAAACAGCCCCCAGTATAACATCTCCCGTTCTCTCCGCTCTACGTCGCAAAACCTTTTGACTGTCCCCTCTTTGAAAATTATAGGCATTAGAAGACACGATATGTTTTCTGTGATGGCCCCACAACTGTGGAACACTTTACCACAGTGCATTAGAGAAGAAAAGCACATAACTTCATTCAAAAAAACATTAAAAACCTATCTTTTTAAAGATGCGTTCAATATCTAACATTTAGGCATACCATATGAAACTTCAGTTCTTATTCTGTTACCCTTCCTCTTGTTTTTCCCTTTTATTGTTCTCTCTTTTTAACTAAAAAATTTTGTCATTTCTCCCCGCTATCCCCACGCTGCATGCTTGCCCTAGATTAAAAGAGGTGTATTACCATGTCAGTTTTTCACAACCTATGTTTTTATATAGCTGTACATCGCTTAGTTAACAGAATAAGCGATAAATCAAATATTAATAAAACTTGAAACTTGAGCTTGATCTTTTTAGCCCATGCACATGCACACATGATCACAGGATGCCTAAGTGCACCCCGCAGTAGGGCCGTTTTTTCTAAGTAAGCACACGTTAGTGCTTAATACAAGGACCCCTCGGTCTGTCCTTCTAGATTTTTAAACGTACATATCTAAATTTGCTTAAAAATGAAATGCACACTAGATTTTATAGCACCAAAAGAAGGTTGGTATCTTAGTCCAATGATAGACCTCTCATCCGGCTGTAGGATGGAATACCTACAGCTGTTACTCTAATATAAATAATTGTGTTGATTCCAATAATGATGGACTAAATAGTAGATTATATTTCTATGAACACACTTTGCACAGTGCGCAACGGCCGCTAAGAGAACGAATAGAATGCTAGGTATAATCAAGAAGGGTATTACAACCAGAACGAAAGAAGTTATCCTGCCGCTGTATCGGGCGATGGTGCGTCCGCATCTTGAGTACTGCGTCCAATACTGGTCGCCGTACCTTAAGAAGGACATGGCGTTACTCGAGAGAGTTCAGAGGAGAGCAACGTGTCCGATAAAGGGGATGGAAAACCTTTCATACACTGAGAGATTGGAGAAACTGGGACTCTTTTCCCTGGAGAAGAGGGGACTTAGAGGGGATATGATAGAGACTTATAAGATCATGAGGGGCATAGAGAGAGTAGAGAGGGACAGATTCTTCAAACTTTCGAAAAATAAAAGAACAAGAGGGCACTCGGAAAAGTTGAAAGGGGATAGATTCAAAACGAATGCTAGGAAGTTCTTCTTTACCCAACGTGTGGTGGACACCTGGAATGCGCTTCCAGAGGACGTAATAGGGCAGAGTACGATACTGGGGTTCAAGAAAGGATTGGACAATTTCCTGCTGGAAAAGGGAATAGAGGGGTATACATAGAGGATTACTGCACAGGTCCTGGACCTGTTGGGCTGTCATGTGAGCGGACTGCTGGGCATAATGGACCTCAGGTCTGACCCAGCGGAGGCATTGCTTATGTTCTTATGTTCTTTGTGAAATGTTTCTGATCTGCTTCAAGTTGTAATGCTTGTTAAAAATTGTAAAAGGTTATAAAAAAAATTAAAAAAAAAAAATAGAAATGCGCATTTAATCAAATTTTCATTTCTTATTATTTGCTGTTTTTATCTTGTTATATAAAATTTCCTCTCTGTCCTTCTTACCAATATACGCAATTTACACTACACTTCCCCCTCCGTATTCGCAGTGGTTAGGGGCAGAGCCGGCCAGGGAATATTAAAAATCCACAAATACTGTTCGGGCCGGTTCTGCCCCTAACCCCAGCTTCCCCCCGGCTATTTTAAACCCTGTAAGCCTTATCTGGTGGTCTAGTGGGTTTTCGGGGCAGGAGCGATCTTCCCACGCTCCTGCCCCGTGCAGATCGCTCACAGAAAATGGCTGCCTTGAGCTCCTGTCGTCTCTCGAGACTATGACAGGAGCTCAAAGCAGCCATTTCCTGTGAGCAGTCTGCACGGGGCGGGAGTGTGGGAGGATCGCTCCTGCCCGAAAACCCGCTAGACCACAAGGTGAGGCTTAAGGGGGGGGGGGGGGGGGGGCCTCACAGGGCTTAAAATAGCCCAAAAAATGAAAATGAATTTTTTGGCAGAAAATCGCGAATAATCGAAACCGTAGATACAGAAATCGTGAATACGGAGGGGGTAGTGTCAAATAATTTGTATTTTCATTATTCTTTTTATTTGACCTCTCATACAATCCAATACTCCAATTGATATGATATTTCCAATATTTAAAGCTGGTGAAAGGTATGGAGAACCTGGATTACGAGGAACGACTTAAGAGACTGGGGTTGTTCTCCCTTGAGAAAAGGAGACTGCGAGGGGATATGATCGAGACATTCAAAATACTGAAAGGAATCGACAAAATAGAGCAGGAAAAAACATTATTTACAATGTCTAATGCGGCACGGACATGAGGACATGGGCTGAAGCTAAGGGGGGACAAGTTTAAGACAAATATCAGGAAGTTCTGCTTTACGCAACGAGTGGTGGACACCTGGAATGCTCTCCCAGAAGAGGTAATTGCGAAATCCAACGTTCTAGGATTTAAGGATAAGTTAGATGTGCATCTCCTTATGAGTGGCATAAAGTGACATGGGTAAGGGTAAGCTAGATGCACTTCTCTTTACGAGAAGCTTAGAGCGATATGGGGACCAAAACTATGCCAGGGTACACCTGGCGGGGCCTCCGCGTGTGCGGATCGCCGGACTTGATGGACCTAGGGTCTGTTCCGGAGATGGCGCTTCTTATGTTCTTATGTATATACCGTATATTACTTATATGGTTTACATAAAATGTTAAACAAAATATACCTATTTAAATTGTTACAAATCACCGTACTTTCGAAAGCAGTCAGCAGGTACGGAAGACATTTTCAAATCCATTCTAAAATAGAAAGGGCTCCTTTTGCTAAGGTGCGCAAGCGTTTTTAGCGCACGCAGCAGATTAGAGCCCGCGAACCCCGCACTACGCAGCTAGAACTAATGCCAGCTCGATGCTGGTGTTAGCGTCCAGCCCGTGCGGCATTGTAGCGTGCACCATTCTGCGCATTGATGCCCTAACGTAGCTTAGTAAAAGGAGCCCAAAATCTCAGCGCAAGAAAGCATTAACAAACAATTGGATTTTTTTAAAATTTTCTTAAAATATATAGTGCTATTTGTTCTTTTTCTTGTTGCTTAAATAAAATGATGGGGGAAAAAATGTAATGCACCAGCAAATAGCAGGTGTAAAATGTGTGCTGGGAATTTGAGGGACATCATTTTCAAAAGAGAAGTACCTCGAATCTCATTCCATCTTTTTTTCTTCTCCACGATAAGCCTTTACCTTGATTAACTGGGCTCATTTATTCTCACAATGCTGCTTGGTTTCATTACCTAATGGTCCTCTAGGTTCATAATGACATTTGGATAGTCATGTTTTCAGACCTATTTTATAGGTCTTCATGGCACAGAAATCTTAGAAATAAATAACTAGGGTTTGATGAATGTTCTCTAAGCTTTCTCAGTTGTACCCGTGAAGAGCGTGTTCTACCTGAGACTGAGAACAGCTGAACAAAGCAATAAAAGTGGCTTAAAAACAGAATACTGTACTCTGCTCTGTCTTCTAGCACTGAAGGTTGAAATTAGAGAATGACACGGTGACAAAATTCATCACCGTTCCCGTCCCCGCAGATAACTGCGGGAAACCATCTTCATGTCATTCTTTAAGGAGAGAGGGAAGAATCAGAATATGAATGGCCACAACCACTGACCCGCAAGCTTTGCTTTGAAGATTGCTGGTGTAGAAGGACTGAGGTTGAAACAGACACTGCAGAATGACAGTCTCTGGTATCCAGAGCAGATATTGTGATGTCATAATGCCTCATTCCACCAGTGCCTAAGAGCCAATCACATCAGTGATGTCACAATGGCTTCATTATCCTTGGCTCACATAAGAATCAGAGTATGAATGGCCACAACCACTGACCCGCAAGCTTTTGTGAAGAATGCTGGTGTAGAAGGACTGAGGTTGAAATAGACACTAAAAAATGACATGGGATTATTTCCCGCGGTTATCCGCGGGGACAGGGACGGTGATGAATTTTGTCCCCGTGTCATTCTCTAGTTGAAATCAGTGAGGTTGGGTTTACCCAGCTGTTTATCACTGGCTGTACTTTTTGAAGGTACTTTTCCAAAGCCAGTTAACATGGGAAAAAAGGCTTACTACAGGCGTGTCAATCCAGTCGGGTTTTCAGGATTTTCCCAATGAATATGCATGAGATCTATTAGCATGCAATGAAAACAGCGCATGCAAATAGATCTCGTGCATATTCATTGGGAAAATCCTGAAAATCTGACTGGATTGCGGCCCTCGAGGAGGGACTTTGACACCCCTTGGCTTACTACAAAGCAGGTTAAAGCACTCTGCGGGAATTTGCCTGTCGGCATGCACCAATTGCATGCAATGTCATTTTTAAAACTATTATTCTGGAGGGGCGTGTCGTGGGCGGGGAATGGCTGTGGAAGTGTGATGTAGCTGAGGAGGTTAGATCTCTTCAGGGAGGGTCTGGGTTAAGGGGTTATATTAGGGCAGGCGGTACAACATGGTATATTTTATTTGGGAGGGGGGTTATAGTACAATGGAGAAGAACTCAAGGTTACTTGTCCCTTTAAACAGTGTGGCCTGGGCTGTGCGTGGTCGCATGTTAATGGAAAAAATAGGAATGTAACCATACTTATGTAGCACCAGATGACTGCATCAGGGGGTCACACAATTTTGTGAGGATTTGTAGAGGCACGAGCTACACAGTTGAGAATGACACAGGAAGAAATTTTTCCCCATCCTGCAGGAACTCAATTTCACCCTCCCGTCCCCGTGAGTTTTGTCATTGTCCCTGTCCCATTCCCATTCCCATTAAGCTCTGCCTTAACTGCACAAGCCTCGAACACTTATGATTTTAAAGTGTTTGAGGCTTGTGCAGATGAGGACGGAGCTTAGGCATTGGTGGAATGAGGCCTTATGAGATCACAATCTCAGCTCTAGAATGTTGCTACTTATGATTTTAAAGTGTTTGAGGCTTGTGCAGATGAGGACGGAGCTTAGGCATTGGTGGAATGAGGCCTTATGACATCACAATCTGAGCTCTAGAATGTTGCTACTTATGATTTTAAAGTGTTTGAGGCTTGTGCAGATGAGGACGGAGCTTAGGCATTGGTGGAATGAGGCCTTATGACATCACAATCTGAGCTCTAGAATGTTGCTACTTAGGATTTTAAAGTGTTTGAGGCTTGTGCAGATGAGGACGGAGCTTAGGCATTGGTGGAATGAGGCATTATGACATCACAATCTGAGCTCTAGAATGTTGCTACTTATGATTTTAAAGTGTTTGAGGCTTGTGCAGATGAGGACGGAGCTTAGGCATTGGTGGAATGAGGCATTATGACATCACAATCTGAGCTCTAGAATGTTTCTACTTAGGATTTTAAAATGTTTGAGGCTTGTGCAGATGACGACAGAGCTTGTAGGAATGGGGCAGGGACAGGAAAAGAACTTGCAGGGATGGGATGGGAAAATAAGTTCCCACAGGGATAGGGACAAATTTGTCCCCGTGTCATTCTCTACTACACAGCACTGTCTTTTTAATAATACATTTAAAAACAATGAGGCGCTCCTCAGGCCACTGTTCTTGGCTTAAGCAGCCGCAAAATGATGTTTCTCATTTGTGCCGAAACTGAGCCAAGTTGGGTCATCTTTGTAATAAATATCTTTGGTGATACGTCTTGGTCATCCCTTCTTCTTTCTCAGCCACCTCTGCTCTTCTGGCGATCCATGATGGGAACGCTCAACCTTTCTCCGTTGCTGCAATGAGCATTCTCCGGGCTACGGTGGGATTTATAAACCTGGAGAAAGGGTTCACATAATGCAGTTTAGTAAATCCTCTGGAATTTATTCATGTTAATACTGTATTAATATGCCAAATTAACGAGGCTTACAAGATAAGCCCCTACAATTCACAATCCATAATTTAAGGACTACAGCAGCAAAGTCCTCTCATAAAACATACAAAAAGGTTCCCCCTCATATGTCCCCTCCAGCCTAAAAGGGTCTGCTTTATCATCAGCTTCTTATTAGAGCTCCAACCCTTCGTTAATTACGGCTTACTGTCTCACCTCTTGAAAAGCTGCGAATAGCTTTTTACACAGCACAGATAATAAGTCTAAACAAGCCTTAAACCTGTTAGGGGGGAAAAATTAGCTAAACACCCCCCAAAATACATTCTCACAGAAATACAACAAAGACCAACAACAGTTTCCTCCTCAAACTGCCTTTTTCTGCAGTCATGTTTGTTTCCTCCTATGTGAGATGAATACAAAGAGAGCTTATACAAGACACTGGTAAAAAAAAAAAAAAAAAAAAAAAGAGCGAGAAAGGAATATCAGGAGTTTTCTATAGTTTTGTGAATGAAATATTTATCTATCTATCATCTATTGAAAATCGTATTTTTTTTCTGCAGCGAGCTCCCAATTACAGTGATAAAACAAATAATACAAAACGTGAAAAGCAGAAATTGAGAATGAGTGGCACCTTCCTAGCCCCCATTACCTAACTTAGCCCTTCCCCCTACCATTGTGATCTCCTGCCCCCTTTTGCCACAACTTGAGGCAGTAACTCCTCACTTGCCAAAAGTCTCCACTTTATCATGATGACATTGATGATTGATGGAAATGAAATTAAGTCCTTCCTGATTTTTATTCTATTGTGCATATTATATCTATTTCTTTTTTATCTTTTTTGGTTTAGTTTTCATTTAAATTTCCTTAGAATTCTATTGTTTAACTGTTTCTCATTCCATTCTATTCATATTCCTTCCTTTACCTTTTTTTTTTTCTTTTTCTCAGTTCTAATGTTTATTTTTCTTTTTACATTTCTATATTTGATTTAATTCTTAAATTATTTTCTATTTAATTAGTTTCTTTCCATTACATTATTATTATTTTGGAATGAGCATTTTGCTTTTAACAGTATGGTATTGAGAGTTCAATGAATTCTTGTTAGGATGCTTCATATCTCATTTTTTCCTCTATCTTTATTTTCCTCTCTATTATTTGCTAATTTGTTTGTTCTCAGGTACTTTAGTTAGATTGTGAGCCTTCGGGACAGTAAGGGAATTTCAAAGTACCTATTCTTTATTTATCTTATTTTTATTGTATCCTTTAATGTATATTTCTCTGTAAACTGCTTCGAACTTAACGGAATTAGCAGTATATAAGAAATAAATTACATTACATTCCGCAGTAACACGGTAAATTGCGACAGATAAAAGACCTGTATGGTCCACCCAGTCTGCTCAAGAAGGTGGCCCCCAGCCGCGCCTGCCACTCTGTGTGGAGCCCCACCCATGCTAAAACACGAGTTGTCAAATCTCCACCATGCCAGCCATATAGGCAGCCAAGTATAAAGGAGTCTTGGTTATAAACATATATCAAGCCGCAAAACTAGATAACCAGATCTCTAACTTACTGATAACCGCCCCAGACTACAAGATATTCAGAAAAGAATTTAAAAACATACTCTTCAAGAAATTCCTGAAACAATAATGACAAATGATCCACTCTTTACAACTCTAGAAAGGACAAATGATCTTCCTTAGTTTCCCTTTCTTCCTAAATTTCTAC
Organism: Geotrypetes seraphini; assembly: GCF_902459505.1. Classification (NCBI taxonomy): domain Eukaryota; kingdom Metazoa; phylum Chordata; class Amphibia; order Gymnophiona; family Dermophiidae; genus Geotrypetes; species Geotrypetes seraphini. Next base: position 26,970,185 of record NC_047086.1, read on the forward strand.
CTCCTCCTCTCCACTTTTTACCATTCAAATACGGACAAATGTTCTACTCTTTACAACTCTTGCAATGGCAAATGTTCTTCCATTGTATCCCCCTTTTCATAAACCTTTTGTAATCCGCCTTGAACCGCAAGGTAATGGCGGAATAGGAATCTCTAATGTAATGTAATGTAATATCAGTCTCTTGCCATTTTTGGAAGTATTGATAAAGAGGGGTGAAGAACTATTTAAACCTTTTCTTGACCTTCCTTCTTTTTCTTATTCCATTCAACTGGAACAGGATGGAGGAAAAGGAAAGAGCTTCCAAGATTTTATATAGGAAGAAAATCAGGAAAACATTTTGAGGGTAATTTGATGAAGAAATTTTTGTGCCTAAAGACCTTTTCAAATGTGTAAGAAAAATGTTTAGAAAAAAATACCCTAGGGATTATGCGAACAAAAGATGTGGATGTGGAGGTAGGGTTCACAGATTTTACTATAGTAAAATACGGACCCCTAGACCCACCCCCAGGGCCGCCCAGTTCTACCCATCCTCGCCCCATCATGCCCCAGTCAAGCCCCCCAATCTCGCCCTAGCCCAGCCCCCTCCTCAAAAGGAGGACATGTCCGGGGAAAATCCGGACTTCTGGTAACCCTATGTGGAGGGGCATTTTCGATAGAACGTCTAAATCGGGGGCGTCCAACCTTTTGGCTTCCCTGGGCAAGACAGAGGAGGGAGCCGGCAAGACGGTAAACATCCGGGGGCAGCAGAGGAAAACACTGCATTGCCCTCGACCGGGGCTGCACAAAATATTTCACGGGGCCGCAGGTTGGACACCCCTGGTCTAAATCTATCTTTTTTTTTTTTTTTTTAATGGCCCAGCTAGACATTTTGTCCAGCTAAATGTCTATCTTTTTTTCTTTTAAATGACCCAGCTAAATGTTTTGTCCAGATAGATGTCTAATTTTATTTTATTTTTGCGATTATTTTTAAAAAAGCATCCAAATTAAAAATGTCCAAAACAAGCCATTTGCATGTTGGAGGGGGGCCAGCATTTTTAATGGACTGGCCACACAGACATGCCAGCAGAGTAGTGGGGCACCCTAGGGGGCATTGCTGTTGAATTTCAAATTAAGGGTGCCAGGTATACATCTCACCATAAATACCACTACTACTATTATTTATCATTTCTAAAGTGCTGAAAGGCATGTAAAAGACAGTCCCTGCTCAGAAAAGCTTACAATCTAATTTGGACATACATATAGGAGTTGGGGAGTTTCTAGCAGAGAGAACACTAGGATGGACATAGGTATCTTATAGTGAGTGGGAGTTAGGAGTTGAAGCAGCCTCGAAAAAAGTGGATTTGTAGCCTGGATTTGAATACCACTGGATCAGTGGTCTCAAACTCAAACCCTTTGCGGGGCCACATTTTGGATTTGTAGGTACTTGGAGGGCCGCAGAAAAAATAGTTAATGTACGCCACTGGAGCAGCAGCATGTCTGGCCGGCTCGTTCGTTCAGAGCTGGAGGTTGGCGGCTCCTTGCGCTATCCACTCCTGCATCGGAAGCCTCTCTGATGTCACAACATCAGAGAGGCTTCAGACGCAGGCACGGATCTCGCAAGGAGCCGCCAACCGCAGCTTTGAACGAATGAGCCGGCCAGACACGCTGCTGCTCCAGTGGCGTACCGAGGGGGGGGCGGTCCACTGTTCTCCCTAGAGTGCGGCTCGTCTAGAGAAGTGGTGCCCAACCTGCTTCCCTTCCCTTCTCACTGCTGCCATCGGGGATCAGGCCAGCATCATGTTCTTTGATCTCCCTGCTTCTCTTCCCTGCGGGGCCGACCAACTCTCGCGGCCCGACGTCAATTCTGACGTCGAGAGGACATTCTGGCTAGCCAATCGCTGCCTGGCTGCCCGGAACGTCTTTTCCGACGTTAGAATTGACGTCGGGCAGCAAGAGTCAGTCGGCCCCATGCAGAAGAGATGCAGGGAGATCTCAGCCTGTTCCCGATAGCGGCAGCGGCAGCGGCAGCAGCCTATTCCGCGGCGGCGATGGCATGGGGGAGGGAAGGAAGGAAGGAAGAAATAAAGAAAGAAGGTGGGGTGTTGCAGGGAGCCAGAAAAAAAAGCAAAAAATGGGGCACGGAGGAAGGAAGGAAGAAAGAAAGAAGGAGGGGGGACAGGGAACCAGAAACAAAGCAAAAAATGGGGCACGGAATCAGAGAAAGACAGACATAGAGAAAGAAAGAAAAAGTTGGGGGAGGGAATGAGGTCTGGAGGAGAGGAAGCATACAGGAGGCTGAAAGAAGGGAAGAAGTATTGGATGCACAGTCACAAGAATAAAGTGCAACCAGAGACTAATGAAATTACCAAACAAAGGTAGGAAAATGATTTTATTTTCAATTTAGTGATTGAAATGTGCCAGTTTTGAGAAAGAAAAGATATTGAACTTTAAATGTGAGTGCTGCAGAAAAAAATAGAGTACTTGAAGGGCCGCAGAAAAAATAGTTAATGTCTTATTAAAGAAATTACAATTTTGCATGAGGTAAAACTCTTTATAGTTTATATATCTTTCCTTTTAACTGTTAAAGGAAAGTTTTATAAACTATAAAGAGTTTAACCTCATGCAAAATTGTCATTTCTTTAATAAGACATTAACTATTTTTTCTGCGGCCCTCCAAGTACCTACAAATCCAAAATGTGGCCCCGCAAAGGGTTTGAGTTTGAGACCACTGGTATAGATGTTGAAGTTACCAAGAATGTGGGAAGGAGATCACAGTTCGAGAAAGAAGGAGAGCCAGGAGTCAAAGTCAGTGAGGAAGGAGGAAATGAATCTATGAGGAAAGCTGAGAAAAGCTTACAATCAGGAGATCGGTAGATGACTGCTACTCGGAGAAGCAGAGGAGCAAATAGACAGATTGGAGTGGACTTTAAAGGAGGGAGAGCAATGAGATTGAGGTGGAAGAAGAGGTTGATGTCTACAAGATGGTGAAAGTAAGAAGTCAACACCACCCCACAGCCAAATGGGCGAAGTGTAGATAACCAGCATGACACAGGGTGGCAGCCGAAGCAGAGTCTTCAGGGCAGAGCCAGATCTCAGTTAGTGCCAGCAAGTAGAGAGTTTGAGAGATAAAGAGGTCATGGATGAAAGTGAGCTTGTTGGAGACAGAGTGGGTATTGCACAGGGCGCATGAAAAAGACAGAAAGGAGGGGGGAAGAGAGGAACAGAAATAAGATTGGCTACATTGCAGACTTCCTGGTATTGCGGAAAAGCCTGAAGGCATATTTTTTCTGACTAGCTTTTCCATATAAGAGCAATGTATAAAGTGGTAACTATTTGGTACGAATTGCTTTAGGCAATGGCATAGGTTGTGGATTAAAGGATGTCTGGTTTGGGGTTTTTTTTAATTGTGTATCGTTATGTTTTGTTTTAATTCTGTATGTGCTGCTTTTATGAGATGCATACAATTTTCGAGGTGCGGTTGTACCGTGCAGCGATACAAAGGCATTATAACATTCTCCTCTTTGTTTTCCATTCCTTTTCCAATAATTCCGAACATTCTATTTGCTTTCTTAGCTGTTGCTGCACGCTGAGCAGAGTTTCAACATATCAGCAGTGATGACACCGAAATCTTTTTCTTGGCAGTGACTCCTAATGTGCTTCTTTTTTTCTCTCTCGTTCTACTATTTTATGTTGTAAACACTTTGACATGAGAATGGTGATATGGTGTCCTGCAATGACATTACACTACATTATTCATTTCAAATACTTCAAAATGCAGTGTACAGAGTCACTTAGTTTGTTAAGAACTCTGTGTTCCAACTAGAGAATGACACGGTGACAAAATTCATCACCATTCACGTCCCCGCGGATAACCGCGGGAAACCATCTTCATGTCATTCTTTAAAGAGAGAGGGAAGAATCAGAGTATGAATGGCCACAACTACTGACCCTCAAGCTTTGCTTTGAAGAATGCTGGTGTAGAAAGACCGAGGTTGAAACAGACACTACAGAATGACAGTCTCTGGTATCCAGAGCAGATATTGTGATGTCATAATGCCTCATTCCACCAGTGCCTAAGAGCCAATCACATCAGTGATGTCACAATGGCTTCATTATCCTTGGCTCACATAAGAATCAGAGTATGAATGGCCACAACCACTGACCCACAAGCTTTGCTTTGAAGAATGCCGGTGTAGAAGGACTGAGGTTGAAACAGACACTACAGAATGACAGTCTCTGGTATCCAGAGCAGATATTGTGATGTCATAATGCCTCATTCCACCAGTGCCTAAGAGCCAATCACATCAGTGATGTCACAATGGCTTCATTATCCTTGGCTCACATAAGAATCAGAGTATGAATGGCCACAACCACAACCAAGCTTTGCTTTGAAGAATGCTGGTGTAGAAGGACTGAGGTTGAAATATCCACGGGGACAGGAACGGTGATGAATTTTGTCCAACCCGCTTCACCACTCAATTCTTGCAATTCAGTCTTCATATGCTAATCCTCCACACAGCGCTCCCCATCTTTGTCTCCCCTTAAATGATTTATAATTCTTTTGTACCGTATGCTGCTTAGGTTACTGTTACCAGATGTCCGGGAAAACCTGGACATGTCCTCTTTTTAAGAGGACTGTCTGGGTGCCCAGACGGACTTTTCAAAACCCGGTAGTTTGTCTGAGTTTTGGAAAGCCCCGGCCTCCGGCTGCGTCTGGAGGGACTCTGAGCATTCGTAGATGATGTCACATGCATCTGCGTATGCTCGGAGGCCCTCCATATGCAGGCTGGATGTCGGAGAAGAAAGACGAGGATGTGTGGTGGCTGGGTTGGGGGGGTACACCGTCAATAGCACGCAGGACAATTGTGCCCTGACAAATCCGCTCTGTCAAATGCACGCGCCAACAAGTGCGTGCATGAAGGGAGCGGGATTTTCAGGGCACAATTGTAAGTGTAGTGGGAGTTGCAGAAATCTTCAAATTGAGAGTGCATCGACATCCCCCTGAAGGAGATCACAATTGTATATTTATAATAAGCAATATGTATATTTATAATAAGCAATTGTATAATTTATAATAAGCAATTGTATATTTATAATAAGCAATATCAGCAACTCATTTCTTAGTATTGCAACGGAAAGTGAAACGACACAAAAATCCATACGAAAAAGGAGATTATCGCTGAAAAATAGCTGGAAAGCGATGACCACAAATGCTCGCAGTCTAAGCAACAAAGTTCATGATCTGCAAGCCCTGATATTAGAGGCAGATCTAGATATTGTTGCTATCACAGAGACATGTTTCAGTGAATCACATGGATGGGATGCAAACATACCGGGATATAATCTTTTTAGGAAGGACAGAGATGGTCATAAAGGTGGAGGAGTAGCTCTCTATGTAAAGATCAATATCCAAGCGACCGAAATGCAAGGGACCTGGGGAGAGGAAGAAGCGATATGGATTGCTCTGAAAAGAGAAGATGGAACTTCTATCTACGTGGGTGTAGTCTACAGACCTCCGACTCAATCGCAGCAAATTGATAAGGATCTGATTGTGGATATCCAAAAGTTTGGAAGGAAAGAGGAGGTTCTGCTGTTGGGAGATTTCAACCTGCCGGATGCGGACTGGAATGTTCCGTCTGCGGAATCGGAAAGAAGTAGGGAGATTGTGGATGCCTTTCAAGAGGCTCTGCTCAGACAAATGGTGATGGAACCCACAAGGGAAAAAGCGATATTGGATCTGGTCCTCACAAATGGAGAGAGTATCTCTAATGTTCGAGTGGGTGCTCACCTGGGTAGTAGCGATCATCAAACGGTTTGGTTTGATATAACGGCTAAAGTGGAGAGCGGCCGCACGATACTTAAAGTCCTAGATTTCAAACGTACGGACTTTAATGCAATGGGAAAGTACCTGAAGAAAGAGCTGTTAGGATGGGAGGACATAAGAGAAGTGGAAAGACAGTGGTCTAAGCTGAAAGGAGCGATAAAAATGGCTACGGACCTTTATGTGAAGAAAATCAATAAAAACAAGAGAAAAAGGAAGCCGATATGGTTCTCCAACCTAGTGGCTGAGAAAATAAAGGCGAAAGAGTTGGCGTTCATGAAATATAAAAAAACCCAAGAAGAGGAGAGCAGAAAGGACTACAGGGTGAAACTGAAAGCAGCCAAGAGAGAGATACGTTTGGCGAAGGCACAGGCGGAAGAAGAAATGGCTAAAAATGTAAAAAAGGGAGATAAAAATTTTTTCAGATATATTAGTGAAAGGAGGAAGATAAAAAATGGAATTGCTAGGCTAAAAGATGCTGGGAACAAATATGTGGAGAGTGATGAGGAGAAAGCAAATGTGCTAAACAAATACTTCTGTTCTGTGTTCACAGAAGAAAATTCTGGAGAAGGACCGAGATTGTCTGGCAAAGTTACACGAGAAAATGGAGTAGATTCTGCGCCGTTCACGGAGGAGGGTGTTTATGAGCAACTTGAAAAACTGAAGGTGGACAAAGCGATGGGACCAGACGGGATCCATCCCAGGATACTAAGGGAGCTCAGATAGGTTCCGGCGAGTCTTATTTGTTCAACAAATCTCTGGAGACAGGAGTGATTCCTGGGGATTGGAGGAGAGCGGATGTGGTCCCTATTCATAAAAGCGGTCACAGGGATGAAGCAGGAAACTACAGGCCGGTGAGCCTCACTTCAGTTGTTGGAAAAATAATGGAAGTGTTGCTGAAAGAAAGGATAGTGTATTTCCTTGAATCTAATGGGTTACAGGATCCGAGGCAACATGGCTTTACAAAAGGTAAATCGTGCCAAACGAACCTGATTGAATTTTTTGATTGGGTGACCAGAGAGCTGGATCGAGGACATATGCTAGATGTAATTTACTTGGATTTCAGCAAAGCCTTTGATACAGTTCCTCATAGGAGGCTGTTGAACAAACTTGAAGGGCTGAAGTTAGGACCCAAAGTGGTGAACTGGGTCAGAAACTGGCTGTCGGACAGACGCCAGAGGGTGGTGGTTAATGGAAGTCGCTCGAAGGAAGGAAAGGTGACTAGTGGAGTCCCTCAGGGTTCGGTGCTGGGGCCAATCCTGTTCAATATGTATGTAAGTGACATTGCTGAAGGGTTAGAAGGAAAAGTGTGCCTTTTTGCAGATGATACCAAGATTTGTAACAGAGTAGACACCGAAGAGGGAGTGGAAAATATGAAAAAGGATCTGCAAAAGTTAGAGGAATGGTCTAATGCCTGGCAACTAAAATTCAATGCAAAGAAATGCAGAGTAATGCATTTGGGGATTAATAATAGGAAGGAACCGTATATGCTGGGAGGAGAGAAGCTGATATGCACGGACGGGGAGAGGGACCTTGGGGTGATAGTGTCCGAAGATCTAAAGGCGAAAAAACAGTGTGACAAGGCAGTGGCTGCTGCCAGAAGGATTCTGGGCTGTATAAAGAGAGGCGTAGTCAGTAGAAGGAAGAAGGTGTTGATGCCCCTGTACAGGTCATTGGTGAGGCCCCACTTGGAGTATTGTGTTCAGTTTTGGAGACCGTATCTGGCGAAAGACGTAAGAAGACTTGAAGCGGTCCAGAGGAGGGCGACGAAAATGATAGGAGGCTTGCGCCAGAAGACGTATGAGGAGAGACTGGAAGCCCTGAATATGTATACCCTAGAGGAAAGGAGAGACAGGGGAGATATGATTCAGACGTTCAAATACTTAAAGGGTATTAACGTAGAACAAAATCTTTTCCAGAGAAAGGAAAATGGTAAAACCAGAGGACATAATTTGAGGTTGAGGGGTGGTAGATTCAGGGGCAATGTTAGGAAATTCTACTTTACGGAGAGGGTGGTGGATGCCTGGAATGCGCTCCCGAGAGAGGTGGTGGAGAGTAAAACTGTGACTGAGTTCAAAGAAGCGTGGGATGAACACAGAAGATTTAGAATCAGAAAATAATATTAAAGATTGAACTAGGCCAGTTACTGGGCAGACTTGTACGGTCTGTGTCTGTGCATGGCCGTTTGGAGGAGGATGGGCAGGGGAGGGCTTCAATGGCTGGGAGGGTGTAGATGGGCTGGAGTAAGTCTTAACAGAGATTTCGGCAGTTGGAACCCAAGCACAGTACCGGGTAAAGCTTTGGATTCTCGCCCAGAAATAGCTAAGAAAAAAAAATTTAAATTGAATCAGGTTGGGCAGACTGGATGGACCATTCGGGTCTTTATCTGCTGTCATCTACTATGTTACTATGTAAAAACACTCTGAAATTCATATTGGATAATAGGTGTATGGCAGTGAAAGAGTTAAAGGGCATGATAGCTAGGGGGGGGGGGACTCTGTGGTGCCCCCTGCCTTCCCCTGATGCTCTAAACCTCCTACAGCTATGCAGACGACATCACCATTCGTTCAACAAGCACCATCCATGACAGACACAATACACAGAACACTTGAAACAATAGCAACTTGGATGAAAGACCACAAACTAAAACTAAATCCGGACAAAACAAACTTCATCCTACTCGAAAATAACAAAATCCCAACCGTAACAAGACTTGTCATAACCTATACAACATACCACATCCAATCCACTTAAAACTCCTGGGAGTGCTAAAAGACAGAGGCTGTACAATGCAGCCACAAATCAACAAAACAATAAAAAAAATAATTCGCAGTCATGAGAAACCTGAGACAAGTCAGAAAATTCTTCGACAGAAAACAATTCCAACTCTTGGTACAATCCCTAATCCTAGGTCTAATAGAATACTGCAACATATTATATCTCCCATGCACAGCAACCATGATAAAACAATTATAAACAATACAAAACACAGACCTAAGACTGGTCTACTCACTGAAGAAATACGACCACATCACAGAGGCATATCACGACTCACATTGGCTCCCAATACAAGCGAGAATACACTTCAAATGTAGCTGCCTACTATTTAAAGCAATAAACGGAGACAGCCCAGCCTATTGGAACAATCGACTAGTTCAATCTACCTCAACCAAAAATAGGAGAACCCATGCACTATTCACACACCCTCCAACCAAAAACGTCAAAAGTAAAAACTGTACGACAACCTCCTAGCCAATCAAGCTGCAAACTTGACCCACAACTCTACAACCTATTGACCACAACCACAGACTACAAAACCTTCAAAAAAGAAATATAAACCCTTCTATTCATAAAACACATAAAACCGAACTAACACAATCAGAAATGTCCCAATCATTACCTGCAACTACTACATATGAACTTCTAATATCATGACAACTCAGATGTAACCCTTAACAACTCAAAGAAATGTACAAACTATTCTCTAAATACAAACCATTTGTAATCCGCCTTGAACCGCAAGGTAATGGCGAACTAGAAATCCCTAATGTAATGTAAACCAGGGGTGTCAAATGTCGTTCCTCGAGGGCTGCAATCCAATCGGGTTTTCAAGGCTTCCCCAATTAATATGCATGAGATCTATTAGCATACAATGAAAGCAGTGCATGCAAATAGATCTAATGCATATTCTACTACTATTTATTATTTCTATAGCTCTGAAAGGTGTACACAGCACTGTATATTTTAACATACAATAGACAGTTCATGCTCAGAAGAGCTTACAATCTAATTTAGACAGGACATTTCAGAGTTGGGGGAGATTATGGTAGAGCAGGGGTAGGGAACTCCGGTCCTCGAGAGCCGTATTCAAGTCGGGTTTTCAGGATTTCCCCAATGAATATGGATGAGATCTATTTGCATGCACTGCTTTCAATGCATATTCATTGGGGAAATCCTGAAAACCCGACTGGAATACGGCTCTCGAGGACCGGAGTTCCCTACCCCTGTGGTAGAGGAAATGATACGGTGGATCTAGGTATCTGACAGCAGTGAGTGGGAGTTAAGAGTTGAAAACAGTTTCAAAAAAGTGGGCCTTTAGCTTGGATTTGAACACTGCCAGGGATGGAGCACGACGTATTGATTCAGGCAGCCTGTTCCAGGCATATGGCGCCGCAAGAAAGAAGGGACGGAGTCTGGAGTTGGCAATGGAAGAGAAGGGCGAAGATAAGAGGGGCTTGCCCGATGAACGGAGATCACGGGGTGGAAGCATAGGGGGAGATAAGTGAAGAGAGATATTATGGGCGGGGAGGGGGGAATGCTGAAAACCCAACTGGATTGCGGCCCTCGAGGACCGACATTTGACACCCCTGCCCTAAACATGTGCTTATTTTACTTAATGGTTAAATTCAGGGCTGTAAACCACAAATTATATTAAATAAGTTTATAAATAAAGAACGGTTCATAGACAACTCGGCGAAAGACAAAGGTGCGCGCCGACAACTGAGTGCGAGACGGAGGCACGCACCGAAGAAAATTACAGTTTTTAGGGGCTCCGACGGGGGGTTTTGTTGGGGAGCCCCCCCAGTTTACTTAATAGAGATCGCGCCGGCGTTGTGGGGGGGTTTGGGGGGTTGTAACCCTCCACATTTTACAGTAAACTTAACTTTTTCCCTAAAAACAGGGAAAAAGTGAAGTTTTCAGTAAAATGTGGGGGGTTACAACCCCCCAAACCCCCCACAATGCCCCCACAACGCGGCGCGATCTCTATTAAGTAAAGTGGGGGGGGTTCCCCCCCACGCCCCCCCCCCCATCGGAGCCCTAAAAACTGTAATTTTCTGCGGCGCACACCTCCGTGCTGCGCTCAATTGTCTGCGCGCGCCTTTGTCCCGGCGCGCTTTTGACCTGACACCATAAAGAACTCTTTAAAATATCCTGGCTTCCCTTGTACCTGCTTCTGAAGAACAGGAACGATGATAGTGGAATCTTAGCTCCTAAAAATAATTCTTCTAATTGGCGGTCATTAATTCTCCTGAGCTAATGTGTAGATCAAATTGAGAGACACTGTGTTATCTCAGCTGTTGCACTCCTGTTTTCGTGTATAATGTGTGTTGCTTGTAAGTGGTGTTCCCCTGCGTAGTATTTTTTATTTTTTAATGGCTGAATAAAGCATTTCTCCACCTACACATTCTTATCATATAACTTATACTTACCTTTTTATGCATGATCAAATTTATGAGGCTCTGATTAAGTAGGTAGCTTTATGACGGGTTCTCATTTCCAAATTACCACGGATGATGAAATCTGGAGAGATCTGAAAACATACGCTTTGACGGTGTTTGACGAGAATTTAATCCGTACCTGCTAAAAATGTCATTCACCACCGTTAACTGTGAAGCTGTGAAGTTTGCTTGACTCATGCTGCATATTGGAGCAGTCGGCAGCAGGCATCTAGGGACTAAACATCTCGCATTTATCCTCCCAGTTTTTTTATTAACTCTTCAGGTTTCATGAACTCATCAGTCTAATGGATTCCAGAACCTGGGGTATGAAATAACAGATAGAAGAAGCCAAATACAACTGAATTTGTCAAACAGTAAGGGCCTGGTTCTATATATCAGCCTAAAAAAATAATCAGTGTCAACTAGAAACCGCTAAGCGCGATTCTAAAAGGGGTGCTTGCCTTTTATAGAACCACGTTGCCAGAGGATATGATAAGAGCGGCTAATGTATCTGGGTTTTAAAAAGAGAGAAAGAGATAATGGTTACTGCAGATAGGCAGACTAGATGGGCCATTTGGCCTTTATCTGCCATCATGTTTCTATCTAATATAATAAAACCCTAGCCGCGCATGTGCACTCTTACCGGCGTGTTCCCTGATCCGTATGTCCGTGGCCGGCAAGAGTGCGTATGCGAGCTTACAACGGCCCCGCATTCATGGTCTCGCTGGCTCCCTTAATAAAGTTTTTTGCGGTGGCGGCTTGCCAACAAATAAGACTCCAGCCGCTTTGCCAGCTCCCCACTCACTCCGTAAGTAATTTCTTCGCCGTCTGACCCTCCCATCCCTTCCCGACATCTGACCGGCTCACTTAGTCCTCTGCCGCCCTCCCCCCTTCCCTTCCTGTGGTCCCGACTCCAAACCTGCCGATTCCAGCAGGGTCTGCAGCACTCTACATATACTGCTTCGGGGCCTTCTACTGCCCTGATTTGCTCTTCCGCGTCTCTGATGATGTCATCAGGGACGTGCCAGAGTATTTGAGGCTTTCAATAGGTATGGTGGACAGTGGTTAAGGTCACAGGCTGCGAGGCTGTATTTATTATATAGTTTGGTGAAGTCTGACCATTGTATGGGTGAGAAGTGGGACCAGGTTCTGTCTGCTGCAACTGATTCTTTTTCTGTGGGGGGAAATGAGGTCTCTTCTATGTGAGTGGGAATTCCATTGAACGTGGCTCTGATGTTTGCGATCTTGCTTTTGAAGTATGTGGCTAAGAGGGTGGTTGAGGGAGGGGGGAAGTTGCTGTTGGCTAGGTAGGGTGTGTTATCTGTGAGATCTTTTAGTATCTGGAATAGCTTTTTTGTGTCTTGGGGTCCTTCTCCTATTTGCTTTGAGTAGTATGTCTTTCTTTTTTCTTTCAGTTTTTGTTTGTATTTTTGGTTCGTTATTCTCCTTGCTGTTTTTGTGGATTCTTGGCTGCTTTTTCTCCATTTTCTTTCTAGTTTACTGCATTAACTTTTGAATTGGAACAGTTCGTTGTCGAACCACCTGTCTGATTTTCTGTGGATTTTGGTTTTGGGTTTTTCTGGGACTAGTTCGTCTAGGGTTGCAGTACTTAGATGGTTCCATTGTGAGATGAAGTCTTTGGGTGTGTAGTATTGGATTCTGGTGTCTGCTTTTGTCCAGAATATGGTGGGATCGATATGTTTGCATGAGTTGTAGGTTATTTTTTGAGTAATTGGAATGCTTTTGCTATTGGTCCAATTGATTTCGAAGGAGTATGTGTAGTGATCAGACCAGAGGGAACGGTTCCATTTTCCGTTTGACGTTCGGCTCTCTGGTTGTGTGGGTTGTTGGGACATGTAGGCTGCGATGTTGAGTTGGTGTCCTTTTTCGTGTGTGGTTTAAGGATCTAGGATTTTATATGTTAATGCCTCGAGGTATGATAGTAAGGTTTCTACATGTTTGCAGGATTGGTTTTCGAGGTGGAGGTTGAGGTCTCTTAGGATTAGGTTGTAGGTTGTCGTTAGTGAGTTTTGATATATGAATTCTTCAAATATTGGTTTTGCTGTGTTCCAGTTACTTGGGGTTATGTAGAAGAGTATGCATGTTAGTGTTCCTTTGAGTGATGTGCTTGAAAGTTGACAGGCTAGTAAATCCATAAATGGGTTGGTTGTTTTGTCTTGTATTTTTAGGTTTATGGTGTTTCTGGCTATGATGGCAATTCCTCCTCCTCTTTTATTTTCTCTGCACACCATTGTTAACTTGTGGCTCTTTGGGCAAACTTCAGTTATTTTGGGGTCCGAGTCAGAGGTAAGCCAGGTCTCTGTGAGGAAAAGGCAGTCTAAGTTATCTTTTTCTATCTAGTTTTTTATGCATTCTGTTTTGGGGCCTATGGCTCTGATGTTCACATATGCACATTTGAGAGTGGTGTAGTCTGTTGGTGTGTTGTGAGCTGTTTTCGGGTATATGAGTGATCTTTGGTGGGGTTGTATTTTGGTCTTGTATGGGTTTGTCAGTTTTCTTCTTGTTGATTGTGGGGTGGGTTGGTATGTGTAAGTCTGATGGTTTGAGTTTCTATCTATTGTGAGATGCCAGGTTGGTTGGGTAATTCCCTTGGAATTTGCGATAGTTGGTATTGGAAAGATGTTGTTTGCAGTTGCTTTCCAGTTGGTTAGTAGCAGGGTTATTAGTAGGATTGCTTGTGGGTAATTTGGTGTTGTGGTTCTCATGGTGGTGCTAAGTGTGGCGACCATTGTATTGGTGGGTAGAGATGGAGTGCCCTCCTGCGCCCGAGTCCCATCTCGGTCCATCAATGGAAGATGGTTTCAGGGTTCGGAGAAGGCTCAGCGACTAGCAGCAGTGGGGAAGGGCGGACTTCTCTCCCACTCCCGATTCCCTTCTTGGTCCGTCGATGGAATGGGGTTGCAGGGTCAGAAGAAGGCAGGAAGTGTTTAAACTTGAGTTGCTGGGCCTTCCAACTGGTTCAGCGACTAGCAGTGGTGGGGAGGGGTGGAGTGCTCTCCCACGCCCGAGTCCCGTTTCGGTCAGTTGATGGGAGAAGGTGGCTGTGTCTGGAGAGGTAGGAAAGATCAAAATTGGGTCTCTGAGCCTTCCAACTGGCTCAGCAACTAGCGGTGGTGGGGAGGGGCGGAGTGCTCTCCCACTCCCGAGTCCCGTCTCGGTCCATTGATGGAAGAGGGTTGCAGGGTCAGGAGATGCAGGAGGTTCAAAATTGAAATTAGATAAAGTAAATTAAAATTGAAATTAAATGAAGCAGAATTGAAATTTAAAGTAAATTGAATAAAGTAAATTAAAGTAAAAATACGAGATGGAGGTGGTAGAAAAAAAAAATTCTGGATGCAGGTGATAGAAAAAATAAAAAAATTGAGGTGCAGGTGATAGAAAAAATAAATAAATAAATAAATAAATAGGTAAATGAAATAAAGTAAGATAAAGTACAAAGTAGCCAACATCCCCTTCTTCACCAAACTGATGGAAGGTCTGATCAACACAGCCCTCACAAACTACCTTGATAAATTCTCAACACTTCCGCACTCATCACAGCACCAAAACCGCCCTAGCCTCCATCATTGACCACATCTCCCATACATTTAGCTCTGGGAAGCAAGCACTAGTACTCCAATTCAATCTGAGCAGTGCCTTCGACCTGTTGGATCACGATATCTTAATCAACTGCCTGGAAGCAATCGGCATTATGGGTCAAGTACTAAACTAGTTCAAGGGCTTCCTCAAATCCCAATCCTACCAAAACCATGGACCAGCCCTTGCGGCATCACTCAAAACCATGGACCAACCCTTGCGGCATCCCACAAGGTTCTCCTCTATCTCCCACCATCTTCAACCTCTACAAGGCCTCTTTAGGACACACCCTATCAAAACTGAATCTCAAATCAAACATCTATGCGGATGACATCACAATCATCATCCCTATCTCGAACCTTTCGCCCAAAACTAAAGGCTTTATTGCATCAGTCATCAATCAGGTAGCACAATGGACAAACGATTTCAAACTTAAATTAAACCCAGAAAAAACCAAATTCTTCATGGCCTTTCCGACCACCAAAAACAATGAACCCTCACTTAACATAAATGGAAGAAACTTCCCAATCAACTCCACAATAAAAATCTTAGGCGTTACCATCAATCAACAGCTCACATTTGAGGCCCACACCAACATCCTTATTAAAAAATGCTTTAATCTTCTTTGGAAACTACGCACGCTAAAACCGCTCTTCGATTTCACCGCATTCAGACTTCTAGTCCAATCTCTGATTTTAAGTTCTCTGGACTACTGCAACCTAGGATCTCACAAAAAATCCATTAAACAACTAATAATGATTCAAAACACGGCGGTGCGTCTGATCTTCAGCCTGAAGAAATCCGATCACATCACGCCATACTACAGAAAACTACATTGGCTGCCAATTGAGGCCAGAATCATCTTTAAGTTTGGCTGCCTTTGCTACAAGACACTATTCGATATCTCTCCCACCTACCTCCTGAATCACTTCATTCTACAGGTCAATCCCCGCCCCACTCGCAAAACGTTTATTCTCATACCCAACCCCCAAGAGATGCCACTACAAAAGATTCCTGGATAGAACACTTTCCTTCCAAGCAGGCAGATGGAACAACACCCTTAGCAACCTCCTCTTGAACTCTCCAACGTACCAAGCTCTCAGGGGAGCCCTCAAAACTCATCTATTGGACAAGTTCGTCTGATCCTCCAATCCACTGACCCCTTTGGAAAGCCCCTCCCCCATCCCCATCCCCATCCCCCTTCCCTCCACTTCCACCTCTCTCTCTATGCCCCTACCCCCCCCACCTCCCTACTTTACTTATACTGTTATTTACCCCTCACTCCCACTCGGTAACCACCCTCTACTCTATCCACCATTGTATACTGTCTAAAACCGAACAGGTTCATCTCCTACTCTGTACTTTTCTGTTATTGTATACCATCTCGAACTGAACAGGTATGATGGGATATAAATAAAGCTTATTATTATTACCCTTCTCCTCTAGTGCCAGCTCCAGACTCTGTCCCTTCTATTTTGCTAGAACAAACTGTCTGAGTCATTACGTCAAGCTCCATCTCTGGCAGTATTCAAATCTAGACGAAAGGCCTACTTTTTCAAGGCTGTGAAATACCCATGTCTGTTTGATCATTCCATCTGTGAGCAATTCCCTAACCCCTAGTTGTCCTGTTTGTCTGTTTTAATAAGATTGTAAGCTCTTTCGAGCAGGGATTGTCTCTTACAAGTTTAATATACATTGCTACGTATGCCTAGTAGTGCTATAGAAATAAGTATTTATTATTTATTTAAAAATTAAAAAAATTATATAATAGTAATATGGAAATACTTGAATTGTATATTTGCTTAATTCATTAATTACAATGTTATAATTGAAATAAAAACAATGGAGGGGTAGGGAAGGGGGGAAAAGGGGATGGGGAAGGGGGGATGGGAATAGGGGGGATGTATAGAGGTATGAAATAGGTAATATGGAAATATATGTTGGAGGAATGATAGAAATATGTATGAAAATTAGTATTGTGAATATAATTGTAATGAATTTCTTATTGTATTATATTATTGTATACTTATTTGATTCCTTCAATAAAAAGTTATAAATTAAAAATTTATATACCGCACATAGCTATGCGGTTTCCATATCACATGCATAAAATCTTGTTCCCCTGCGATTTCCACATGATAGCATATACATGTCTGGACAACATCA